>NC_060143.1:344087308-344398481 GCF_021461385.2 Schistocerca piceifrons | reverse complement strand
CAAAACCTTAGCACTTCACCATGTGAGCCATATCAAAAAGTTTGAAGATTAATTTTATTACTGGTAAATAATCAGCACAATATTTCAAGATTATATTGCAGATAAGATCACCAGGAGAAAGAAGAATGAAGAGAGAGGAAGGTGGGAAAAAGAAAGTAGTTTCAATAAAAACAGAAAGAAAAATAACACCCATAGTACCATAGATTAAGGTGAAGGGATAAAGTATAGATAGTCCAACAGCATGAAATACTAAAATGCTATACACCATGACACTACACAAAAATAAAAAACGAATTTGAGGATTCTTGTAGAAGTTAAGATTCAAAGTATCTTAGAATTGTAACATGGAAAGGGCGTCGAAATTTGTAAAGCTTTTTAAAAGGGCGTAAAACAATGTAGGTACTAGACATATGTTAAATGAATATAAGTAAAAATTTTTGTAAGAACCATTGGAAAAAAACTCCAGCAAAAAGCCAGATGCAACGACCCACAAGTTGCAACCAGAGAAGTATCAAGAAAGGAAAGGACATAATTAGCAAGACACGATTCCTACAAGGCAGAAGCATCGAGAGAAGGGAAAGGACAGTGAGACCAACAAAGGGCACTTGTAAATCTGCTGCTGAAGGGACAAAGAAACACCGGACTTTCACCGCTGGTAAGCCCCGGTACACCCCGACTCAGCGGAGCGAGCAAAAAACGGCCCGACGAGAAGACCGCTTGGGCAAGCCACCACTGGCAAAAAAAATATGTGTAAAAGTCACACTACTGCTATTAAACAGCACGCTGATGCACGAAACTGAAGAAAACTTCCACAAAGTAAAAATGGCACGTCCAAACAATTTATCAAACTGTTACTAAGAGGAGAACTTCAAAGTGACTAGTTATCAATAAATATTCCCATATCCTGCCCAGAGAAGAACCAAGAATCAAGTAAGAAGCAGAGAAAAAGCAGGAAGAACAGAAGTTGAAGATTCTCAATATTGAGATCAAGAAAGAAGATGGGTGAAGAATAGACGACATACCTTCCCAAATCCCTATCCTACTGTAATCTAGTCATCTGCGGAGTATCACAACGAAAAATGATCGTTTTCAGCGACACATAACGATGACTTTCACGCATACAAAGCCAGTAAACCATGAGATTCTGCACTCACAGCGCTATTCCATTATTGGACCTCCATAACAGCAACACACTGTTGCAAAGCCAACAAGGAATGACGAACGAAGCTGTACATCAAATACTTGCCCACATCCATCTCGCTCAAGTCCATCACCTTCGTGCAAAAACATTCGCCAACCTCATGCTTAAACATCCATAGGATTTTGTGAATATGTGAAATCAAATTATGTGATGTAGGAATTGTGCAAAAGAAACATGTGAAAAACTAAATAAGTTAAGCACACCAGGCAGCTAATAAACTACAAAATAACAGTCATTGACTATGGACTTCAGTAAAAAATAGACTATCGATAAAAATAAGTCTTTAGTTCTGAAATGGACAGTATATAAAAAACAAAAGTAAGGCATAATAAACACTAAAACTATATGCCTCTTGTTTTCTCCTCATAAAAATAAAAGAATAACTATATTTTACTTATTTTCTCCTTATAAAATCAAAGATTAACAAATTATCTTGTTGGATATTTTCCCTTTTTTTAAACATTTGTACCATTTGTTAGGATAATATCTCAATACTTGTGTATGTATATTTCTTTGTCAAAGCAATTCTTGGAAATAATTCTTATTTGTTAGTGTAACACTGTTGAAATGAGTGTCTAGAAACAAAAAAATTTTACTTGTACACGATATTTAGAAAATGTGTTAGGAATAGATTTTACTTAATTACTACATTTATAAAAAAAATATTTCTAAGAAAATCGATGTGAAAGACTCCTCACTTTCAATAACAAACTTCTTAAAAAACAAACTTCACACTTAAATAAAGAAAGAAAATAATTAAAAATTAATAATAATAATAATAGCATACAAATATTCTTCTCTTGTCAATATAAACATTTTTTGAGAATAATGTGGAAGAATATAAAAATATAAATTAGTAATACAAACTAGCGTAGAACCAGAGTAACGCGGCTGAACAGTAGGCAACAAAATTTAGTTAAGCAATAATTTTTGACTGACTTAGACAATGATTCAATCATTGCCTAACTTCAGTGCAAAAATTAAGTTCGAAGGTTGGTGATATGTAAGATGTCAGGCAAATCCAACAAATTCCATGAAAACCCTGACATGATAAGCAAATCCAGCAGTATGTCACATAGCTCTGAATAAATCGTGACATTAAATCAACCAAAGTAATACGAGTAACGAGTGAGCAAATGGAATACCACAGACTGAGACAAGAATGCCTAAATGCATGTCATACCTTCCCACCGTGAGACAGACGCAGTTCCGAGGGGAGAAACGAGAACAGCAGCCAAGAGCAGAACCGTGTTAAGCTAGGAGGCCCCACGATAAGGGACAGACACCCACGCCGTCAGCCAACCGCAAGGACCACCCCTCAGCCCATGTTAAAAGATAGAGCCCTCCAGAAGAACAGTATAGATCTTACGATAACACTAAAAGGGCCACACCAGCTGCAAGTTTTAGCGTGAGACTTTTTCGCGTCTCTGTTACGTTGCAAATGTTAAAAACATTGCCCCACCACTAAAAGTAATTTTTGTAGGCGGAGCTTAAGGTTAACATTGAGACCCCGATTGGTCAGATGAAAACACAGCCAGATAGTTTTTCTTAAACCAACTTCGGTAAATTGTAGTAAGGAGAAGTTAGGAGAGAGTTGCTTCCGAGACGGCGACGTGCGTGGAGCTGTGCTGCCCGCCGCCCCCTGGCGCTGCCTAAACACCGACAAGGTAATGAACGCACGCGATGCCGCATTAAAGCGCATAAAGCTTCACTCAGATCTGCAGAAGTCTCATCTGTTACACCCCCTTTTTGCGTAATACTAGTGTCTATCGTCAATTAAAGCTCATGGTATTCACGTTTGCTACGTAAGTTAAAATCTGAAGTGCGATGATTTTTCTGTTATATAGTTATTGAGAAGCCACATCAGCCACTGTAATTTACGACAAGTTAGATAACTAATTAAAGATAATTGAGGGTCACTGTAGACCATTTTGATAGTTTTCTCTATTGTGAAACTTAATTTAAACCTAGATTATAGATGTGATATGGCATAGGTCATCCTTCGATCCATTGTAGAACTTGGAAACCCACTCAGGGAGTATTCGTTCACATTTTTGTTGAACGCAGTTGGTTTTTATCATCCTGTATTAAAATATTTCCTTTTACCAATAGCGCAATTTATAAACAATGTTTTGTGAGTAGACTAAAATTTGCAGTGGTAAACTTAACTGCTTTTTCGACGTTATTTTACCAGCTAAGTAAAAAATAGGAAAGCCTTGAACCCCTTCCACTAAATTTAGTTAGTATTAAGATTCTTTTACAGGGAGTGCAGTGGAGCTGACGCTGAAATCGTTAAGTATTTGGTTATATCATCGCTAGTCTCACTGAACTCTTCTGAACTCTACATGTCATGTGTGGTCTGGCGTCTCCTTACCAGCAACAGGTCCCAGGTTCAAACTAGTCAATTCCCTAAAAAACACGCTCAGAGCGTCGTTGCGCGAAAGTGGTAGGGAGACACGACATAGAACAAACAGACACCACGCAGAATGTTAGGAACGCAGTTGCTGATACTGTGGTTTTCTGATGAAACTTTGCGAGACTGATTAATGGTGTTTTGTAACTTTGGCGTAATATGGTATTGCAAGCGAGCTTTTAGCTAAGTGAAAGTACTTCCATACTGTTTGGGCTTTTGCTCTTACACGATTTTGACACTGAGCGACCCTTAAAGTATTAATTGACGAGACCTTCGCATCTTGCTACCATTTTCACATTAGCAACATTTTTTCAGGATTTTTTTTAGATGCATTTGAATATAGTGGTAGTCTTGCAGATCACGCTGGATGTTGTGCATAGCCATTCCGGTATCGCACACCTCACATCCCACATTACTGTTGATGTTCTTGATGTTTTTTTCGCCAAATAACTAAGCATATTAGTTAAGATTACATATACTTTCTGTTACCATTTAATTTTGGTTTCACTGTGCACAAAATTCACACATGAATGTTACATTTCATGCATATAAGTTTCACACATGAGTGTTAAGCCTTATACAATACATACAGGCGTGTCACGTATGTACTGTCACTGTCAGTCTTGTTCACTGCCCTTACCGTTATTACTGTCATTATTGTCATCAGTGTTTTTACAGTCACTAATGTTATTGCTGTCATCACTGTTTTTTATATGATCCTTTCCCTTGAATGCCGTATAAAACGTTTTCTTTCCTATCCTGGCCTCAAAATAAAGTTCATTTCTCCTCTACACATGTAATACCGGTAGTTATAGTTTTGCGGCAATGCTGCATTCTTATATTACTCTGCACATGTAATAAACATGTTTTGGTTTTTTAAGAGGTTATATTGAAAAAAATTAGCGACATCATATCTTTTGAGGCACAATAACACACAGTGCAAAATGATTTTGAAATGTTATTTTCTTGACTGTGATTAGCTTATTTAAAGAATAGTTATTTGACATTAAAATTTACATAGGAAACTGTATTCGGTATGTGCCGTTCCCTTCAGCGACCTGGTAGTCGAAATGCTTCCTTTTGGAGTAGGCTGCATGGCGAGAGCCAGTTAAGCTTTTGATGCTGAGCAAGATGTTTAACTCTGAGAAGATAGAATGTATCCATGACGTATGTAATCAACTTAAGCGTCACCACAATTATGCTACAAATTGTTCTCATAAAAATTTGTTCCATCTATCTAATATTACTACATTACACCAAAGATCTGATCTGATAATGCTGTTAAAGCGAAACTCATAATCAGGAGCAAAAAAATGGTTCAAATGGCTCTGAGCACTATGGGACTTAACTTCTGAGGTCATCAGTCCCCTAGAACTTAGAACTACTTAAACCTAACTAACCTAAGAACATCACACACATCCATGCCCGAGGCAGGATTCGAACCTGCGACCGTAGCGGTCGCGCGGTTCCAGACTGAAGCGACTAGAACCGCTCGGCCACTCCGGCCGGCGTAATCAGGAGCAGTCATACAAATAATATAGTGACCAAGACATGAGTATATGATCGTCCATTTCCAACCATTATGGAGTCCAAAAATGTAGAAAAGTATTCGACCCCAAATTAGACTTAAATTAGTCCTGCCAAATCTTTACTAACGTGATGTGGTTCATTAGACACACACACACACACACACACACACACACACACACACACACACACAAATCCAGGTGACTCGAACTAGCTATTAGCTCTAGTGTAAGACATGTGTATAACATTGATGACATCAGTCTTTTCTACATTCATGCTAGATGCGGCCGGATGGGCGATGTGGTTTACACACCGCCCTGTTTATTTTATCGGTTTCTTAGCCACTGTTGTCATCAGTAGCTCTCCCCACATTTCAGGTACCTGTCGCCATTTAATATTGCAATACCATATCTGTTACGTTCGCCATCTTGGCTGTACCTGTACATAAAACTAAATATTCCTTTATTTCTGCCATATCAGTACGTTTCAAAATACCTAACCTGCGTCTTATCCCGCAACGACTTTTCATTCAAGAGCAGATCAAAACCTGCATCTGTTATCGGCGTAGCTTTTTCCCTTCTGTTCAATTGTGAACGAGTACCTCAGTCACGGTGTAACTTGCTACGTTTTTTTCATCCTTTTCTATATATGTTCTCTTCCTTCCATCTCATCGGCTAATCTTATCATTTTATTTCTCGTTCTCGACCAGAACGTAACGAGGAAATTAGTCAATGGTAAAAAAACTGTCAGTTTTTAAATTGAATCTATTCATTATTCTAGATACAGGATGATTCAAAAGATTTCCCACAAACTGAAGAAGCTAATAGAGGAGTAAAAGAAAACATCGCTGGAACATCAGTTTGTAGTCTTGGAAGCAGTCGTGAATCAGAGAAAGCTTTGAAATCTCATAAGCAACGACAGTCAATGCACACCAGCCATAAGTTCGGCAAAGATGACGCACTGTTTCTGTTTATTTAAATTTGCCTGTGACTCGAACATGTTCATTCTGTTGTCATATCATAAAGCTCTCGTGTACTGGTTGCTGTGTGCATACATCTCCTTTCCATTCGTGCGCTCTGAGACAATCGGGTTATTTGCATTGCAGTACTGCTGTGGATTGACAATGTACACTGCGGAATTACCAAAGATAACTGCTGTGTTTGTGATACGTAAATTACTTGCGAAATGGAGCGGTACACCTTTACAGAACTTATAGACGAGCATTTCATGTATGGTAGAGCCACTGGCAATGCACGCGAAGCTCAACGCCTGTACGTCGCTCAATATCCACAGCCTTGAAAGTTACATACCGTTCACTGCCGTCACAGAGAAACAGCGTCTTTACATCCAGTACATTACGCGGGCCGCCCACGGAGTACTCGATCAGTCGACATGGAAGAGTAAGTACTTGCGCATACACTGATCAGCCAAAACATTATAACTACGGCCCACGGGGACGTGGCGCTACGGACACGTGATTCGGTAAAAAAAAGCTTGTAAGCGCAGCAGACATGAGCGAGGGATCACCCTAGCGAAGATATGGTCTGCAAATAGGAAAATCCATTGAGATACGCGACTTTGACAAAGGACAGATTATTATTACACAGAGCCTACGAACGAGTAGCTCGAAAACGCCGACGCTGGTCGAATATGCATGTGCTACTGACGTAGGCATCTATGGAAAGAGGTAGAAGTACAATGAAACTGCCACCAGGCGCTAAGTGGTTGGACGTCCACCACTCTTCACAGAACGTGGGGTTCGGAGACTTGTCTGCTATGTAAAGTACGATAGATGGTTACGTGTGGCATCTCTGCCGAAAGAGCACAATGCAGGTACACGCACAAATGTTTCGAAGGACACTGTTCACCGTACAGTGTTGAACGTGATGCTCCACAGCAGACCAAACCTACGTGTTCACATGTTGATCCAACGACATCGTCAATTACGACTGCAGTGAGCACGAGACCATCCGGATCCGACCGTCAATCAATGGAAACGTATCGGCTCTTCGGGTGAATCGCATTTTTGCCACACTAGGTCGCTGGTCTTCTCCGTGAACGCCGTCGTCGAGGTGAACGGCGACTCGAAAAGTGCAGCGCGCCACGGACGCAGGCTGGTGGGAGCAGTGTTGTGCTGTGGGAGACGTTCTCCTGCGCCTGCATGGGGCCTTTGGTAATAATCGAAGACACGCTGACGGGCGCGAACCATGTGCATCCCTTCATGCTTGATGGCTTCCTCGATGGCGATGTCATCTTTCAGCAATGTAACTGTCCGTGCGTCGGAGCCAGAACTGTGTTACAGTAGTTTGAGGAGCATTATAGTGAACTCACGTTGACGTTTCGGCGACCAAATTTGCCTGATGTAAATTCTATGGAACATATCTGGTTCGTTACCGGGCGCTATCACCGCGTACGAAAACCAGCGGCCCGTTATTTACGAGAATTACATAACCTGTGCTTATATTACATTAATTATTCATTCCATAGACCCACAAAGAGAGGATCCTCCTGGGTGTGGAACATGTCAGATAAACACATTATAAAAATGTAATTAGAAAAACTCGAGTTTCATTAATTTTAATGATCCTCAGTCAATAAACAGTAAAATTATGTACATGAATTAAAATTAAACTTCTAATATTTACAGGTTTAATACTTACATCGGCTTTCATTAAATCCATCATTTACACAGTAGCTAGTTACTTGGCTATTACAACCAAGTATTGTCAAAAATTAAAATAAACTATTCATTTCGATGATCCTCAGTTAAGAACAGTCAAATTATGTACAAGATTTAAAATTAAACTTCCACTATTTACAGGCTTAAGGCTTACATCTGCTTTCGATACATTCGTCACTCACACAGTAGGACGTTACTTGGCTGTTACAACCAAGTATTGTCAAAAATTAAAGTGTAATAAATTTTGATTAAAATGGTCTACTGCACTTGTTGAGAAATTCATGGATGGAATAGAAGGAGTTGGTCACCAAAAATTCTTTTAAATTATGTTTATATTGTGCCTTGTCTGAAACAAAACTCTTAATGGTTGCTGGTAACTTATTGAAAATGTGTATTGCTGAATACTGGACTCCTTTCTGGGCAAGTGTAAGTGATTTTAAATCTTTATGTATATTGTTCTTATTCCTAGTATTGACACTGTGTACTAAGCAGTTAGTTGGAAAAAGAGATGTATTATTTACAACAAACTTCATTAAGGAATAAATATACTGAGAAGCTGTGGTTAGTATGCCCAATTCTTTGAATAAGTTTCGACATGATGTTCTTCGATTTACACTACACATTACTCTTATTATACGCTTCTGTACTCTAAAAAATTTTTCTCAGTTTGTGGAGTTATCCCAAAATATCATACCATATGGCATAATGGAATGAAAATAAGCAAAATATGCCAGTTTTTTATATTTATATCTCCTATGTCTGACATCATTCACATTGCAAACACAGACATGTTTAGGCGCTTTAGCAGCTCGTTAGTATGTTGCTCCCAGCTGAACCTATTTTCAAGTTATAATCCCAAGCATTTTACACTCTCAACTTCTTCTATTTCCATGTCACCATATTTTATACACACACTAGAAGGAAATGTCTTGTAAGTTCTGAACTGCATATAGTGGGTCTTCTCAAAGTTTAATGACAGTGAATTGGCTATGAACCGCTTATTGATCTGAGCAAAAATTTGATTAGCTGCCCTTTCTAAATTTATATTTGATTTACTATTTATTGCAATGTTTGTATCATCTGCAAATAAGACAGACTTGGCATCTGGTAATGTAACAGATGACAGGTCATTAATACACACAAGAAAAAGTAGGGGACCTAGTATGGAACCTTGGGGAACACCACATGTAATTTCTTCCCAGTCAGATGATGTCTGATTGCCTGTTACATAATGACACCCTTTGTTTTCTATTAGTAAAATATGACTGAAACGACTTTGCAGCACTACCAGTGATGCCATAATATTTTAATTTACTTAAAAAAATGCTGTGATTCACACAACCAAAAGCCTTTGACAGGTCACAGAATATGTCATTTACCTCTAATTTGTTGTCTAATGAATTAAGGACATTTTCACTGAATGTATAAACAGCCTTCTCAATATCAGAACATACCCATGGCATGAGCTATTATTACACACGTGCTTGTGTAGACATCTAATGTTGCATACCTCCACAAACCTACCAAGAAACTGTCGGATCCCTGATAAGCATATTTCATTCCAAAGACAGACAAAACAGCTGTTAAGCGACGGTCATAGTGTTTTAGCTCATCAGTGAACGCAAGAACAACCATGAACAAGCAAGTGTGTAATCGCTCATACTATGGGTATGTTTCAATGTAGTGTGAGGTGTGTCCTCTATAACAAGAAGTTCCTCTCCTATCGTCACCAGCGAATTCATGGTTTGGGTGTGGATAATTTTCGACGAAGATTTCGGTTTTGTGAAATGACTGTTCAGCACAATGAGAATGAGTTGAGTGCTCTATGTAAATGTGCTATTCACACATGAGGCACAGTTCACCAGACATGAAGTCTTTAATTGCTGTAAGAGCTACATCTGTGCACGGTACTATCCTTTCATCCCATTCGAACTCCATCACCAGCCACGGTTTGAAAAAAAAAAAAAAAAAAAAAAAAAAAAGGTTCAAATGGCTCTGAGCACTATGGGACTTAACTGCTGTGGTCATCAGTCCCCTAGAACTTAGAACTAATTAAACCTAACTAACCTAAGGACATCACACACATCCATGCCCGAGGCAGGATTCGAACCTGCGACCGTAGCGGTCGCGCGGTCCCAGAGTGTAGCGCCTAGAACCGCTCGGCCACTCCGGCCGGCTCACGGTTTGCAGCGAACATATTGTCTGGTATTATCGGCAATCACGCGGGCGGCTCATACCTTCTGCTACAACGTTTGAAAGCAGCGAGATACAAGGTCTTCATCGAACAAGTCTTCCAGAACAGTTGGAGAATGTACCATTTAACGCGCGTCGTCAGATGTGGATGCATATAGATGGAGCACCTACTCACTTTTCCCTGCAAGTACGCAGTGCAACATAACCCAGACTGTTGGATGAGAAGGGTGGGTCGAATTGCATGGCCACCTCCCTACCCTAATCTGAGTCCTCCTGATCTTTTTTTAATTTTTTGTAGGGCGAGTGAGAAGCTTTTTCCTGATGAACAAACCCTTCTGGCCAGGATACTTACAACGAGGTTCATGCAATGCCTGGTATACTTTGTAGAGTGCGCCAGAAAAATGTTAAGTGTGAATTGAATGTGGTAGACGCCACTTCGAACACCTTCTTTAATGTACAGAAGTATTGTGTAAACAACCCATTACCGTTATTGAAGTTAGGGTACGTAAGCATTGTTTGTCCTTCTTGTTCCTGACTTTCCAAAGCGTACTCTGGTTCTTGACGAAATCTTTCAAGATCATAAACTCCTTTTCCAAAGATGTTGTATTTCGATTTCTTCTACACATTGTTTTCTTCTGTACTGTAGCCACAAATTTCTATTAAATGTCATGACTCATATTCGACTTGACCATAATGAAGAAACTGCTTAACGTTACTCGTAATAATACTAACATTTCTTAAATTCAGTACATTCATTAATATCCATATTGCCAATATTATTGTACTGCTCAAGTACCATACAACATGTAATGATGACTCTCTTAAGGAATTCTGGTTAAGGAAAAAGAGGACCCGCAGATCCTAATCTTGCCAGGTAAAATAAATACATAAATAAATAACAAATTCACTGCAGTTCTCGTGGGGAAAGTACACAACGAAGTTTCCAAGGCCCAATGCGCGTGAACTAAATAGTGGGAACTGCCACTGGATGAGAACCAAAGCCTCTGAAACGAGTCCTAAATAAAAAGTAATAATTTAGTACTAGTTACGCTGTGTTTTACTGTAAACAGATAGTCACGTAAACAGTCTATCAAGCATGTGTATATAGCATTTATACAGCATATACAAGGAGTCCCTCATAACGGGAATACCTCCGATGTTTCATAATTCTGTCAAAATAATAAAATAACGTTTTCTGTAGGGAGGAGGAGGGCAGTTATTTTCCTGTGTCGTCAATAGTTTCAGTTATGTACTTCATTGATGAAGTAGGTATCGTTTGTTTCACTAAAATCCGTAGCCACTGGGTGAGGGGGCAGCGGATTTGTATGGATGGAGGGATACAAGTCAATGAGTGTACTTTCGTGTCAGGAAGATCTCTGCACTTTTTTTCCTTTATCGATCGATTAGACAGCTCTATTGAGTTTTAATGTTAGAGATCATTAAATATTTTCGATAGTTAAAAATTAGACAAACAACAAACGACTTTGGTGTGTTCTGACTGCGTGATTGATGGACGCGCACAGTGCAGAAAACGCTCCTTCTGTGTATTCAAAAGAGTAAATCATGTTGTTAAATTATACCAATTTCGTCATTTTTATTCAGATATTATTAAATTACTTCATGAAATTGAGACAATTTTCAGTGGCCTCCGGTTTCCTTTAAACGATTAGCATACCACCGATCGTTTGAGAGACTCCCGCTCTTGATCTTTTATTTGTCGCATGGGACATTAATATCAGGGAGACTTGGTTTAATATGTCCTCTTATTACACTTTAATATGACTCACACACGCGTTCTTCGGGAGCTTGTGTGCTATCTAATAATGCATGATGTATTACTTGGCATGAATTAGCCATTTAAAATGTTAATCACGAATTTCCCTGGCGCAAATGCATAACGACTTAAATCTGAATATAAAACAAGACAGGCAAACACATTCACATGGAAGAGAACGTCGTAAATACTGAAAAATTTCCCTTAAGTTAACGAGCAGCTTTTCGTTTTGTTAGAGCTCGAATCAGCGCTGTTCTTTCTAAACGGGTGTTATTAGTTCATGGGGACAAGGGAAAGACGTGGACGCTTGGGTAATGTAACTCAGTTAAAGACGGATTAAATATAACATTAGTTTAACACAAAAACTAATCCTGAAGTATTACAACATGCCTAATAGCTTAACACTCTTGTCTTTGGCTTACCACACTAGCATTGTGGCATGATATTGTAATCAACATCACATACGCAATAGAAAAGAACAATAAGGACAACACTTAGGTTTGGTGGAGTTTAGTGGATCGTATAGGTTCCACGAAACAAAATCATACACACGAATTATTTTGAGGAAACATGAAACAATTAATTCAGTATTTAAGAAAGCATGTAGAACCGCCGAGTGGAACATGTAGCACATTACGGAAGAACGGCATGGAATGCACTGGCGAGCACCATGAACTAGTAAGCCCCACATACAATGGTACAAAAATATAAATCACATTTATGCCCGAGAACCGACCATATATTCTGGTTTTCATTTCATTCAACACTACCTCTTTATTATATTCAAACATACGTGCGAAAAGGGCGCAAAATGGGGCTAACCAAACCATCTTCCAGTTCTCTAAACCTGCTACAACATCCCCAAAAGATAAATTAGAGCACAGCCCGTTCATTGCATTTACCAATTCAGAGTTTGTGTACTTACAATCTCTGAAATGAACCACCAGCTAGTCTAGTAACATGTGATGGCTGATGACCCCACTGATCATCAGAAAAATATCTTACACACAGCCACGGTTCAATTCGTTTAAATTAACACTCGGTGTGGTCATCTCATTCAGCAATGCTGGAGCTGTGTACTCACCACTTTATGAAATGAACAATCATTTAGTTTATCAACACTTGGTGACATGGCCTCAGTGATTATTAGAAAAATAAATTTCACACTGTTTCACTTCAGTTCCAACTTAATTAATACATGATCGCTTATCTAATTCCGAAACCAGGACCTCAATACCTGACATGCACAGTCGACTGAGAGCCTAACAGTTTTCCACGTGGACAAAGCATGGTATCTAAAATACTTCAAAACACCTGAAATTTACACAAAAATTATGGAATCATCTCGAGTTTTCAGTGCTATACGTCTCTGCAGCGTACCTATCAGAATTTAGATTAAATGGCTTTATTGTAAAATACTTTGATGGCAATCTTGTCGCCGAGCAAAGCCAGCACACCCATTACTTACTAAGCATCGTGGCAGAGTGTCGGACCATGCTTTGTCTCCCAACCCAACCCACTGTGCGATGGGGAGCGGGCAGGAAGTTGGACCTGTTGCCAATACCTGTATTCTACACTAGTTTACGTAATCACTTAACACGCAGGCATTAATACATCTACATCTACATACATACTCCACAATCCACCATACGGTGCGTGGCGGAGGGTACCTCGTACCACGACTAGCATCTTCTCTCCCTGTTCCACTCCCAAACAGAACGAGGGAAAAATGACTGCCTATATGCCTCTGTACGAGCCCTATCTCTCTTATCTTATCTTTGTGGTCTTCCCGCGAAATGTAAGTTGGCGGCAGTAAAATTGTACTGCAGTCAGTCTCAAATGCTGGTTCTCTAAATTTCCTCAGTAGCGATTCACGAAAAGAACGCCTCTTTTCCTCTAGAGACTCCCACCCGAGTTCCTGAAGCATTTCCGTAAAACTCGCGTGATGATCAAACCTACCAGTAACAAGTCCAGCAGCCCGCCTCTGAATTGCTTCTATGTCCTCCCTCAATCCAGCCTGATAGGGATCCCAAACGGTCGAGCAGTACTCAAGAATAGTTCGTATTAGTGTTTTATAAGCGGTCTCCTTTACAGATGAACCACATCTTCCCAAAAGTCTACCAATGAACCGAAGACGACTGTCCGCCTTCCCCACAACTGCCATTACATGCTTGTCCCACTTTATATCGCTCTGCAGTGTTACACCCAAATATTTAATCGACGTGACTGTGTCAAGCGCTACACTACTAATGGAGTATTCAAACATTACAGGATTCTTTTTCCTATTCATCTGCATTAATTTACATTTACCTATATTTAGAGTTAGCTGTCATTCTTTACACCAATCACAAATCCTGTCCAAGTCATCTTGTATCCTCCTACAGTCACCCAACAACGACACCTCCCGTACACCACAGCATCATCAGCAATCAGCCACACACTGCTATCCACCCTACCCAAAAGGTCATTTATGTATATACAAAACAACAGCGGACCTACCACACTTCCCTGGGGCACTCCAGATGATACCCTCACCTCCGATGAACACTCACCATAGAGGACAACGTACTAGGTTCTATTACTTAAGAAGTCTTCGATCCACTCACATACTTGGGAACCAATCCCTTATTCTCGTACCTTAGTTAGGAGTCTGCAGTGGGGCACCGAGTCAAACGCTTTCCGGAAGTCAAGGAATATGGAATACGTCTGATACCATATCCATGTTCGCAAGATATCATGTGAAAAAAGGGCGAGTTTCGTTTCGCAGGAGCGATGCTTTCTAAAGCCGTGCTGATGCATGGACAGCAACTTCTCTGTCTCAAGAAAATTCATTATATTCGAACTGAGAATATGTTCGAGAATCCTGCAACAAACCGATGTTAAGGATATTGCTCTGTAATTTTGAGGATCCGTCCTTCTACTTTTCTTATATACAGGCGTCTCCTGCGTTTTTTTCCAGTCGCTCGGGACGTTGGGCAAGAGATTCGCGATAAATGCTAGCCAAGCAAGGAGCCAATGCAGTAGAGTACTCTCTGTAAAACCGAATTGGAATCCCATCAGGACCTGGCGATTTATTTATTTTCAACCCATTCAACTGCTTCACAACCCCAGGAATGTCTATCACTATGTCCTCCATACGGGAATCTGTACGAGACTAAAACGACGGTATGTGTGTACGATCCTCCTGCGTGAAAGATTTCTCAAACGCTACATTTAAATTTTCAGCTTTCGTTTTGCTGCCTTTCGTTGCCAGGCCAGACTGATCAGTGAGTGACTGGAAGGAAGCCTTCGACCCGCTTACCGAATTTGCGTAAGACCACAATTTCCTTAGGTTTTCAGCAAGATCTTTTGCCAAGATATGACGGTGGTAGTGGTTGAATGCTTCGCGCATCGCTCTTTTTACAGCAGCACGAATCTCTACGAACTTTTGCCTGTCCTCATTCTCCCGGTCTTTCTTGTACCGCGAGTGCAACTGCCTTTGCTTCCTGAGCATTCTCCGAATTGCGCTGTTAAGTCACGGTGGGTATTTTCCGTCCGTAACCCACTGCGTGATTTACAATGTGTTTAAAATTTGCCCATAATTCTTCCACGTCCATCGTACCGGAAGTAAATGAAGTCGATTCATTTACTAAGTGAGTTAATGTAAGGTCCACTGTGCTCGTTATTACTCTTCAGCTGGCAGAGCTACACTCGTGTTTAGCTGTTTCAACGTACTGAATATAAATGTACCTGCTTATCCTTCTTCCCATAAATTCACACATAATCTCAATTATACATAACTTATAAACTAAAATCAAGGGGGCGGGGGAGCTTTTATTTGGTACCTTCAGCTGAAATTCAATCCATTCGCTAAGCGGGATGTGCTACTTTGCATCATTTCCTACAAAATTCTTAATACTGCCTAACCTCTAAATTATGCATAACTGCCTGTGGGTCGGTCAGCGTGTTCATTCACACATACGCACACATAAAGTACAGCTCGGTACATTTAATATTTTTGCTAGTAATGTTTAGTCTTCATAACTGTCAGAGTATATTGCTAGTTATGCGAAATGTTTGCTATTTTTATCGCGTGTCCCGAATTTAATCTTTTCTTCTTTTTAAATTCCTTCCACTACATTAGTTTTTCGTGTTCAAAAAATTGGTTTAAATGGCTCTGAGCACTATGGGACTCAACTTCTGAGATCATTAGTCCCCTAGAACTTAGAACTAGTTAAACCTAACTAACCTAAGGACATCACAAACATCCATGCCCGAGGCAGGATTCGAACCTGCGACCGTAGCGGTCTTGCGGTTCCAGACTGCAGCGCCTTTAACCGCACGGCCACTTTTTTTTTTTTTTTTAATTCTCATTTTGTTCGCTTTTTCCGTTGCTTCTGCTCGTGGCGGACGTCGTAAGACATCCGTTGAAGTTCGTTTGTTGATCGATTAACTCAGATTTTTTATTACAGAGGGCAGTTAACCCTCTGACCGAACACGCTGAGCTACCGTGCCGGCGTCACTTCGGCCGGCTTTTCGTGTTCACTTTAATGTAGAGGTAGTTTTCAATAGAATAGTGTAAAGGACTGTCATAGCTTAATCGGTTGTAGTTTTGTATAAATTGCTTAGTTCTTTCTTACTGAAAGCAGCTGTAGATAGTGTAATACAAATTGCAGTTAATTTTAGTACAGTCCTATGTTCATTAGACTGTTTGTCTTCGTAGCTCATGCGCTAACATTTATTACTTTTGTTCAATCGTACCTTTCCGTAAAAAGTTCTTTCCTCGCGCGTGACAATTGTTCTTTCCCTATAATTAATTTCTTTTGTATATAGCTTCTTACTCTGATATATCTTTCTTCTCTTATACAGTCCCACGTCTACATACGGTCGTATGTGTGACGTTGATTTCGAAGTTTTCACAGAATGACGTGACAAAATGGACATTTCAGATATTTCATACTAGTAAAATCCGTGTAGAAAATACAAAGTGTGCAGTAATAGTGCTCGTTATATATGTTTATTCTTATGGTTAATACCCTGGCTAGCGATACGGTTATCAGGGGTAGTCTTTGTTCCTATAACCAGATGTATACGTAACATGAAAAATTTTCCACTTCACTTATTCGAATATCTGTAATTTGATGTTACGTATGCGTCGGCGTTTATTAAATGCGTCTTATTGGCAGTATTGCTTTTGCGTAATCAAGTCTTATTTTGTCATATTCACAAATTAACGACTCGCTGTTTCTGTTACGTTCAGTTATTGTTTGTTAAGCAGCGCGTTAGTGCGTTGGGTATTGCGCGAATATGGCAACTGCGGACTACGTCAAGGGTGGGAAATGGAGAGGGGGGGGGGGTGAAATGTTTACCATCCGCAAATCAGCTAATTCCTCCCCTACTGCTGCGCCAAGTGCAGGCTGCCAGACTGTATTCTTGTCGTTTATATTTCTGTGGCTTCGTTCTGAAAGTGACAATGTCAATATTCGTCAAAACTGGTTATATTCATGTATTCCATATAGTGTCACGTACTCTTCATAATGTTAAAACGGCCAATGTCTAAGCTACATAGGATGTTAGATACTGGGGTTTAAAGATGTAAGCCCCAAAGTGTTTATGAAGTTTCCAGTCAACATAAAAGGGTCAATCTTGACATTGGCCCTACCTCTTTATTTTACATTTGTTGTAAGAAGGGCCAATGTCGACATTGGCCTTTTTTGCTGACTGATGATTTCAACAATTGAAACAGTGCTGTGACATTGGACTTAAATCTGGCAGGAATAAACAATAATAAGAATTGTTCCTTTAACAATTCCCATAACCATTCGGCGCATTGTTAGTGAGGAGACTAGACATTCTTGGTGGGCACAAACATCATGTTAGGCGATAAAGAAGAGCTTGAGGAAAAAACTGCACTTGAAATATCACCGCTGAAGTCGTCACTTTGCCTTGAAGGTAAGTTTACTAAAATAAACTGGTATCAGGAGGAGTTATATGTATTTTTTCCAACACAAGACCATAAATTGACTGGTATCTCTACTTAATGCCGATTTAAAATATTATTAACCACCTATTAAATTTATTTCATTTTTATTTTCTTTAAGATTATCCCACTACCAGTACAGAAGGAAATGCATGTTCATCATTATTGGCAGACGTGATGAAGATGTATTTCAAGATTCTGATGAATATGTCCCAAGTGGTGGCGAAAGTAGTGATGAAAGCAATGACGGAGGGACTGTAGCTGTACGAAAGACACTTAAAAGATCTTCAAGGATTGAAGAAATTGATCTAATTCAACAGCAGCCTGGCAATGAAACAACAAAGTGCAGTGGAAGGGGGAGGAAGAAATGCGATCCACAGGATTGATCCAGAAAAAGAAAGCGAAACAAAAAATTGTGGGAGAAAAAAGGAGGAAAGAATTGAAAACTGCAGGAAAGGAATATGTGACGTCGAAAGGAAAAGTTATACCCGCTAAAGTTCTGCAGTCATCGTGCAAGTGCAGGAAAAATTGCGGAGGAAAAGTAAATGACGATGAGAGAGAGAAAATGTTCATGGAATATTACAGATTGTCCCCAGAAGCTCAAAATCAGTTCATAGCTAATCATGTGTCTGAGGAAAAGAAACATGGGGAGCGATTAAGGAACAAACCTGAAGGAACTGCAAGCAGGCGAAAATATTTCGGGAAGTACTTTCTCCTTTCTCTACAGTCCTTCTTGCAGACTAAGATAGAAGCATGTCAGAATTTGTTCCTTAGTACATTTTATTTAACGCAAAAGAGGGTAAGAATAATTGTGGAGAAAAGACGGGTTTCTGAATAAGGTGTGTGTTCTGAAGATGGACATGGGAAATATTCTAGTCATCCGAAATATTCATCTGACGACGTTAATTTAATAAAGGAATACATTAACATGTTTCCTTCCTACGAAATCCATTGTTCTCGATCTCATTCTTCTAAAAAATATTTATCTCCAGTCTTGAGTATTTCAGCAATGTACCGGCTCAATCAAGAATTTTACCAAACCGAAGGTCTGAAGCCAAGAATGAAGCGTGTTAGCGAAGAGTTTTTGTGACCTGTTTCAGTCTTAGCTTCCACAAACTAAAGATTGACACTTGTGCAAAATGTGACAAATACGTCATATTACTCAAGAATTGTACTGACAATGCTGAAAGTTGTAAGGTTGAAGTGGAACGACAGCAACATTTGGGTTTGGCCTAGGCTGCTTGCGATCAGCAAGACAGTGATAAAAGGAGAGGTGAGCAGAATTCTAATGTAGTAACGCTGGCCTTTGATTTGCAGAAATGTCTGCCCACTCCATTCCTACGCTGTGGTGTGACATTTTACAAAAGACAACTTTGGACCTTCGATTCGACCATCTATGTAAAGAGACACAAAGAATGTTCTCCAGTATGTTACATTCGGAATGAAACAGTGGCAGAAAGAGGTGGCCAAGAAATAACTTCTTGTCTATGTGATTATTTGATGGACGAAATTGTTGTCGTACACCTGTACAGCGATTCGTGTATCGGACAAAACAAATATTTTTATTGCCATCATGTTTCTGAGAGTAGTGAAAGAATTCATGATTTAGGGAAGACGTTCGGAAATCAACCACAAGTTTCTTGAAGTTGGACATACTCAGTTGCGAGCTGACTCAATTCATGCAGGCATTGAGAAGACAAAGAAAAAAACAACTGTTGAAGTAGAACTGCCAAGAGACTGGGCCAAATTAATGCGCATGATTCCCCGAAAGCCACCCATAACTGCAACAGAGTTGGAACAAAAGGACTTCTACAACTTTAAAGACTTTATGAGAAGTCATTATCTGCACAAGAAAATTAATACAGAAGGGAAGCCTATTCTTTGGAACAAGATTAAATGGATGAAGTATCACTCAGGTACCGGTATGCCAGGAATCGTCTCCTACACAGTTACTCCTCAGGAGAACCATTTAAAATGATAGATCTGAACAGAAAGAAAACTCGACGCTTGTCTATGCCAAATCTTGCACCTATTTCTGATGCCATCATATCTGTTTCAGAAAATAAATTAAAGGACTTAAGGAATCTCCTTCCGTACATCAATATGAAGAGTCATCCATTCTACATGCAGTTCAGCAATCACCTGAGAGCCAATACACAGTCAGATGAAAGAGATATACAGAAATCTTACGAAGGGAGGTCGAGGATGGTAAAGATGACGGAAACGAGTGCTATATTTTTTATCTCCCCTTTTACAGTATCAACCATATTGTAGGAAAATTATTTGTCTGATATTTAGAAATGTGAATAAACAGTTTCACCCCCAATTACGAGAGCCGGCCGCGGTGGCCGAGCGGTTCTAGGCCCTTCAGTCCGGAACCGCGCTGCTGCTACAGTCGCAGGTTCGAATCCTGCCTCGGGCATGGATGTGTGTAATGTCCTTAGGTTAGTTAGGTTTAAGTAGTTCTAAGTTCTAGGGGACTGATGACCTCAGATTTTAAGTCTGATAGTGCTCAGAGCCATTTCACCCATTTGACTACGAGACCAAACAGTTTTTTCATGATGTATGGTGATAAAATGTGAGTTTTGGAACATGTAACAGTTGCTGTCAGTTATTAAATTCTTGAGGAATGAATAAAGAGATTAATTAGTTGTTGTTGTCGTGGTCTTCAGTCCTGAGACTGGTTTGATGCAGCTCTCCATGCTACTCTATCCTGTGCAAGCTTTTTCATCTCCCAGTACCTACTGCAACCTACATCCTTCTGAATCTGCTTAGTGTATTCATCTCTTGGTCTCCCTCTACGATTTTTACCCTCCACGCTGCCCTCCAATACTAAATTGGTGATCCCTTGATGCCTCAGGACATGTCCTACCAACCGATCCCTTCTTCTGGTCAAGTTGTGCCACAAACTTCTCTTCTCCCCAATCCTATTCAATACTTCCTCATTAGTTATGTAATCTACCCATCTAATCTTCAGCATTCTTCTGTAGCACCACATTTCGAAATCTTCTATTCTCTTCTTGTCTAAACTATTTATCGTCCATGTTTCACTTCCATACATGGCTACACTCCATACGAATACTTTCTGAAATGACTTCCTGACACTTAAATCTATACTCGATGTTAACAAATTTCTCTTCTTCAGAAACGCTTTCCTTGCCATTGCCAGCCTACATTTTATATCCTCTCTACTTCGACCATCATCAGTTATTTTGCTCCCCAAATAGCAAAACTCCTTTACTACTTTAAGTGCCTCATTTCCTAATCTAATTCCCTCAGCATCACCCGACTTAATTAGACTACATTCCATTATCCTTGTTTTGCTTTTGTTGATGTTCATCTTATATCCTCCTTTCAAGACACTGTCCATTCCATTCAACTGCTCTTGCAAGTCCTTTGCTGTCTCTGACAGAATTACAATGTCATCGGCGAACCTCAAAGTTTTTATTTCTTCTCCATGAATTTTAATACCTACTCCGAATTTTTCTTTTGTTTCCTTTACTGCTTGCTCAATATACAGATTGAACAACATCGGGGAGAGGCTACAACCCTGTCTTACTCCCTTCCCAACCACTGCTTCCCTTTCATGTCCCTCGACTCTTATAACTGCCATCTGGTTTCTGTACAAATTGTAAATAGCCTTTCTCTCCCTGTATTTTACCCCTGCCACCTTTAGAATTTGAAAGAGAGTATTCCAGTCAACATTGTCAAAAGCTTTCTCTAAGAGTACAAATGCTAGAAACGTAGGTTTGCCTTTCCTTAATCTTTCTTCTAAGATAAGTCGTAAGGTCAGTATTGCCTCACGTGTTCCAGTGTTTCTACGGAATCCAAACTGATCTTCCCCGAGGTTGGCTTCTACTAGTTTTTCCATTCGTCTGTAAAGAATTCGTGTTAGTATTTTGCAGCTGTGACTTATTAAGCTGATAGTTCGGTAATTTTCACATCTGTCAACACCTGCTTTCTTTGGGATTGGAATTATTATATTCTTCTTGAAGTCTGAGGGTATTTCGCCTGTTTCATACATCTTGCTCACCAGATGGTAGAGTTTTGTCAGGACTGGCTCTCCCACGGCCGTCAGTAGTTCCAATGGAATATTGTCTACTCCGGGGGCCTTGTTTCGACTCAGGTCTTTCAGTGTTCTGTCAAACTCTTCACGCAGTATCATATCTCCCATTTCATCTTCATCTACATCCTCTTCCATTTCCATAATATTGTCCTCAAGTACATCGCCCTTGTATAGACCCTCTATATACTCCTTCCACCTTTCTGCTTTCCCTTCTTTGCTTAGAACTGGGTTTCCATCTGAGCTCTTGATATTCATACAAGTTGTTCTCTTATCTCCAAAGGTCTCTTTAATTTTCCTGTAGGCGGTATCTATCTTACCCCTAGTGAGATAGGCCTCTACATCCTTACATTTGTCCTCTAGCCATCCCTGCTTAGCCATTTTGCACTTCCTGTCGATCTCATTTTTGAGACGTTTGTATTCCTTTTTGCCTGTTTCACTTACTGCATTTTTATATTTTCTCCTTTCATCAATTAAATTCAATATTTCTTCTGTTACCCAAGGATTTCTACTAGCCCTCGTCTTTTTACCTACTTGATCCTCTGCTGCCTTCACTACTTCATCCCTCAAAGCTACCCATTCTTCTTCTACTGTATTTATTTCCCCCATTCCTCTCAAGTGCTCCCTTATGCTCTCCCTGAATCTCTGTACAACCTCTGGTTCTTTCAGTTTATCCAGGTCCCATCTCCTTAAATTCCCACCTTTTTGCAGTTTCTTCAGTTTTAATCTACAGGTCATAACCAATATATTGTGGTCAGAGTCCACATCTGCCCCTGGAAATGTCTTACAATTTAAAACCTGTTTCCTAAATCTCTGTCTTACCATTATATAATCTATCTGATACCTTTTAGTATCTCCAGGGTTCTTCCATGTATACAACCTTCTTTCATGATTCTTAAACCAAGTGTTAGTTATGATTATGTTGTGCTCTGTGCAAAATTCTACCAGGCGGCTTCCTCTTTCATTTCTGTCCCCCAATCCATATTCACCTACTATGTTTCCTTCTCTCCCTTTTCCTACACTCGAATTCCAGTCACCCATGACTATTAAATTTTCGTCTCCCTTCACAATCTGAATAATTTCTTTTATTTCATCATACATTTCTTCAATTTCTTCGTCATCTGCAGAGCTAGTTGGCATATAAACTTGTGCTACTGTAGTAGGTGTGGGCTTCGTGTCTATCTTGGCCACAATAATGCGTTCACTATGCTGTTTGTAGTAGCTTACCCGCATTCCAATTTTCCTATTCATTATTAAACCTACTCCTGCATTACCCCTATTTGATTTTGTGTTTATAACCCTGTAGTCACCTGACCAGAAGTCCTGTTCCTCCTCCCACCGAACTTCACTAATTCCCACTATATCTAACTTCAACCTATCCATTTCCCTTTTTAAATTTTCTAACCTACCTGCCCGATTAAGGGATCTGACATTCCACGCTCCGATCCGTAGAACGCCAGTTTTCTTTCTCCTGATAACGACATCCTCTTGAGTAGTCCCCGCCCGGAGATCCGAATGGGGGACTATTTTACCTCCGGAATATTTTACCCAAGAGGACGCCATCATCATGTAATCATACAGTAAAGCTGCATGCCCTCGGGAAAAATTACGGCTGTAGTTTCCCCTTGCTTTCAGCCGTTCGCAGTACCAGCACAGCAAGGCCGTTTTGGTTATTGTTACAAGGCCAGATCAGTCAATCTTCCAGACTGTTGCCCTTGCAACTACTGAAAAGGCTGCTGCCCCTCTTCAGGAACCACACGTTTGTCTGGCCTCTCAACAGATACCCCTCCGTTGTGGTTGCACCTACGGTACGGCTATCTGTATCGCTGAGGCACGCAAGCCTCCCCACCAATGGCAAGGTCCATGGTTCATGGGGGGGGATTAATTAGTACAAGAAAATATTTATCTCAAAATTACGTGTTTCTGGTTATTCAGTGTACCTGACCCTGATGTCCAAAAGGGCCAATGTCAAATAATTTAAGAGAGTTCATGATGTCAAAAAGGGCCAATGTCCTGTTAAGTCCTTTAATTCTGAAGTCGAAAATTCTAGAAATTTATTATTTAAAAGTAAGCTTTTGTTAAGCCCCAAATGTATTGTTGATACTTGTCAGAAAACGACAGGAAATATTCAGAAGCTTATAACTTAAAACTAAGATTCTTGACATTGGCCCTTTTAGGACCAAGCCACAGATTTACCGTCTCTAAAAATATATTTAGCACACAGTTTGTATATTGTCATTTCGCTCTGAATAGAATAAGAAAATTTTCGTAATAGATTTCAAAGAAACTTCGTACTTACCTTGGTTTATATCTAGTTTAAGATTTGAAATGATAATTAAGTGGACACCCTAGCTGCAAACAGGCGTTGATGTACTTCATTGGGGACATGTTGAAAATGTGTGCCCCGACCGGGACTCGAATGCGGGATCTCCTGCTTACATGGCAGACGCTCTATCCATCTGAGCCACCGCGGGCACAGACAATAGTGCGTCTGCAGGGACTTATCCCTTGCACGCTCCCCGTGAGATCCACATTCCCAACATGTCCACACCACTACATTCGTAGTGCGCCTAATAGATGTTTGCCCATCATCCCTTATCAAGGGATAAGTCCCTGCAGACGCACTATCCTCTGTGCCCGCGGTGGCTCAGATGGATAGAGCGTCTGCCATATAAGCTGGAGATCCCGGGTTCGAGTCCCGGTCGGGGCACACATTTTCAACATCTCCCCAATGAAGTACATCAAAGTCTGTTTGCAGCTAGGGTGTCCATTTAATTATCATTTCATTTCTAGCAAAGCTGCATGGTCATCCACGGTAACTGTTCTTTCGGGAACAGATACTACCGTCATATATAGTTTAAGATTCATTATGAGATACTCCAATTTATTTCAAATGTGATATTTATATTTTGCTTGTAGTTAAGCGAAAATGTATATTGTGTCACATCCTAGATGTGTTTTCAGTTTTTGCTATAAGACAGAATCGCCTAATTTCTATAGCTATTGTAGATTGTTGTTTTATAATCAACGTATTTTCCCTGTTTTTGTTGCTCAACAAATAGCATTCCAGGTGTGGTATTCTGTATATAATGTATGGTCCTGTGTACAACGACTACCATTCTTGTTAACCGTTTTATGTTTGCTAGATCGAGGATATGTGTGCAATAACATCTGTCGAACATGAAAAATAGTTACACGACCTATTCTTTTATCATACTGTTTTTTTTTCTAGCTAGTGCCTATGCTCAAAACATTATTAAGGCTTTTCTAACCCTTTCTTCTAACGACATATCTTTCTCAGAAAATTTAGGTAAGGCTTTAACACAGTCGTCTATTTTATATATCTCATACACTAATTCGATTCGTGTAAAACATGTTGATAAGTGTAGCAAATTGCTTACTACTTGCAGGAAGGGCGTCACAAATTCAGTCCACGTAGTGTGTCTGTGTGATGTATACGTTCTGATCAACCTGTTAAACTCATGACATATCCATCCTATTTGGCTGGCTTCGGAATGAAATTTGGATACACAAACATGTTTTATGTTACGTGACTTGAAAAACTCTTTCCACTTTGCAGTTGTGAAGTTGCGAGGTGCCGGAGCTATCAGTGTATTTAACACTAAATTCTTCTAGAATCTTTATATATAAATGATGCTCTAAGCTCCCCCTATTCTAACTCCGACTTTTGCTGTTGCACATGGATTAGAAAGAAATGCGAACTGATGAAAGGTGGCTACACTGTGCCACTGCGCCAGAGAGTGCGCCAAAGAGTACTATTAAGCCGCCTCCACAGTGCGTGTTAAGAGATCGTGGCAGTCAGTGGTTGTTGAGGGTTCGTAGAGGACAGTGTGTGTTAAGAGCTCGTGATTGTCGTGAAGTCGGAGTGAGATGTGGTAGTAAAGAGTGTTGCTCCTTGTTTTATGCAGTTATTTGATGGGAGAGATAGCAGATGTTATTGTAATGAGTGCATTTCGTCAATATATATGAAGGTAAAATTTATAATGTTCCTTTATTAGTTGCGTATCTGAAATAATGTGTCACTACAGGTTCAGTCAACAAAGCATCTGGCTCGTGTTCTTGTATTAGAGTGAATTTTGGTTTTCTTGCGTAATTATAGTTTTTCTAAATTTCTTTTGTCACGTCAGTATAATTGGTATCAAAATTCTTGTCTTGTTGGAAAAGAACCGTGCCAGATGTGGACGTTGAGTCACACTCCCACATACAGAACAGTGACTCTTGTGCTTATTGGTCTTGTTGGTTTTCTTTTTTTTTAGTTGCTGGGGACTTAATTAATTAACTGTGTTTACGGAAATTTTCTTACATTGTTCTTTGCAGTCAGATAGCGTAATAATACTAGTCAGGGCCAACCGATTACGAGACTTGCGTAATCGGACAGACAGTTACTAAAATTAAAAGTATTTTCAATACCAAATTTATTTAATTAAGCCCCCATGCACGTGGCGACCCTGCCAGCATCGTCCCTTGGATTCTTCTGATTGTGAAAATTGTAGACTGTAGTATTGTTGTAGCAATTTGTAGTTTAGTAATTGTAGGTTATATGGCATGTGTAGATTTGGTAATTAGCATTCTTCTAATGGTATTTTTCAAAATTTAATTTTTATTGCCTTGTATACGCGTTTGACAAATTAGTGCAATTATTTCAATTGTCCGATCAATCGTGTTTGAGGGAGTCATTGCATGTGAATGGTATTGTTGAGATAAAGAGTCACCGTGTGTAATTTTCGTACAGTGACGAATCTTTCGTATATTTTGTAAATGATTACGCGATCAATGAAAAAGGCAAAAATGATGAATAGTCAGAATAACGAAATTGTTAACATGGCGAACTCGCCAACAGAAGAAAACAGTGTCATGAATAATGTAGTGGAAAACAATTTAATAAGCAAGGAAAATAGTCCGGTAACAGTTCAAAATGTTTCTCAATCGAAAAATTCACAGAATACGAGATTAACGACAGAAGAGATAGGGCAGTTGATGAGTGCTATATTAAATTTGGGAGCACGTATGGAAGCACGGTTAGACTCACAGGGATCAGAACTAGGAACAATTATAACCGAGATGAAAGCAGTGAGATCACAGTTTCGATCTGAATTTGAAACAGAGGTAGGAACAATTAGAACTGAGATGGGAACAATGGAAACACGGTTAGGCTTACGAACGGGGACATCTTTCAAAAACATGAAAGATGAATTAAAGAAAGAAATCAGAGAAGAAGTACAGCCGATTTTGAATGCTGACAATAATAGTTTAATTTCAACAGAAATCAGACAAGAGGAACAGGACAGAGAACAGGAAGAAAAAGATCGCGTGATAGTACAGAAATTTTCAGAGTTAAATTTACAACGTGCACAAGACAAGGGAGAAATAATTGAAAGAATTGAGGAATCCGTACCAAATGAAAGACTAAATAACTTAACGCAACAGTGTGAACAGTTAACTACTAAATGTGACAACACCGAAACCCGAGTCGCGACACTTACAGAAGACGTAAATAAACTGAAGGAACAATTAAGTGACTCATCGGAAAGAGTTGAGGAGATCTCAGATAAATTGACAAGTGTTAGTTTAGCAGAAGGGTGTGAAGAAAGTAATTTGTTTCATTTACGGGATGCGACAAGAGAGCGCCAGGCGCGTGAACTTGACAACAATCGTTATTGGGACTGGGACAGACGCGGTAGGTCTTTGTCGCCACGAGGCGAAAACTTTGATTATAAACACTTTTTGACTGTCCGGAAATTTAAGATCTTCCGCAATTCTAAGAATGACATACATCCATGTTCATGGCTAGATCAATTTACGTACGCACTTCCGCCAAATTTGCCATTAAGTCACAAACTAGAAATTATGTGCGGCTATTGATGTCCTCAGGGGATTCACTACTCTAAGTGAATATGTGCCGTAGCGAGCATAGGGCCCCGAGCTGTAGTGGTGCTATTTCTCTTTTAGTTTTCTGGACCGCTACCTACTCTTTTACTATTCTTTGCATCTGTCAAACCAGCTCTTCGACTATCAATCTATCTAGAGATTAAGTAAACAATAACCGGATTTGACTAATTTACCCAAAAGTGATTTCGGAAATTACCGTTTGGACTTACTGTATCTTCAGCAGCATTCATTCGTAGTTTAAATGAAATTTTACCTGTTTATCTTCGTGACAATATTACTTCTTATGTTGACGACATTCTTATTGCGAAACGTTCTTGGAGTGAGCACAACAAAATTTTGGATTCATTATTATTTATTTTTGCACGAGTTGGCATGACAGTGAACTTAGAAAAATCTGAATTTGGTCGTTCTCAGGTGAAATTTCTCGGTCACATTATTTCTACAGAAGGTATTCTTCCTGATCCAGAAAAATTAGACGCTATTCGTAACTATGCTGTTCCTAGCACAAAACGTGACGTTCGTAGTTTCCTTGGTGTCTGTAATTTTCTTAGACGCTTTGTTAAATTGGACAATTTGGCCACACCTCGTTTTTGCGATCTATCTGGAAAGTTCTTTTTAAATGAAAATCGGTCGACAACTCTGTTTGGTTAGTTTGTATTCCTGATGAGTGGGGCAATAAATTGATTTGGTATACGCATTTCAGTTATGCACACTTTGGTCCCCGAAAATGCTTTCATAAATTACGAGAAAATTGCTATTTCAGTAATATGGAAAAACGTATTCGATCTGTTCTTGCCAAATGCAAATTATGTCAAATGGCTAAGCCTCCAACGATTTCTCACAGAGCACCGTTGTTTCCCATCATTCCAGCGAAATTAAAGGAGATGGCTGCAGTCGATTTGTTCGGTCCAGTGGTTCGTTCAACTAATGGTTTTGCGTACATTTTCGTAGCAGTGGAGTTGACGTCAAAATATGTGTGTTTTACACCTTTACGAAAAGCAACAGCTCGTTCAGTATCTAACGCTTTCATCAAACATTTTCTTAAGGAAGTTGGTCATGTTGATAAGGTTATATCAGATAATGGATCACAGTTTCGTTCTAAAATTTGGCTTCGTACTCTACAGCGTCGTAAAATTAAACCAATTTTCATTTCACTTTTTCACCCTCAATCTAACGCTTCAGAGAGATGGATGAAGGAAATCAATAAATTGTGCCGTCTTTATTGTCATCAGAATCACAGAACTTGGGATCAGTATCTTCATATTTTTCAAAACATTCTGAATGAACTCCCTAATGATTCAACTTCTTTACCGCCTCTATTGATATTAAAAAATAAAGCACCGACAAATCGCATTTCTGAAATAGTTCCCTTTCCGCCTTCACGGAAACTGCGGCATTCTGAAGTTGTCAACCTCGCTCTACGAAATATTGCATCTGCGGCTGCTAGAAGAGAGAAATCAGCTAGACGTCCTGGTCGTTCAAAAATCTTGTCAGTTGGTCAAAAGGTGTTAGTTAAGTCTCACCGTTTGTCTCATAAAGGAAAAGGCTTGTGTCGCAAATTTTTTCTGCTTTATAACGGTCCATATAGAATTCGTAAAATTATTCATGATAACACTGTTGAAGTAGAAACTCTTAAATCTCGACGCTCTAAAGGAATACATCATATATCAAACGTAAAAATTTTTGTGGAATGACATACTTGTGAGAAACTAACAGCTAGATGTAAACATGCGGAGAGTACAAGGATACCGCGCTGTGTTTTGGCGGCGGCACATACTCAAAGCAACAGTCAAGTCTGCGCGCCGCACAAGGCAGTCGTTGACCGCGAACAATAGCTTCCTACGTCACGCGCCCACAGCTGATCGAGCGCTCAGTGCGAATGCACTGACAGCCGTAAACAAATACTCAGTCTAATTTCTCCGACTAAATTCTGTATAAAGCTATAAGGACTTGTTGAATTGTGATATTAACATTCAGTGTTTTGCAGGATACGGTTGTATAAAACATTTAAGAACTTCAGGTAAATTCTGTGCGTGTCCGACGTTAAGACGACCTGCTATCGAGAAATTTTCAGGAAGAATGTAATTTCGAAGAAGAAACTAATTAACTAAAAAAAAAGGTAACTATTAATTGAGTTTATTTTTCAGGTAACATATTTCCACTTAGGTACGTACTTTAGACGAAATTTGCTGCTCGCGATTACGTGATTCATACTTTGTGCTAAATTTCATGTTCTATGAATTTACGTGTGAAGCGACGTGCTTGCGTACGTTAACTGATTTTGACAATGATTATTAATGAACTGGGTTGTGACTTGTATATATTATGCATCGCTTGGCTGCACTGCTTTTTCACTGATGTCATATTTTTTTAATTATGTGCCTGCTGTGCTTATTTATTTAAATTATAATTGTAACCTGATTTTTTGTGCTGACTGTGATTATGTATGTATGTTATACTTTGTGATTTATCTGCTTGCGCCTCCATGTTTACTTATTAAGATTACATATGAACATTTATTTGCTTATGCTGATATGATGCTAATGACCTGTTTATTACGTAAGATATATGTTTGCTGCTTTTTGTATGGATTACATATTTACACATTTCTGTTTTGTTGCCATAACTGCTCTTTAATTTGGTGTATAGCAATGCTGATGTACTGTGTATAAACATAGAGTTTAGGTTACACTGTGGTATTAATTATAGATTGTTCGCTTGGCAAAGCCTCGTTGTAAGAATTGTGCTGCATCCACTTGTTGACATTCTGTTCTCTACTGGTATATTTACTCGCTATTGCAAGTTTTGCTTACGCTCAGTGCCTTATATTTTTAAGATAAAAAAAAAATTAACTGCTATCATTCGACGAACGACATTAGTACAAGAAAGTCATAGAAGTCACATGAGCTAAGGTTTTATGGAAGCTGTATAAATTTATGCTAATAGGAAGGAAGCTAACGACATGACATACCAATACTAGGTTTAGACCATTAATAGTTATTACACTGCATTTTTCGTGAGCAATTGAAATAGGAAGTGACACTTGACACAAAAAATACTCCACATGTTTGCTTCTGCCATAATTCTTGAAGTGGTGTACACACTGTGAAATATTATGATCATTCACACTCCGTAATCGTACTTAATTACTGAGAGTTATTCGAACTAAGTCTGTTAGAGGTCATGTATGCATTTCTTTGTTTATAATTTATAATGAGTAGAAAATTTGGGTCAGATGGATTACACAGAGGTTGTGTGTGGACACTGTGTCTTCGGATTGTATGGGATGCTGAATTGAAGTTGCATTAGGATTTTATCTGTACTTGTTCAAGGAGACTGACTAGAGGAAAGAGTTGTTATGGAGGTGAAATGATATTGGTGCTGAGGTTTATATGTAGCGACGTATTATTGAGGTATTGAGAGTATATTAAGTTGTTGATTATTGGAGTTTTTGTGGACAAGAGGTAAGGTAAATGATATTGATGATAAGACGTATTGAAGAGGTATTATTGAGGTATTATTGAGATTGTGTGAAGCTGATGATCATTGGAGTTTTGGTGGATAAGAGGTAAAGTAAGTGAGGAGCATATTTTTTTTGTTGGTCTTATGGAACAAAGAGGATGAAGAGAGCAGACTAAAACACTAAAGTAGAAAGAAGACAGTCTATACACACACTTTGTTAAATCACTAAGCAGTATATACTTTTTTTTGGAGAGAGGAAGTAATTGCATATCGTGGCTCACTGACAGTTGTTCAGCAACAGTACATTTGATCTGGCTTGGCAAACATTGGTCTTGACATGATGACTATGACGTTGACTTAACTATTAGTGACTGTTATACATTGCTGCCAGTACTACTTGATACACATGATGAACATCAGATTTTGACAGAATTACATTTACACAATTAACACTATTCAGTTACACAGTAGTACTTAATGTGGATGAGAGATGAGTGAGTGTGTTCTGTGTGTTTTCCTTTACTAATCCTACCCACCTATCTCCTAAATATTATTTTATTTGTTTGTAGTGGCTTGCACTGACACCCATGAATATTATAGGTTTACTGGTATTTGTGTATTGTAATAGTTAATAGGATAATTATCTGATATCATTTGTGTGTTTGTTGTGATTTGTATGTTACTGTAAAAGCATCTGTATGTGCATTCAAACTATTGTTCATGCCTGAACTGTCTGATTAGTGAAGATAAATATTCTGAACTGTTACCTGCACTTTTCAACATGATGTGTGACATTTGGTCGTGTTTAATTTCTGCTGATGAACTGTGTGATCAGTGCTAGTGAATTTTTTGGAACGGCTTCTGCTGAGAGATGTGACTTTTTGCTGTCTGCACCTACTCAATATTGCTGGGTGCCACGGATGGACTGCTTCTACTGAAAAGATGTCCCCTGTTGCTGTGTGCACCTGATCAACATTGCTGATGCCACTAATGGACTGCTTCTACTGAAATGGTGTCACTTGTTGGTGTCTGCACCTGCTCTCAATATTGCTGGGTGCCACTGATGGTCTGCTTCTACTGAAATGGTGTCACTTGTTGGTGTCTGCACCTGCTCTCAACATTGCTGGGTGCAACTGATGAACTGTTTTTACTGAAATGAAGTCACTTGTTGCTGTCTGCACCTACTCAACATTGCTGGGTGCCATTGATGGACTGCTTCTACTGAAATAATGTCACTTGTTGCTGTCTGCACCTGCTCAACATTGCTGGGTGCCACAGATGGACTGTTTTTACTGAAATGGTATCACTTGTTGGTGTCTGCACCTGCTCTCAACATTGCTGGGTGCAACTGATGAACTGTTTCTACTGAAATGAAGTCACTTGTTGCTGTCTGCACCTACTCAACATTGCTGGGTGCAACTGATGAACTGCTTCTACTGAACTAATGTGACTTGTTGCTGGGTGTACCTGCTAAACTTTACTGGGTGCAACTGATGGACTACTCCTACTGAAATGATGTCACTTGTTGGTGTCTGCACCTGCTCTCAACATTGCTGGGTGCAACTGATGAACTGTTTTTACTGAAATGAAGTCACTTGTTGCTGTCTGCACCTACTCAACATTGCTGGGTGCAACTGATGAACTGTTTTTACTGAAATGATGTCACTTGTTGGTGTCTGCACCTACTCAACATTGCTGGGTGCCATTGATGGACTGCTTCTACTGAAATAATGTCACTTGTTGCTGTCTGCACCTGCTCAACATTGCTGGGTGCCACAGATGGACTGTTTTTACTGAAATGGTATCACTTGTTGGTGTCTGCACCTGCTCTCAACATTGCTGGGTGCAACTGATGAACTGTTTCTACTGAAATGAAGTCACTTGTTGCTGTCTGCACCTACTCAACATTGCTGGGTGCAACTGATGAACTGCTTCTACTGAACTAATGTGACTTGTTGCTGGGTATACCTGCTAAACTTTACTGGGTGCAACTGATGGACTGCTTCTACTGAAAAGATGTTACCTGTTGGTGTTCTTTTTTGTATAAACTAATCATTGAAAGCATTTTATGTGAACATTTGTATAAACTGATTTTTTGTATATTGTGTAAACTATTATGTAAAGTCACATGTATGTAAACAATTTGTATTGCCTTCTGTATTTCATATGTTAGGTTAGTAAAAGGTCAGTGCAAAGCCAAAATTTTTAACTAATTATGTGATATTTAGGTATTAATATTATCTTTTATTTTTGTCTGTATTTTTCTGGACGAATTTGGTGGTATTTTCACCACCAATGCTGGCAAAAATACCATCAAATTCTGGCCTGTGGAGGAGGGGCATATGAAAGGTGGCTACACTGTGCCACTGCGCCAGAGAGTGCGCCAAAGAGTACTATTAAGCCGCCTCCACAGTGCGTGTTAAGAGATCGTGGCAGTCAGTGGTTGTTGAGGGTTCGTAGAGGACAGTGTGTGTTAAGAGCTCGTGATTGTCGTGAAGTCGGAGTGAGATGTGGTAGTAAAGAGTGTTGCTCCTTGTTTTATGCAGTTATTTGATGGGAGAGATAGCAGATGTTATTGTAATGAGTGCATTTCGTCAATATATATGAAGGTAAAATTTATAATGTTCCTTTATTAGTTGTGTATCTGAAATAATGTGTCACTACAGGTTCAGTCAACAAAGCATCTGGCTCGTGTTCTTGTATTAGAGTGAATTTTGGTTTTCTTGCGTAATTATAGTTTTTCTAAATTTCTTTTGTCACGTCAGTATAATTGGTATCAAAATTCTTGTCTTGTTGGAAAAGAACCGTGCCAGATGTGGACGTTGAGTCACACTCCCACATACAGAACAGTGACTCTTGTGCTTATTGGTCTTGTTGGTTTTCTTTTTTTTTAGTTGCTGGGGACTTAATTAATTAACTGTGTTTACGGAAATTTTCTTACATTGTTCTTTGCAGTCAGATAGCGTAATAATACTAGTCAGGGCCAACCGATTACGAGACTTGCGTAATCGGACAGACAGTTACTAAAATTAAAAGTATTTTCAATACCAAATTTATTTAATTAAGCCCCCATGCACTGACTGTAATCGACCCTGCAAGTGCAGTAGAAAAGAGTTTGGCACCTGCAATAATTTAATTTGATAAATAAGTTAAATAAAGGAAAGTTTCATTAACATAGTGAGAAGTGAAAGGGTTGCTCTACCGATTAACAGAATGAAAGTTCTGTCCCAAAAATAACAACATGATTTATTATGACTAAACTCAAAATCATAAACAAAACACATGAAACATTTACAATACATCAAATTGGCTCAAATCGGATACTCAAATAAATGCTGTGAAGGTGAAGTTGTCTCTAAACTAGATTGTGACATTTATGACGAAGTGGTATGTGGAGCCAATTCCTTGCAACTCAAATCTTAAGAGAAACACACACTCAACCCAACATTAATTGCTGCTACAGTATTGAGAACTCAGACAATGAACACCCAAGACAGAACAAAGTTAGAAAAATACAAACAGGCGCACTCTGCTGAGCTCTGATTATCACCTAGGCAAATCCCTATCTGCCGGTGCTGCGGACATACATTACCAAACTGTCTTCTTAACTGCAAGAACACGATCTGGCGTACCGGAGGCGATGGTTGGTTGCTTTGACGTCCCGTCGTGGTGATGATAATGTCGCGAGTATAGCCCGAAACAAATTATCCTGGTCTGGTTGTTCCAGACTAAAGACTTCCTAGCAATACAAATGCACCTCTGAGGGAGACGAAGAAGGCTCGCCACACAATCACTGACGGTACAGTGATTGATTTTAACAAGTGAAGTCACGCAGTAACTCCAATACAGTCAACTTCAGCCAAAACTGCTCAAGACAGACAACATAGGCGGCTTGTACGCAGACCGCTCAATTGCCAATGTACTCGGAAAGTTACTTTGAAGTCGAAACTGCAGCAACTTCGTCAAACAGTTACAATTAAATAATAGTATATTAGACAGCCAACGGAAGGCAGGCTGTCCAGAGCAGCGAGAGCTCAGTCTTTTAACCTACTCCAACCAAAAGGCGGTAGCCGACTCTCTCAAGAGCACCCGTACAAGCCGAACACAGAACGTTCCCACCCCCAAGACAGTGGCCGTAGTTAAACGTTCCAATCAGCAACTCAAAAACCGGCCGAAAATTCCACTCTATTGCCGAAGCACTACCATTCCACCAATGGAGTCTCTTGGCGCCAATTTCTGCGCCGATTTCGCTACGTCATGGAGCACCCCTCGCTGGTAGCCCGCCAGAAAGTGTTTTCGCTAAGTTTCTGCGAAGTAACGGAACCTCTAGCCCAGCCGCTCCTTCAGGCCCCTGCGGACGTGTCTCCGCCGCTATTATGACAATGTCGGCGTCTGGAAAGCATTCACTCGACTCCCTCACACCCGTCAGCTTAACCCTTTCAAGATCAGCAGAGCCCACCTGCCACCGGACCACCCGGGTGACGAGAGACGCTGCGTAAGAAGTACGTGTGTGAAGGAATAGTGACTTTGTACCACATGCAATTAGAGAGGAAGATCGAATTACTCAGACTAAGATAGAAATATGAGAGAGGGCTCATGCCACCTCTCAAAGTTAGTTGCACTATCAGTCAGATCAGCTTTTGTTTTACCCTTTCTCACAAAATATTTTTCCACGATTCACTTGATTACAGGGCTTGCCATTAGAGCTTTAGTGGCATATATCTGCAGATATTTAGAAAACACATCATACAGGGCTATTACACATTTCACTCCTCCTGCCGTAAGAAAAGGTTCTGCGGCATCGACTGATAGTAGGTCATGGGACTTTACTGGTAGAATTGGATGCAATTTATTGAATAGTGATGTGTTTAAGTTTTCGGTCTTATGACAGATTAAACATTTCTTGATGACCTATTGTACTCTATGTCTAATGTTAGGGAAATAGCAGTATGACATTATCTGATGAGCACACCTGACTACACGATAGTGGCCCCGCGAGTAATCCCACGAGTAATTTGTGTACATTATAAAACAGTCTACATATACTTTGGGTAAACAAACATCTCAGTCACCAGACGGGGGCGGTAGACGATAAAACAAAACTCCATTATGTAACTTATAACGTGTTCTCCAGTACACATCGTCAGTACTTGTTAGGTGTTGCCTTACCTTGTTCCATCGAGTATCTTCCTCGTGGAGCTGACTCATATTTTTAAAGATTTTCACGTAATAGGACCTCTATGTACTATCGAACATGAGTGGAATCCTAAAGTATAATGTTTGTTCTGTAAATTCTGCATATTCATTTAGTCCTTGTGAAAATCTAAACAGGGCATATGCCAAAATATTCTATTCATCTTTGATATAAATTACCTTAAAATCGATCTCTTGGAGGAAAAGACATCGTCTGGCTAATCTTTTGTACAATAGCTTACATTTCAGTAAGAATGAAAGTGCTTGATGATCAGTATATACTTTGGTGTGATTTCCCCTTAGGAAGCACAGAAATCTGCGGGATGCCGATTCTACTGCAAGTTCTTCAATCTCATTTACAGAATAAGCTCTTTCACATTCCATCAGTGTGCGACAAGCAAAGCTGTTTATATTTACGTTTTGATTTTCATTATCATGGTTAATCGGAAACAATATTGCCCCCCAGGCCCTGGAAGGATTCATAGGTACTGAGGCAAATTTCTTGTGTCATATCAGTTACAATTAAATAATAGTATATTAGTCCTTCTGACAATTTTCTGTCCATAGTCATGTGCGGATATTACTCAAAGGATTGAGCAGTGCATCACTATTTACTAGCTAGTGAGACACATATTTAGGGAAGAGTTAGATGAAGCTCATGAATATGAATGTTTCTAACTGCTTTTAATTTGTGGGATAGGAAAGTGTCTGATGGCGTCTAGTTCGTGTGGATCAGGCCGAATGTCTCTTGGTGTAATAAAGTGACCTAAGAATGTAATCTCTTTTCTGCCAAATTATGATTTCCTTAAGTTAAATGTGACTTTGTAAGTGGAAAATTTGTCTGACATACTTCTTAATATGAGCAAATGCTCATCCCATTCAGCTGTAGCAATACGTATCTCAATAATTTGGGACCTAGCACCTTATCCAAAGCTGCAATAGAAACTTCTGAATTTACTGTAAGTCCGAATGGTAAAACCCGAAATTGATAACTTGTATCATTACAGATAAATGCAGTATATTGTCAACTATCTGGGTGCAACGAGATGTGCCACTATCACCCTTTTAAATGTATTGTCATAAGGAATTTTAATCTTTCTGAAACCATGCAAATACCATGACAGTGATGTACCTAGTTCTTGTTTCTGTATGGCTGATACACTACCTGTTTCTTTAACGTTGCACTGAATGCTGTGTAAAACTGTCGTTTCCTCTGTGATCTGTTCATTACATTGCTCATTTCCATAAGACTTCTGGATACATCAGGTGGATACTCACTTTATCTGCTAACTGGTTATTCACACAAGACTTTGTTTTCATTAAATCAACTGAAATTACCTTATTGCCTGAGTGAAGATAACATTTGTCATTGGCTAGATCAATTTTCAGGTGATATTGCCTCAAAAAATTCATTCCTAGGAGATAGTTGACTATATGCGTTTCTACCACTAGGAATGTACAAGGAACTGTAGTTCCAACGAAAATTATTCAAATATAGATTTGTAATTTGACTTATTTCCTATAGCTATTCAAATATGACAGTTCTTCATAGGTAAAGTAGATAAGTTTAGTTTTCTTTTTATTGTATTGAACAAACTGTACGAAGCAAGATTCTTATCCACTCCTGTGTGTAGTAACACATGTACATCTATTGTTCCAATTTTGGCATTGACCATCGCCTGTACTTCAGCGTTTTTTCCTTTTATATTATTTGTCTTATCTGTATGTAGATTATCTCACAGATAAAATTTATTTGTCGTACCTTAAGAAATAATAATTTTTTAGCGTCATGCCCACACAACCAGTTTCGGTCGGCGGCGGAGGCTCTAGGCCGACCAATCGCCATTTACCGTCTGACGAGGCGGTGTGCTGCTGCTCCCGTGAGTCACTCCTACAATTTTTACTACGTCACTGGTATGTTTCCATGTTCTATTCTGAGCATAATTGGGAGCGGCGTCTCGCTGATTTTCATGCCGCTCCCTTAGACGTTGTTTTCATAATTGTTATTTATGTGTAGGTGTTCGTTGCTGTTCCTATACCCTTGTTGTCTATTATCGCCAGGAACGCGCCAATTATTCCAACCATTACGGTTATTTCTTGATGCTGAGCCACTGTACTCTGAATTTTAATTTCTATTATTTCTCTCCTGGAAACCATTACGTTGACGTTTTCCGAATTCTCCATTGCCATTGTATCCCTGCGGCGGCTCGTATGGATGCCGACCACACTGCGCATTGTCATACTGATTTCTGCTGTCACTGTCGTTGCTTTTGCTGCTATTACCATTACCACGAATAGAAAATCCTTCATTTTTCGGTGGATCTGATTGGTTTCTGTTACGAAAAAAAGGTTGAAATGGCTCTAAGCACCCATTTGTGTCTTGACTGCTCTCATAAATGAGGCCAGTCGAATCCACGACCATGAGAATCTATTCTATCTCATATGTTGGCACAGTTACCGGTTTCTCATGAATTTTATTCGGCAAACGACTCTTTAATATTTTCAAAACATCGACATGTAATATTGGATTGCTCCAGTATCTCGTCTTGTTCATGTATCTTTGAAAATACCGAGGCAGTCCGACTAGTTTTACGTTAAATGGTTGTGGGTTAAAAACTGAGGCCAATCGAATCCACGACCATGAGAATCTATTCTATCTCATATGTTGGCACAGTTACCGGTTTCTCACGAATTTTATTCGACAAACGACTCTTTAACATTCTCAAAACGTCGACATGTGATATCGGATTGCTCCAGTATCTCGTCTTGTTCGTGTATCTTTGGAAATACCGGGGCAGTCCGATTAGTTTTACGTTAAATGGTTGTGGGTTACAAACTTCAATTCGCAATCTTTCCTGAATTCCCTGCGACCAGTATTTCTCTAGGAAAGTCTGTTCATATTCTTCATACGTTCGACAATGATCTGCTCCATCGGGTGCCCACAAGCGCTCATCACCTTGTATAGAACCAACAACGAACTGAATCTTTTGCATTGCGGACCAGTGCCGAGGTCAAAACATTTCTAAAAGGTCTCACAATCAAAACGGCGCTTGTTTTCTTGGGAGAAGATTGGTAATTGTCTGTGCTTCATAAGACACTCGTTTGTTATAACTGACAATAGGCCAGTCATCAGATTGCGACGCCGTCCTGCTGCTTTTAAGAGGCGGCAACGCTGCATGAGGTGACACTGCCAGGTGTGTTTGATTTTTGCAAACTGTTCTGCTTCACTTTTATCATAGTCTAACTTTGGTGAAACCATGTCCGCGTGACTGCTGTCTAGTACTGCTTTTTTGTTGTGATTATCTGCAGAAGACTGCTCGTTCAAACTACCTCTTTCACTGATAAGTTCAGAACAAATCTTACATTCTATTGCTTTCGTGTAACTACCCATTTGGCGAAAATTTTGTATTCTCTTTCGTTTATGATTTCTCAACTGCGCCAACATAAGTTTTTTGTCCCCGGACGCACTTTTCAGCTATGGTAGAATCGTGTCAAAGGCGCCGGGGTCAGCTCTCTCGTATAGTCTTTTCACATCCTTAGTGCTACGTTCGTACTCGGTCTTCAAAAACGTTTGTCCTAAAGTCAGAAATCCTACGCCTTGTGTGAGTTTTTGTACATCATACGGTAAATTTTTTCACGCACACTCCATTTCATAGATATGTGTTTGAATTGTTGTTACCTCTTGAGCTAAATAAGTCTTTATGTGCGTTTTGTGGACTACCATGCACGGTTGTGTGTTCCTCAACTGGACGTGCTCTTTGACTTTGATATTTACTCATATTAGAAAGTTTTTGTCTAGCTGATTGTACGTATTAGTAAATTTCGTATCTAATTTATTGGTTGCATCTGTCAACTGTGTCGTGACTTTTTGGTCTAAGGCACTGAGACTCTGCTCTAAATTGCCGAAACCAGTGGACACATTTGTGATTTTTGTACTCATGTGTGTACATAACAAAGTACTTATTTGTATTAATATCTATAAGTATTGTTCCATAGCTGATACCTGCGAATGATGATTGTCTAATGTGTTTATAGCCTGGGTGCGTGCGTGTTCGTTCCGTTCACTCAATATCGAACTCGGAAAATTTCCTACTTCTGTTGCATTATTTTTGTCTATGTCATTTAAAGAAGATTTCCTATTGAGAATTTTGAATCAACATCATCGACTGTTTGCCATGTGTCATCATGTGTATTTTTGTCCATGTCATTTAAAGGAGACATTTCCTATTGAGGATTTTGAATCAGCATCATTGACTGTTTGCCATGTGTCATCATTTGGTCTAACTTTCTGCCCATGCATTTGAGTTGAGTTCAGTTGTATATTGTTTTCGACTGTGACATTGCCAACCAGTTGCGATGCATCGTCATTTTCATTATCTAATACATCAGATTGATTCGGCATTTTCGAGATCACTATCGTTAGTATTAACTTTCTCATTGACACTTGATTCCATGTTTACTGACGATAAAAGGTGCATACTGAAATTGAGTTATTGAAATATAGTAGAAACTCAATAGTTGTGGAAAATTTCACTCGTGATATACGTCCGCGATAAGACGGCTTTTCATTATGTCACTGTTATGTGTACGAAAATCTTTTCTATTGCAATGAAAAATCAACCCTACCCTAAATCTTGTTCCCTGCAAAAGGATTTTAAGCAGTTTAAGGAAAAGGATATTGTGGCGAAATTGTTATTGTGTGCTATGATCAGTGGAATATTCTGGATCCTACCTTTGGTTGACGTATTTCTTCTGATGATCGGTAAAGTTCCATTGTTTCTGGAGAAAACTTTCTTCAGTTTCCGTAACTTCATTCCGTTTTTACTGGCAACATTCTTCTTTTCTCATAGCGCCCTCATTATCGAATATATGGAACAAAGAATACAAGTAATATTTCAGTATTCACTGTTACAATTAAATAACGTTTTACTTGGGATCCGGAGATTGCGTGATCCTGTCTCTGTCCAGTCGCCGGTGTGTTATATTCTATATTTTAATACTGGGTGGATAATGAATTAGAGTTTTTGAATTGGTAATGTTTTCTGAGTTTAATTGTGAAGTCATGAATGGAAGTTAATGAAATGCTTTTCGGGCGGCTGCTGAACAGATATCATCGAACATATCTGAAATAAACTTTTTAGGAAATTAAACAGTAAATGTTCTTAGTTGTATTTTCTTGTCAGTGGGAAACTGTAAGTTTTCCTTTTGCTGTGATTGTCGTCTCGAATACAGCTGCTGTGCGTCGCCTAATGAATGAAACTCATATTTCGATGCGATGAGATGAACTGTTTGTCAAATAAATAGACAGGCACTCTAATTCACTTCACGTTATTTATACCAACCCAAAATCCGTTATAATCAACAAAACTGTTACAGTAGGAAGAGCGATAAAAATGTTCGCGTCAGCTCTTCATCAAGAAGCACCAGTGACTCTTCTCTTCTTGCCAACTTAAGAAAAGGGTGACAGTCACATCCTTCTCATCTAACAGCTTCTCTGTGCAGCACATAGTTTCCTTTTTCATATTTTGTACATCTCTTTGGAAACTACAATAACAAAATTTTAAACATGGCTGAAGCAGCAACTGTTGAAAATCTTCACGGTAAATGATAACAGTGAAATAGTTGCAGGACAAAGATTTATTGAAATCCTTGACCACGGTTTCAATACATCTAAATATACCTTCATCAGAAGCAAAGATACACCTGAACAGGAAGACACCTTCATTAGCAAAAAACACTAGTGCCCCCTCTCGTTAGGTGTGTTCCTTAACGCAAGCTTCATCCCCTTGACACTAGGACACAGGCAAATTGGTTTCATATTTTCTATTGTATGTAGGTGTCTTAAATGGTTCTGATATGTTTTATTTATTAAGACAGAGGGTTTGAATTAGCACAACTCTTAAAATTTTGATGGGTGTGAGTATGTATCCCTGGGTTTTAATATGCGTGATTGTCTCGCGCATACTACAGGTGCCCTCTCTTGGTGAAACTGTCTGCCCTAGAGCTTCCACACCCTCTTCAGGCTAGCTCACAGGCCAAGTACTGATTATATGCCGTGTTCGCATCGACCTTCTCTGCATAATTATGCTGTACAAACGCAGGTGATATTGTGAGCGAACGGGGGTTGATCTGTTATTCTGTTATTCTGTGCAGCGGAATAATCTGAGATGAACCCTTTACCCTGTGGCTTCTGCAAGGTGCAATTTCCACCCCCACACTAATACAGAAGTCAGACAGACGCTCCTAACGTTCTAAAGAGAAGTGCCTGAAAACCTTTCAGCAACAAATATCTTCTGGAGTTGTCCACTGTAAGGAAATGACACAAAAATTCACAAAATTTCTTACGGAACTAGTGGGATACTTGGGTACTAGAGTAGTGCTAGTTAGTGTAAAAAACATGAAACTAACGAAAGTTATTATTTATTTTGGAAAAATTCTGAGAAATCACAATGACACTTTTAGTTATGAACTGAACAAGTTATATCCTGGTTCTTTTCGGAATGTGAAGTTACCTTTCAAGGATAGGATTCGCTAATGAAATTTCTATACAAAGTTTAAGATGCTTGTTGCCTTGGCTGAATGGCTGAGAGGCGTGCCTACTCAACTTGAATAATTATCCTTTAGAATGTTGTTAGGTACGGTCGAGGCTGTCCTGTGTGAAATGCAGTGAAGTGTACTGTTGTGGAGGAAATATGGGGCTCGCAATAGCTGTAGCACATAATACCGTACGTTGTGATGACTGCTGTCTGCGCCACTCGCTGCTGACAAATAAGATAACTCTCGTTCCATCTGGATTGACCTTCGCCAATCAAGCTCTCCCTATGCCTTGATGAAGTCAAGGATTCCTATTCGCCCCTAGTCTAACTATTGGCGTGGTACACCAGTCAGATAACCAGTCCACTGTGATGCCACTCAAAATTCGCTCGTAGGTTTTAACTACAACTCTGTCCGTTCGTACCGCACAATAAGTGTGTCGGTCAACACAGTGAACAACGCTTAATTGCAAGGACTCAATATAGAGTCGCCCTTTCATTCGCTCTTGACAGAGGTGCTCTCCCAGTGAAGTACTGAGGAGAGACCCGTTCCTCGCTCTTTCGAGTAGATGTACGAGCGCGCACGCTCTCGTTACGTGTTCTCGCTCCAAGAGCAACAACGGAACGGCCCCTCGCCACGCCAGACGTGAAGGGGTATATCTTTTGGTCTCTTCCATTATTCCTTCAGCTCAAGGCCTCAGAAATATCGTCTGCCAATCACCATTGCTCTTCTAAAACGGGAGAATGACGTTTCGTTTAAGGCGACCAACCCGGAAACCTGTAACATTGGCGTTTGGCGTTTGCTGTCTCCCTGTGAAAATCTCTCAAACTGCATGCTATGTGTAAAGAATGCGTAGGCTGGCCGCTCCCACACAATGTAGTGGAATTTGCTTTTAAGCCGAACACGGGGTCGTTCCCCTTTTCACTCGAGCCCACGATGTCCGCTATGGGAGGTCGCTGGCCGACATGGGCTGGGTCCTCCTCTGAAGGGCCTGGCGTTCCATTGTGTGTCCTCTCTCCTGAACTAAAACCCTCTGTGACCGTCGTGTCTGGAATGTATGTGTGCTCGCCAGCCTCGAGTATTTCAACCATGGTGCTCTCACTTGTCAATTGCATATCGTTTACATGAATTCATACAACATTGACTTTATCTTACCGAGTTTGGGTTCGAATGAAGCGTCTTGATGTGCGGAGCATGATTGTGAGGGCGGAATATGTAAGCAATGAAGGTCAGGAGACCACGTCTTACAATATTTTAATTTTAACTACTGACGACAACTTTGGCATGATTGTGTCTCCACTGCAGGATGTGATTTTAGTAAGTGACTAAAAGTTTTTGTGCTGTAAGTGTTTTTTCTTTGTCTGTTATGGTGCTAAGTTTTTTGCTAAGGAATGTGTCTTACTGTTCAGGTGCATTTTTGGGTCTGATGAAGGTGTATTCATATATACCGAAACTGTGGTCAAGGATTTCAATAAATCTTTATCCTACTACTGTTTGGCTGTTATCATTTACCGTGAAGATTTACATAATTAAAAATATTAATAGGAATGAATCTTCGGTAACCCAAATAACCACTAGAACACACACAAAACAAAAGTATCCCACAGAAAGCAACTATTATCCGAAACTTCCACGTGACGATAGGGAAAAATCTTCCGAAAACGTCGAAAGAATAGGAACGGGCTTTAAATTAGTGAATGGTTACGCAACTCTTCTATTGATACTGTACTTGCTGCATTTCCATTTGACATTTGCGTATTATATTAAAAAATTATTCTTAAAATCAAGTGTATTCGCTTTGTTGGAACTCATTCACGTGAGTTGAAGGTTGCTGACTGCCGTAAAAATTAGGTACCACTTATTAATCAAGTTCACTAAAGATTCGACAGTTTGAGATTACGAACAAACATGTGTAACCACACCAACCACACCCACCCACCCAACAACACACACACACACACACACACACACACACACACACACACACACACACACGGCACACACACACTCGAAAAAACATCGTGTTTCGAGACGCTAGCTCATTTATTATTGAAAGTACTGCTCTGTTTATATTCCTGTTTAATCACTGATATTATTTTTGCCTAATGTGATATCAAATGATGATAGCGGTCTTGCGAGGAGGTGGTGGGATGCGAAATATTTTATACTTTAAGCCAGTCGTAGAATCGCCATCTTGGAAGAGTAACCACCACCATGAACCAGTAGCGGAGGCACATAAAAAATACTGGCTTTGGCGCCAGGTCATACGAGTTCACTGAGAAAGTGGTGACGCCAGTCATACACTCGAACTTCGTTGAAGAGACTACCCGACCAATATTCTCGGTAATTTTTGTAATATAGAAGAGTCGTAAAAGGATGAGAAGCAGGAAACCCTCAGCAGTAAGCACGTGCCTGAAATTGGAGAGCTTTTTTACCTTCATTTTCCTCGTCAACTCATAAAAGATGTCCTCTGATTGGCGGAGGTCGGAGCCCCATCCAATGGCTAGATATCCGTGCAGATAATAATGTACTTTGACAGATCTTCGGATATTCAAAATAATAATCACTTCTTGGATAAAAGTTAAAGGACGATATCAATATTATTGTAGGTATATGGTAAAAGGAAGTATGTGACTGACATTTAGCAGTATGCGACATGTGACAACTTGTATCAGGACTTCATCTGACTTCCCAATGTCACGGAAATGTTCCGTGAACGTAACACAAAATAACGAGAGAGAGTTATAGTTGCGGAACAAAACGTGAGTACGGCTAGCTATCTTGTAACAAAATGTCGTCATGACATGACTCTTCGTCGTTATTATACGAAATGCAAATTAGGAGGTCCCTCGGTCCCGTGGTAATAAGAGGGGAAAAGAGTTTTGCCCACCAAAAGTCCTTAAACAGAAATGGTAGTATCGAAGCCTATTGATACTGCCGGAACCGACGCCTCGAAGATTCCTCCGTGTCCGCGAAGGAACTTTGAACATCGCCACCAATGAAGAATCTCCAGGCCGCCGACAAATGGAGAACGTCAGAACGGTTTTATAAGCAATGGGCACCTGGACACCAGTCTTCTGGTTGAAAGTACTTCCGTGTCGTTAGTGGTTGCCGAACGAGAGTCTGAATTGTTGGTAGTTCTACCGGCAGACATTCCGTGTACTTAGGTGCACGCCCGTGCCGGGCCTCTGCTTATAGCTAGCCACGGCAGCCACACGTTGTCAGCAGTGTAGCACCTGTTTCCCCCAAGTTGAGTAAATTTTATTTATTTAACTTTTCGTTTTTGGGGGCCCGCAGTGCAAAATATATCTTTTAATGACGTTGTTATTAGGAATAATAGCCAGCTACACTGTGAGAGGCACCCACCTGCCTAGCTCATACTGTGGCATCAAGCAGTCAGGCCTGCAAGATGAGTGGTCTGCCAAGCGAGTGGATTCATTCTTATTTACCGAGTAACATGAACTCTCGTACCCACAATTTAGTTACAAATTATCCTCCTGTATGAATAATATGCAACGGAAACACGCATCTGACTATCAGTAATTTACAGAACTCTGACTGTACACTACGCACTGGCAATACCACATTTTCTTTTTGTCTTTTATTTAACGGCTTTTGTCAACACGTGGCCACCGCACTGAATATGAGTGGCGCACACATTATAAATTCGGGACATTATGACAACATACAATTCGAAGGAAAAGTCAGCCAATCTTTTTCTTTTCACTATCTTATTTATTCCGATAAATTCTCTAACCTAAAACACACAAATTCTATAACCTACAACAATAACACATGAGAAATTCCGCCCAGTGGGCATGGCTTTACATTAGTGAATCTCTATATTATGGTCTCTTAATTATTTTAACGCTACAGTGCACTTTCTGGATAGGATGGTGGATCTTTTATTATACCTCACACTTCGACTCTCACAATCATCATCACTAAACTTTCCTCCAGACCGAGCGGTACCGAAGGAACAAGCATAACCCACTAATCTTTTGAAACTACCTCGCTACTCTCCCATGCAAACCACACATGCTTAAATTACATGACATACATCACACTGCAATAAGAAATATAAAAAAACTAAACAGTCACAACACTATCACTTTCAGCTTTCCCACTTCAATTAATATTTATCCCAGTTTCACACGACACTGCCCCACTTCGTAATTCTACTTTCCTACTATGAACTCTGGAGATATATGCACGTCTTCCTGTGCAATGCAAGCCAAGTGGCGTTGCTGGATAGACGGCCGACTCACCTTGCTTCTCTCTCAGAGTTTGAATCTAGCGTCACACGGAATTATATCACGCAAGGTAATATTGAGAACGTATTCATCACACACGCGAGTCCTCAACTGATACCATGGACGAGTACTTCTCTTTATCTTTTGTCTCATACACTGTTTGAGACTCACACAGTACTCACCACGTGGAAGTACTCGTCTCTAATTTCAAGTCCTGCATACGCCATTTCTTAAATATTTCAACTTATGGTACACACGCTATTTCTTAAATATTTCAACTTATTGTACACACGCTAGTAATTCACCTTAACTTAAGCACACGGAAGTACACTCCTGGAAATGGAAAAAAGAACACATTGACACCGGTGTGTCAGACCCACCATACTTGCTCCGGACACTGCGAGAGGGCTGTACAAGCAATGATCACACGCACAGCACAGCGGACACACCAGGAACCGCGGTGTTGGCCGTCGAATGGCGCTAGCTGCGCAGCATTTGTGCACCGCCGCCGTCAGTGTCAGCCAGTTTGCCGTGGCATACGGAGCTCCATCGCAGTCTTTAACACTGGTAGCATGCCGCGACAGCGTGGGCGTGAACCGTATGTGCAGTTGACGGACTTTGAGCGAGGGCGTATAGTGGGCATGCGGGAGGCCGGGTGGACGTACCGCCGAATTGCTCAACACGTGGGGCGTGAGGTCTCCACAGTACATCGATGTTGTCGCCAGTGGTCAGCGGAAGGTGCACGTGCCCGTCGACCTGGGACCAGACCGCAGCGACGCACGGATGCACGCCAAGACCGTAGGATCCTACGCAGTGCCGTAGGGGTCCGCACCGCCACTTCCCAGCAAATTAGGGACACTGTTGCTCCTGGGGTATCAGCGAGGACCATTCGCAACCGTCTCCATGAAGCTGGGCTACGGTCTCGCACACCGTTAGGCCGTCTTCTGCTCACGCCCCAACATCGTGCAGCCCGCCTACAGTGGTGTCGCGACAGGCGTGAATGGAGGGACGAATGGAGACGTGTCGTCTTCAGTGATGAGAGTCGCTTCTGCCTTGGTGCCAATGATGGTCGTATGCGTGTTTGGCGCCGTGCAGGTGAGCGCCACAATCAGGACTGCATACGACCGAGGCACACAGGGCCAACACCCAGCATCATGGTGTGGGGAGCGATCTCCTACACTGGCCGTACACCACTGGTGATCGTCGAGGGGACACTGAATGGTGCACGGTACATCCAAACCGTCATCGAACCCATCATTCTACCATTCCTAGACCGGCAAGGGAACTTGCTGTTCCAACAGTACAATGCACGTCCGCATGTATCCCGTGCCACCCAACGTGCTCCAGAAGGTGTAAGTCAACTACCCTGGCCAGCAAGATCTCCGGATCTGTCCCCCATTGAGCATGTTTGGGACTGGATGAAGCGTCGTCTCACGTGGTCTGCACGTCCAGCACGAACGCTGGTCCAACTGAGGCGCCAGGTGGAAATGGCATGGCAAGCCGTTCCACAGGACTACATCCAGCATCTCTACGATCGTCTCCATGGGAGAATAGCAGCCTGCATTGCTGCGAAAGGTGGATATACACTGTGCTAGTGCCGACATTGTGCATGCTCTATTGCCTGTGTGTATGTGCCTGTGGTTCTGTCAGTGTGATCATGTGATGTATCTGACCCCAGGAATGTGTCAATAAAGTTTCCCCTTCCTGGGACAATGAATTCACGGTGTTCTTATTTCAATTTCCAGGAGTGTATTTCAACTTATTGCTACACGTGGTTTCATTGTGACCGTTGGTCACTTCCGAAGATTACTACAATTCCATTAATATTACCTGCCTGACATTTAATTCTCCCCACAAAAGTTCCTGAAATAGAGATATTATTATTTCAAACTACTCTTAAATATTCCACATGCATACCATGTCTCCACTCTTTCGTCATTACGGAGCACAACTAAAACAGGTCTTAACAGCACAAGATCCAGCGGCAGAGTGCTGAAACATGGCCGTTCTCGAGGTCCTCTCCCATCTCTGTCGAGGTGGGGGAAGCACCTTGCTATCGTATTGGTCAGCCACATTTCAGGCGCTCAAAGCTCAGGTAAATTTCATCTCTTTGGTCCCACCAAAGGTGGCCAAAGGATCGACTCAAAGATGATCATATATTCACATTCACTATCTGCGGTTAGCAGACGACCATACATTCATTCATTTCACAGATCTCACCAAACTGGATGTAGGGATTTACTTTGTGGGAGTGCACATGTGATCAATTAAATAAATAAATTGTCATTCTTTCCCACACTGGTAGCCGGCTTCGCTGTATTAATTGAAATTGAGTTATTTTACAAAAAAAATGTGTTGTTCTGACAAAAATAATGAAGTATTTCGTACCTATTTTCAATGTCGGGCGGTACTGTACCCTTTCACCACCGGCTACCCATGCAGAAAAAAATGGCACGGTACTATCCTTGCAATGCGAGGGTAGTTCCGAACATTTTTTTAAGAAAGCTGTATTAGAACAAACTTAGCAAGTCATCAAAATAACCAGGAGGAGACCTTAGCCCCTGGTGACCTCAAATTGACGACCAAATGTTGTTACTTTACCAAAGTATTGACACAGTTGTTCCATTATTGTACTCTCCACAATCCGGAGTAACGTACACATACAAGTTTGCAACAATCCACATGACAAATAAAACATTACATCACACAAATAAAAAATAATGTTGAGGTAAAAATTTGCTTAGTTACTGGGATCTTCGTTATTTTTATGAGTAATCCAAACTTCACTAATTCTATGACAAATAAAAGAAAATACTAATTGTAGTCATGAAATTTCAAATAGCTCACCGTCTAAACACAGAACAAGTAATCTGACATTCATAAATTGCGTTGTAATAATCTTTACACGGCAATGTCTAAATACAAAACAAAATCAACAAAAGAAAAAAATTCGTACACTAGTTACACGTAGAAGTCAGGCTCCATATCAATACACGCAATAAATAGTTAGCAATAAGTGCTTGAATCCACCAGTAGCTCTCCTATCTTACTCTACTGCTCATTTCTCTATTGTTACATATTTAGACGACAAGAACTTGCATTTCGACTAGCCTTCGTTACACTTTAATCTGAAATATCACCACTGTGATAATGAAAATAAGTGGCTTCAGTCAACACACCAACAAGATCATTAATGTCCACGACATCAAAATGCATCAATTATTTCCGATATTTGATGTGCAATGCAAACTCTTGTCCCCTGTGACAACCTTACTGACCAATGCAACAAGAGCCACTACGTTAGTATTACGCCACTGGCTAATAATTAAAGCATCATTGTACCAAATATTCTAATAAACATGAACTTGATAACTCAGAACAAACAAAAAACAAACACTAACTATTCTAAACACAAATGTTAATGAAATACAGTTACACTTGCTGTCCCTTCAGGAATGAAACGTATAAAAAAAACATTTACACCATTACAAATACATTATTCCCTATCTTGCGAGTCACACGGAATCATTTCATTCTGTGATTTTCTTGGGGTCTAAAAAGTTGCTGACAGGTTCCCTAGAAACACAGTCTCGGTGTCAAAGCTCTCCCATGGTTACCCGGACGAAAGTCTTTAAGTCACTCAAATCGGCATTTTGAACACGCACTGAACAGTAAACTGTATCTCACACTAAACACAAATGTCATAGTCACTCTCAGTGCACCATCCACACGAATCTGGACTTCCAGAAATGGCCCTACAACTACTATTACCCACGGTTCTGTCCTTTCAGTTCATGGTGTAATTAAAAGTCGTAAGTTCCAACAAACAGCACTTATTCCCACACCAATTAAAGAAATGTCTTCTACTACAGACACAAATGTCAATGTCCCACTCTAGTTTCTTGCGTTCATACAATAATTAGTCACCAAACGACAACTGTCCTCTTCAAGAATACCAAGTGTCCCACATGCAATTCACAAAGCACACTTAACAAGTCACTGCCAAAAGTTTATGGATCCCACCATTCAGTGGTCAAGACAAAACAAAACGATCGTCCTGTCTGCTAAAGACAAAATCTTTTCCACTACTCACAACGTGGGAACACCAGTCTTTCACTTTCCACCTTATGGAGACATACGAGCAGTCATCTTGCTTCATGGCTCCACAGTCCAGTAGTAGTTAACAGTTGCTGGTAACAAATGCCCCCCAGGCTTTGCCGCGCATCGTCCATTCTGCCGTGGCGCCACTGCGTGCGCCGTTGAGCAGAAGAAACCACCCGCTGTTGCCTCCGCGGGATACTTTCCCCAGTCGTAAGGGTGGTGGAACTTATGAATGGCCAGTGGTACGTGCGTGTCGCCCCAGGCCGTTGACCTGCTGTAGCGGGCGCGTGGAGTGTACCCCGTCCGGCAGTGGAGTGGGGAGTGCCGCGGCTCTGTCGCCCGTCGCCATGGCTACGTCAGCTCGGCCCACTAGCGGTATGGGCGTTACGACACCCAATCAGTCAGACCCTTCCGTGCATCTCGCAACATTACAGACAAAAGGATATATTTAAATACTCATTGATTACATGTATGATCTATCAGATACATTGGTAATAAAAGAATCTTTGTTCTAAAAAACATAAAACTATACCCCCTAGTTTTCTACACATACATCAACATTTATCTCTTTTCTATATAGCGCCCACACTTGCGCTATTGATTGTACCTGTCGCCCTCATACAAAACATGAATGTGTAAAAAAAAAAGGAATAATAAACAATCTATACAACTCATAATTACAATATAAAATAATAGACTACTCTAACATCCTATCACAATAAACATTTTAGAAACTGATGACTCTAAATCTACAACATGCAATGCACCTTTGTGCTTGTGACAGACTGAAATAAGTATCTCTTTATATATTTTACATTTTATCATATATAACAACATTTCTAGGACATGTATGAACCATCCACATGATGTCAAATCCTGACCTGCCATCGAGGTTCATCCAAATCAAACAATACACAATAATGTTTTAGTTACAGATCGGTAGCACCCCCTTTACAGGAGTGTGCACATTGATCACACTACTCTACGACTCTCACTCACCAGACATCACATTTTCCTTCTCATTCAATCCATTAATACACTAACAGAATAGGTCTAGAAGTCAGCTAACCTTGACACCACCACACTCACGACAACATACCATACCTTTGCTCCCTTATACTCATAACACCACCACACTCACAACATACCATACCTTTGCTCCCTTATACTCAACCACATAACACATGAAGCTGTTTCGGAAATAGCATTCCAGTCTCCGAATTCGTCCTTTCACTCTGGCACCTCTCTCCATCGGCTTACCTCTGCATTCGCTTTACCGACTATTCCTCCTGCTAAATATCACTTTAGAATTGCGACATTTCATCTAAGAACAAGAATACACAAATTATTCAACCTGCAAAATAACTGTACACATTCTTGGTACCGTTTTGATTAGTTATACTGGTACCAGGCTTCAACAACAACAACAACAAATATTATTTTTGCCAAATCGCAAATGTTATGCTAAGAATTAGATCTACACTTATATTACATCTCACGTCAGTATTCCACAACGTTCACCATCTGGATCTCATACTCCCTTTATGTCTTTTCACATTGTGCAGTTGTCCTCATCTCTTCATTCGTATTTCGGCTCTCCGTCCGTCCATTACTCCACCATTTCCTGGTCTTCCTTCGCCATTGGCATTAATCTCTATTGCAGCATACACAGGCCTCTCTGTAACATACATCTAAGACATCTCCACATTATTAATTCTACTCACCTTTATTTACCGCTGTTTCATCACGTCGAATCTCTCTTTATTAATCACACTGCTCCACGTCGCTTCTCTCCTTATATATCACCTTTATCCACTACTATTTATCACGTCGCTTCTCTATCTACCATCTTTAGCCACTCATTAATCATCACGTCGTTTCTGCTTGATCCTTATTCATATCACAAAAAATACGTACATACACCACTCTGTCGACTCCTGTTCATGACTCATCCGACCAGTCTATTCCGTCATACTTCCTGACATCCCGCCTGAAAATTCTTACGTTCGATTTGACCCTGCACAACGTTACACACCACAAATAAATACACTGGCTATCTACCATAAATTGCCTACTTTAGATCTATCCTTAACTTTTCCATAATTTGATGTTAGAAATGTGATGAAGCCCACGAGATTGTTTTCCCTTGATCGTCTCAATTGTGACAATGATTGTCCTGTCGTGAACGCAATGACTGCCTATCCTCTCTTCGCCCATCATTTTGATTTTCCCTTCTTCTTCCATCTCTGTCCCATCTTCTATTTTCCCGGTTTGACGGTCGATATTCCCATGAATTCTGCCCCCTATTTCCTCGCCATCTTCCATTCTCGTCATTCCTCTGATTCCATGCTCTCCTGCCATTCTGATAGTTTCTGCCGTTCCTATCCTCGATTCTGTCTGACCTATGAGTCGTGTCTCCGTTCACGATGTTCCTCTCATTACCCAGTTCCTGTAACAAGTGCTGAAATGACGCAGAATCGTCTAAGCCTCTGCCTGCTATCACTATATCTCTGCGCAATTTCACTGGCAACTTCGTTATATAGATCCTAATGAGCTCCCCAGTTCGTATGGCACATCCAAATATCTATTTCGTCTCAGCATTTCCTGATAGCACGCCACTGGATCTCTTATACTACCTTCGTTACAATTTGGCATCATCAATATGCTTTGCTTAACCTGGTCCTGCTTACTTTTCGACCAGAATTCATTTAAACACTTGTCACAAAATATCTTGTAGCCACTACAGTCATTAATAACTTCCTGCATTTTCGCTCTAGCCTCGTCCCTCAAATGGTTGCACACAAACTTCATTTTGAGGAGCGGTCCCCACGATGCAGGTAATGAATCTTGAAATTGAGACAGCCACAGACATGGATGTTGGTAGTCATCAGGATCCGGAAAACAAGTGAACTTTTGTACCGACACGAAGTGCCTCCTACATTCTTCTTCCGCATTTATGTTTTCCGACCTTGGGCTATACCCAGTTGGATTTGCCACCTGTTTTATCCGACATAACCGTTCTTCTAACTCTCTGAGTTCGTCTTCCTCTTTCTGCCTATTTTCTTTTTTTGAATTTATCTCACTCTCCCTCTGCAATCTACCTGGTGGTGTGTCACCTCCGCTACTGCATGCTAATTGCAACTGTGCTAGCTCTTCCCTATGTTTCATATTTATTTCTAATTGCGCCTCTTTAAACTGTAATAGTGATTGTATCTCTTCCTGCTCGGCATAAACCTCTCGCTGCATACTGTCAGAGCCTGTCTCGCCTCTTACACTGACCTTTTCTACCTCTGCACTAATTGTATTCATTCTGACCACTACCTCCGCAACTTCATCCCTGTATTTATTTAGCGCCACTTTCTGCTGGGTGACTTGAGCTTCCACGCTGTCTAATGCCCCTTGTTTATCTGCAAGTAAGTCCTCCACTACCTCTTTGATTCGCTCATCTGGCAACACGTCCCTACGTTCTGTGATATCCCTCTCTATTGCAATTATTCGTACCTCCAAATTATTGGTTTTTTCTTTCACGGCGTCACATACTTGCTTCAACGCACCCAAATTCTTCTCCCCCTCATCTAACCGATTATTAACTGCGGACAGACGCTCATCGATAACTGAGAGTAGCTTCCTCATTGCCTCTTTATTTCCCTTATCCATTGCCTCCAATCTTTCCTTATTTGCTTCCAATCTTTCCTTAGTCTCCCTATCTCTCTCCTTATTATCTCTATCCATCGCTTCCAATCTTTCCTTATTTGCTTCCAATCTTTTCTTAGTCTCCCTATCCATTGCTTCCAATCTTTCCTTATTCTCCCTATCTCTCTCCTTATTATCTCTATCCATCGCTTCCAATCTTTCCTTATTTGCTTCCAATCCTTTCTTAGTCTCCCTATCCATCCTCTGTAAAAACTGTAGTATCACATTGTCATTTGCTACTTTCGACGCGCTCACCTCGTTCGCCTGAGAAACCGTAGCCTCGCTAAGGGTAGCTGCACTTTCACTGCATACCTGACCTAGTCCCGGCTCGCCTGCATCGTCGGGAAAAACCCACGTTTGTGAACAAAGCCCGCCGCTCAAAGGATCACCTAGCAGCGGTCCACTGAACAATTCAGCCCCTTCTGAGTGTTTGTCGTTCTCGCTCATTAGCCCATGATCAGCAGTTACTTCCTGCTGCACTGCTACGTTCACCCCAGAATCGCTATTCTCCATGGTGACTACACTTTTCGACTGCGACCTAGTTACTACGGACATTACGCAAAAAAATTATGCCATGATATTCCAGCCGTGGATGATATAGCAATTAATTACATAAAAAAAAATAAAAGATCCTCACCAATCCAGAAAGAAATTGCAAACAGAAAAAAATTTTACTTCCTATAGCTATCACAATACATTCCATAAAAAAATCTTAACAGCAAACCCTAACAGCAAAATATCCTGGCAAAAAAATATCCTGGCAAATTATTTCCTGGCCAAATTATCCTGGCAACAAATTACCCTGGCCAAATTATCCTGGCAACAAAATATCCTGGCACGGTCGAAATTATGAGAGGCACCCACATGCCTAGCTCATACTGTGGCATCAAGCAGTCAGGCCTGCAAGATGAGTGGTCTGCCAAGCGAGTGGATTCATTCTTATTTACCGAGTAACATGAACTCTCGTACTCACAATTTAGTTACAAATTATCCTCCTGTATGAATAATACGCAACGGAAACACGCATCTGACTACCAGTAATTTACAGAACTCTGACTGTACACTACGCACTGGCAATACCACATTTTCTTTTTGTCTTTTATTTAACGGCTTTTGTCAACATGTGGCCACCGCACTGAATATGAGTGGTGCACACATTATAAATTCGGGACATTACGACAACATACAATTCGAAGGAAAAGTCCGCCAATCTTTTTCTATTCACTATCTTATTTATTCCGATAAATTCTCTAACCTAAAACACACAAATTCTATAACCTACAACAATAACACATGAGAAATTCCGCCCAGTGGGCATGGCTTTACATTAGCGAATCTCACCACGTGGAATTACTCGCCTCTAATTTCAAGTCCTGCACACGCCATTTCTTAAATATTTCAACTTATGGTACACACGCTATTTCTTAAATATTTCAACTTATTGTACACACGCTAGTAATTCACCTTAACTTAAGCACACGGAAGTACACTCCTGGAAATGGAAAAAAGAACACATTGACACCGGTGTGTCAGACCCACCATACTTGCTCCGGACACGGAAGTATTTCAACTTATTGCTGCATGTGGTTTCATTGTGACCGTTGATCACTTCCGAAGATTACTACAATCCCATTAATATTACCTGCCTGACATTTAATTCTCCCCACAAAAGTTCCTGAAATAGAGATATTATTATTTCAAACTACTCTTAAATATTCCACATGCATACCATGTCTCCACTCTTTCGTCATTACGGAACACAACTAAAACAGGTCTTAACAGCACAAGTTCGAGTGGCAGAGTGCTGAAACATGGCCGTTCTCGAGGTCCTCTCCCATCTCTGTCGAGGTGGGGGAAGCACCTTGCTATCGTATTGGTCAGCCACATTTCAGGCGCTCAAAGCTCAGGTAAATTTCATCTCTTTGGTCCCACCAAAGGTGGCCAAAGGATCGACTCAAAGATGATCATATATTCACATTCACTATCTGCAGTTAGCAGACAACCATACATTCATTCATTTCACAGATCTCACCAAACTGGATGTAGGGATTTACTTTGTGGGAGTGCACATGTGATCAATTAAATAAATAAACTGTCATTCTTTCCCACACTGGTATCCGGCTTCGCTGTATTAATTGAAATTGAGTTATTTTACAAAAAAAATGTGTTGTTCTGACAAAAATAATGAAGTATTTCGTACCTATTTTCAATGTCGGGTGGTACTGTACCCTTTCAACTGTTATGTAAATTGTTTAAGTTTTATATCATTCACGATGAGCCCATTTCGGCAAATTGCCATCGTCAGGTGCTCTGTACATACATAAGTAAGCGATCGTCTTTCTTTATTTAAAGTGCACTTGTAGAACTAATCTTTTGCTTCCTGTCCAAATTCCAGATTACCATGGCGACAGATCCCTTTTTCCATCTTCCGCCAATTTATCATTAGCGACGAGGACATAACATTTGGCTCCTCAGAATACAAATACTGCCGACTCGCATCGTAACATAAAAAAAGAACGAAAATGTTTTGTTCCACTTTGAACACAGCTTACGTGTTAAATTTGACTGAAACTGAAATGTTTCCAGCTCTTAATTTTTAGTAATGTTTGAAATCCGGGTGCAGACTTCAGCAAGCAGGAATTCAGTCCAGGCGCAAGCGAATCATCAGAGTTGAGGCGCAACGAATGGTTTTAAGTCCTTTACTGAACTAGAATATCCACGCATGTGGATCAAAGACTTTTGGATGTGACTGTGTATCCGGACAGCATATCTGTCACCGCATACCTCCGCCCATCACCCATGTTGTTCTTGTTCCGGTCTGCCGGGTGGGGTAGTATTCGCCACAAGAAATTGCGTCGCAAGAGTGTGGGGCAAGGAGATTAGCCAGTTGCTTCCCAAGGCATTATCGTTCTATGTTTTCTTCATTAAGTTATGTTGACTGCATCGTTTTCTTTCTGTGCCAGAAAGATGGCAACCCTAACAATTTCTTAACAGAAACTAGGAATTTGATCTCAGAAGGCCGTGACAGTAGCCGCGGTTCACAGAAAGCAGGCGCCAGCCAATTTGAAAAGACGAAATCACCCTGCAGGATAGCTTCCTAAGACTTCTAGAGGATTGGGAGATGTTAGGGGCTGGGGGGGGGGGGGAGGGAGGGAGAGATTCGCTCATAAGTGTTTTACGACTAAGCTCTCGATATCTAGTGTCCTCCAAATTACTGGCTATGGAGTGCGGAACGAATGAACCTACGTCTGGCATTTGTTTTCCCTAAAACTGATGCTATCTGACAATTCCATTCATATCCCTACAAACTTTACACTAGCTATTTTTATGTTTTGACTCGTAAGTTGTATGTATGTTCGTCGCTAATTTTGTTGGAAGTGTGCCTTTGCCCTGCATTATGATAAGATGTTGCTATAAAAACGTTGTTGCTTATTACGTGTGAGTTCTGAAACGTTGTTACCTAAATTACCACGGAACAACATAGAGCAAAGCTATAATCGTAACGGAAACTGACACGGCCATCTCTAGTCAATAAACAAATCTGTAATCACTCAATACGAGCGAGTGCAATGTTCGTTACCTCCACTGAATAATAACTAACATATCAGTGAGTTTGGCCACTGTACGCAACAATAACACCGTCACAACGAGAACAACAAACTTAGCTGTACAGCAGGCTATATTCGTTATTAGGGGGCCACCTAACTTAGAAAAGCTGTAGGATAATTAAAGGACCTTGAAATTTAAGTCAAGGCTGCCTATAACAGATTTCTTTATTTGTGCTTATCGACGGGCACAGTTCACAAGAAGTTGATAGAGAAGAAAGTGCTCTAAAAACTCGATTAAATTCACACAAAATGGCCCTAACACTGTGCAGAGGTACCAAATTATATGGAAGACTGCATGGAGAAAACGCAATAAGACAGCCTTATCTCGGTAGCTGGCGGATTCAACTTTAATGAGAGAAAATCAGAAAAAAAGTCAAATTGGCAACTCAAGTTGCGTACCAGAAGAAGTAAATAGCAAGCTGGTCAAAATATGGATTGCGCTACGGTGGACTGCGACACATGTCTCCAGAATCAGCAAAGTGTCCGCCTAACAGCACCAGACGACAGACATGAAATGAAGAGCCTCAAATCTAAGTTCTTGTTGTCAACTCTACATGGAGGTGTAAGGTGTCAGACAAATCCGACACCTTCCATGAAAACCCTGACATGGTAGCAAATCCGGCAATATGTCACATAGCTCCGAATAAATCCTGACATTAAATTAAACAAAGTAATACGATCAACGAGTGAGCAAATGGAATACCACAGACTAACACAAGAACGCCTAAATGCAGGTCATACCTTCCCACCGTGAAACAGACGCAGTTCCGAGGGGAGAAACGAGAACAGAAGCCAAGAGCAGAGTCGTGTAAGCGAGAAGGCCCTACGATAAGGGACGGACACCCACATCTCCAGCCGGCCGCCAAGACCACCCCCCAGCCCATGTTAAAGGATAGAGCCCTCCAGAAGAACAGTATAGATCTTACGATAACAGTAAAAGGGCCATCCCAGCTGCAAGTTTTAGCGTGAGCTATATACATCTGTGTTACGTAGCAAACATTAAAAACATTGCCCCACCACAAAAAGTATAACGTTTCTCATTGGATAGACAGAATTTTTGTAGGTGGAGCTTAAGGTTAACATTGAGACACTGATTGGTCAGTTGAAAACACAGCCAGATACCTTTTTCTTAAACCAACTTCGGTAAACAATAGTAAGGGTAAGTTTGAGAGAGTTGCTTCCGAGATGGCGAGGTGTGTGGAGCTGCGCCACCAGCCGCCCCTGACGCTCCCTAACGACCGACAAGGTAATGAACGCACGTGATGCCGTGTAAGAGCGCATAAGGCTTCACTCAGAACTGCAGAAGTCTCATATGTTACACCCCCTTTTTACGTAATACTAGTGTCGATCGTCAATTAAAGCTCATGGTATTCACATTTGCTACGTAAGTTAAAATCTGAAGTGCAATGATTTCTCTGTTATATAATTATTGAGAAGCCACATCAGCCACTGTAATTTACGACAAGTCAGATAAGTAATTAAAGATAATTGAGGGTCACTGTATAACATTTTGATAGTTTTCTCTTTTGTGAAACTTAATTTAAACCTAGATTATATATGTGATATGGCATAGGTCATCCTTCGATCCATTGTAGAACTTGGAAACCCACTCAGGGAATATTCGTTCACATTTTTGTTGAACGCAGTTGGTTTTTATCATCCTGTATTAAAATATTTCCTTTTACCAATAGTGCAATTTATAAACAATGTTTTGTGAGTAGGATAAAAATTCCAATGGTAAACTTAACATCTTTTTCGACGTTATTTTACCAGCTAGCTAAAAATAGGAAAGCCTTGAATCCATTCCACTAAATTTAGTTAGTATTAAGATTCTTTTACAGGGAGTGCAGTGGAGCTGACGCTGAAATCATTAAGTGTTTGATTATATCATTGCTAGTCTCACTGAACTCTTCTGAACTCTACATGTCATGTGTCGTCTGGCGTCTCCTTACCAGCAACAGGTCCCAGGTTCAAACTAGTAAATTCCCTAAAAAAAAAAAAAAAACACGCTCAGAGCGTCGTTGCGCGAAAGTGGTAGGGAGACACGACTTAGAGCAAACAGACACCACGCAGAATGTTAGAGAGGGATGACTCAATGCTGTTGTGAATGTAATGGACTAAAATATAGCTTATCTGACGAAGAAACAGTGGAACACAGCAGAAACTTCCCACTCGTGTCAAACAAAATGCGCGTTAACAAACACGAGATTGGTTCCAGCGTGGAGCAGTGTCTCCTTGATTGGTCAGATTCTTCGAACGAAGCACGGTGACCGGGGCCTCATATTCGGTTAGATACACAATAACTTTTGGAACAACCGACCTTTTGATGCTGGTCAGGTGAAACCGTAGCGTCTCGTCCTTTGATGTTCTTGCAGAAAAGGCGAAACTGTCGTGTTCAGTTATTTTATGGATATGACAAGGAGGTACGACGTCATCTGCCATCAGTGAGGACAGGTGCCGGCTCTGCACACGAAAGCGGGGAGCAAGATGTAGCCCCACTTACACGAAAGTTGTCCATCATAATGGAATTATCTATTACAAAGCATTGTTATTAATAAGGGTTTCCTCGGTGTCGAATAATTGTTCCGATCGAAAGAGCCTCCGTATTTTAATTTTACATACCTTACGGGAGTGTTTCCTAAGAAACAGTCGCGTAATAATTGGCTTTCGATACTTATCCCTCAAAATACTGCGATAAACTAAAATAGTGAAACTCTCTTCTTTTTTTGCAGGGTTTGCGGACTTCAAGCAGGCAGTCGCTAGCATCAGCTCGAGTAAGTACCAGAGGTAGCATACAAGCACAACTACATGTGCACCGTGAGTAGTAGGTAGTCTTGATCACTAAGCATCCAGATAATGTTATATAATTATGTAATTCTGATACATCATAGTCGAGATCAGAATTAAATCTTCTCTTGGTGCAGACAGGTAATTTTGATCTGTTAATTCTTCTAGGGTTATATTATAATGTGAAACGGACTAATACTCGTATGTTACTAATCTGTTAATTCTTCTAGGGTTGTATTACAATGTGAAACGGACTAATACTCGTATGTTACTAAATCAGTATATTTCGTAAGTTTTAAAATGTTGATCATTATTCATTTACCGTGTTGTTCTTAGATCTCTTGTTTCTGTTGTTACCCATGTATTATTAATACGTAGTTAAAATCCCGGCATGGTGATCTAAACGTGACGTATCTATACAACATGGAGAAGTGCCTATCTCGACAGGCTGAATTATGTGAAACCTGACTGTTGTTACGTCGGAAGGAACCATGCGAGCTATTTGATTTCCTAATTATTCAATCCAAATGTCGCCAGACGCTTGAGTATCAATAATTAAAACAAAAATCAAGTAATATTTCCAATGGCCTGTTCGCCGATGGAAAGCTATCTGTAATTGTAGAAGAAAATAAGCACCACTTTATCGTCATAGAAAAGCGACGTCATGCACGTATATGTATGGCAGGCACTTTGATTAATCTGTACTGAAATGACGTAGGATCAACTAATTACTGAAATGATATTCAAAAGAATTCGAATTACACACGTTTATGTTATAAGTATCTGTATATATGGACGAAACTGAACATGGCAAACGTCATCATTCATACACGACATTAGAGACAATAAAGTTTCTGTTTCCGTCTCAATTAATACAGATAATGTTGGTCCAAAAGGTACTGGAGAACATGGAGTACAAGAAGTGTTATTTCCAAAGATTGCGATTGAGTACACTTATACTCCATGGCATTAACAACACGGCACGTGCACTACAATTAACACAGGCACAGGAACAGTTAACAAGCAAGTCAATGGTCACTTAAAAATCACTGTAACAAAATGGTAAGCCCGAAGCGAGAAATAATTTAAATGTGGGACAGTTCTAACTTGATCACAACGTTCCTAAACTTCGCTGTATTAAACTCGATTAACTTCCGAGCACAGCGGCGAGAACACTCTCGGATCTCGGCCAATCACCAACTGTTTCAGCGCTCTCTTAAGCAGAATGTTTCTTGTTCCTCTCTCTAGAACAACACTGACCATACTCAAACCACTCTCCAAAACAGTATCTACTCCTTACTGTTCACTTCCCCAATTCTTCGGTGCACCAAACATAATTGCTTTCACAACTCGTGTCAGGCAACCATGTCTTGTAAAAAGAGAAAATTATCCACAAGACTCCCCTCCTCTCATTTTACGAGCGTCAGAACGAATTACGTCACGTATTGGTGAGCAATGAGAGCTCTAGTTTATGCGTTAGCCTATGAGATATGTGCGAATGCTCGTTTCTCCCCATACCATCCTGAATATATTCCGAAAATGTCTTAACTCCTCCCACGGTTTTGCTATACACCCTTGGTACCAGTACGTTTGCTGGGGGTGTAACTTCCGCTTCAGTCAGAAAGTTGTCGAACTTTCCCCTGCCGGCGGTACGTTGTATGAGGGCGTAGAATGGTCATTAGTTTCTTAACTGTCTTGGTGGGCTGCAACCGGTGAGCCAGTGAGGTACATGTCTCAGCAATTAATTAATTAACCTCCGCGGTGTGTACCACCCCTGTCGAGCGTGAAAAGTGATGCGCCGGGCAGCGGTTCTGTTGAATACTTCACTTGCGACTGTAGTGCCCACAAGAGACCTATAGAGCCATCTTGCTGCAAGGGCTGCTTGTGAAATTTCGTCCATAAGGACATTAGTTTACAAACGAAAACTATTACTTCAATTAGAACCGACTTACTTGTTTCTTGAGATGTTGATAGGAGCATTAAACTGCCTGATTAGAATAAACAAAAGCATCTAATTACGATGGTAACAGTAATTGTTTCTACTCTATTCACACCTAAATAACAGGTGGTAATTAATTTTACCTAACTTTTAAGCACTGCAAACGTATCTTAACTGCCTTTTGGTGAGAGCAGGCATATGTCTCAATCAAAGCGCATTTAGTGAGAAATACGTCAGCGTCTTCCCATGTTCTTCTTAATAATTTACCTCTTCGTTGCTTTGTGTCAAGTTGGATTGGGAAGGAAATGAGGAGTGCGGACCCAAATCATTATTTATTTTACATTTTACATAAAATAACAATGGCATACAGTCCTCTCCGAGAGGGTGGTAATACCTGCAAGCTGATGATATTTGCAAATAATTAGTACATGTATTGTTGATTCACTTTTGTTACTTACAAACAAATAGCAAATGGCAAAAGCCAATGAACAATTAAGAAAAAGTAAAGGATATGAGAGGAATCTTACAGATCTCTCTCACCAAACGACAATTACAAAAAGAAACTGAAACTAGCTTTTCAGTGCAAATTTAGTTCTAAAAATTGCTGATGATTAATAGTGTTCAACAAAAACAATAGTAACAAATTGTGCATAACATTGAGTGCAAATATACAAATGATATCACCTTACTTCAGTTAAAAGAGGGAATAACCCAGCAAGGGGTGTTTGTGGGTCACCTTATGAAATGGAGCTATTAAGCAAAAGAAATTTACGGAATACACACTTAGAAAAGTCATACAAAAGATAAGAAAATAATAATTACACGTATACTCGTCCTTACGCGGCGAAGCAGAAGCACTGACTTTGTAGGTGATCACTGTAGACGCATACGCGAAACCTATATTGTACTAATTTGAACTTCCACACGTCACTGTTCCCTTACATTCGACGATGGGGGCGCGGCACAGAGCAACTGGAGGGCAGCGACTTGGAGGAAAACCTGGGAGGGTGTTATGGCTGCATCCCAGTGTAGACGGACCGTCGATTCATGATGACAACGACCAGCTCGGCCTCTCACGTCGTACTGCAACTGTACTCGGGCTCATTCACTATGTGTTTTACACGTGGCTCATCTGCAGAGGGAGTTGGTAGTGAACGGTTGCATTTTCAGCCCTAATACTGAGTCAAATATTGGCTACCCTTTGAACAGCAGTGAAATGAATGCACAATTGTCTATACCATAACCTTGCGCAAATTGAGGTAGACTATACAAGTTCAGATTGAAAGTTATTTATCTAAAAAAAAAAAAAAAAACACTTCTAACTTTGTGGCCATGCATATTAAAGTTCACAAACCGATCTGGATAAATAATAATCGGTGCAATTCGTACACATGGTTTATTGTCTCGCACCTACACACTTTCACGTTGTTCTTTCACATACACTGGCGTCCATGCTTACACTCGCCGCACTTTGCCGCTCCGAACTTACTATTACGACCAATAGACCACATTTTCCCTCTCATATCCCCAGTCCTGAGTCGGGTCACGTGACACTACATTAAGCAAAATAATTCCTGAACGTGGGCACAATTCGTTTACAATTTTTATAAGATTTAAATACTTAAACCTAAATACATTAATAATTTTACACACATTTATCACCACATAATTTTATAATTCGTTTCAATAAAAAAAACACTATGCAAAGGAACTACTAACGCTCATCAAAACACAAAACAAGTATTTTCATGTCCATTCTGCATTACACTATTTTCACTCTGCATTTAATACATAATTTTATTCTTAAGGACGGAAAATTAAAATCAGAACTAATTTGTGACACGCTATCAGATTTACATGATTAGGAATAACTCCATGTTTTGGCAGTTTCACGCCTCTCCATTTAATGACGTCTTTGCACGAAATATGAGACATACAAATACTTGTCTGGCACTTCAAAGAGCGAAACTGAATGGTGTCTTCATAATAACATAATGACTTACTTTGCAGTTGTTCTAAACGTCTTTATAACTTAATTCTACTATGAAACGTTTTGATTGAAGTACAACAGCCCAACATATTATTTTTGCTTCTGTGCTTTAAATTTAAATTACCAACTACTTGGAAGAGCTCGTTTTCACATGACTTCTACGAGGTGCATTCAAGTTCTAAGGCCTCTGATTTTTTTCTCCGGACTGGAAAGAGATAGAAACATGCACATTATTTTAAAATGAGGCCGCGTTCTTTGTCAATACGCCCCAGAGATGGCAGCACCGTATGGCAGATGGAATTTTACCATCAGCGGCGAGAATGAGAACTGTTTTAAATACTTAAAATGGCGACGTTTTCCTTACTTGAACAGTGTGCAATCATTCGTTTTCTGAATTTGCGTGGTGTGAAACCAATTGAAATTCATCGACAGTTCAAGGAGACATGTGGTGATGGAGTTATGGATGTGTCGAAAGTGCGTTTCGTGGGTGCAACAGTTTAATGAAGGCAGAACATCGTGTGACAACAAACCGAAACAACCTCGGGCTCGCACAAGTCGGTCTGATGACATGATCGAGAAAGTGAAGAGAATTGTTTTGGGGGATCGCCGAATGACTGTTGAACAGATCGCCTCCAGAGTTGACATTTCTGTGGGTTCTGTGCACACAATCCTGCATGACGACCAGAAAATGCGAAAAGTGTCATCCAGGTGGGTGCCACGAATGCTGACGGACGACCACATGGCTGCCCGTGTGGCATGTTGCCAAGCAATGTTGACGCGCAACGACAGCATGAATGGGACTTTCTTTTCGTCGGTTGTGACAATGGATGAGACGTGGATGCCATTTTTCAATCCAGAAACAATGCGCCAGTCAGCTCAATGGAAGCACACAGATTCACCGCCACCAAAAAAAATTCGGGTAACCGCCAGTGCTGAAAAAATGATGGTGTCCATGTTCTGGGACAGCGAGGGCGTAATCCCTACCCATTGCGTTCCAAAGGGCACTACGGTAACAGGTGCATCCTACGGAAATGTTTTGAAGAACAAATTCCTTCCTGCACTACAACAAAAACGTCTGGGAAGGGCTGCGCGTGTGCTGTTTCACCAAGACAACGCATCCGCACATCGAGCTAACGTTACGCAACAGTTTCTTCGTGATAACAACTTTGAAGTGATTCCTCATGCTCCCTACTCACCTGACCTGGCTCCTAGTGACTTTTGGCTTTTTCTAACAATGAAAGACACTCTCCGTGGCCGCACATTCACCAACCGTGCTGCTATTGCCTCTGCGATTTTCCAGTGGTCAAAACAGACTCCTAAAGAAGCCTTCGCCGCTGCCGTGGAATCATGGCGTCAGCGTTGTGAAAAATGTGTACGTCTGCAGGGCGATTACGTCGAGAAGTAACGCCAGTTTCATCGATTTCGGGTGAGTAGTTAATCAGAAAAAAAAATCGGAGGCCTTAGAACTTGAATGCACCTCGTATTTCAATGATTAGGTATTCAGGAAATCCAAGGATTCACAGTACAAGGACACCCTACATTTTTTACTAAAGTGCAGTCATGTACAGTAATTATATGCAATTATGTAACCAATAATTTAAACCATCCGAAACTGCTGAATGCTGCCTTTTCTTTATCAGGGAAGATGAGTCTATAAACGTATTGAACTGTCTTTGTGCTTTTCACATCCCATCGGTTTTTCCGCAGCTGATATTTTCGTTGCCAGTAAAGCTGCTGTATGGCCATATTATCCCCCGTTACCTTACAGTACCTCAAGGCGTCTCCACGACCCAGATGTCTTGTTTGCCACCCACCAAGTGACAGGATTATGTCGGAATGTGCGTAAGTCGACGCGCACATGTGACAGGTCTGCCGCTGTGTCATCTGCTCAGTAATGCCCATGCCAGGCACTGGAAAGATGTATTCTTCTCGTCATCAGGTTAACGTTGTCCCTTAATTGGTATCAGAATTCATGCACTGCCTCTTTTTATGACATAGCATGTACGACTTTCGTCCTGCGAAGAGCTCATAAGCTCTCATTTTCACCATTCTTGTTTTTCGATTATATACAAAATGAGGTGCGTTGCGTCGGCCTGAGTCGTGCGAGTGCACAATTCGGGCCCTTAATTATATACTGTACTGACTAAATAGGTTGTCGCTCGTCTTTACGAATGTCCAAAGACAACAGCACTGCAACCTGCGACGAGTCATAGATCTTCAAATACCCAAGGATTTCCGAATCGACCTCCTCGCATTACATCGTCAGGGGCCACGCTTCTATCTATGGCACGGCTGCTGGCGATGGTCATTGGTTTCCGTCACAAATGGGAGCGGGTACCCGCCCTCCCTTTAGCGAGAGTGTGACGTCAGAAGCGGAGAGCGAGGAGGCTCGACCCGTTGAGTTACCGGCTCCCAGCTGGACCACCCATGGCGTTCACGGACGCCGACGGCTCACAGCGAGGTCGCTCCAGGCCCACTTTGGTTTCTCTCATAGCAGGCGAGAAAAAAATCACTCTACCTCGCCCGACGGCTTCGTTCCCTCCCCGTGCCCATCTTCTACATAAAAAAATCATAATTACACATGCATTCCGATTCACAGAAATCATCACTTATTTACATAGTGAACAAAGCCACAGCAATAATAACAAATCCTTATATATATTGTATAGTGAGTTGGAATATATCCATTAGTTATTTTAGATAGAAGTTACATGTAATATCAGCGCATATGAGCCACTCGAATTCCATGTATAGCATACATGTTGGGGAGCAAAATAACTGATGATGGTCGGAGTAGAGAGGATATAAAATGTAGACTGGCAATGGCAAGGAAAGCGTTTCTGAAGAAGAGAAATTTGTTAACATCGAGTATTGATTTAAGTGTCAGGAAGTCGTTTCTGAAAGTATTTGTATGGAGTGTAGCCATGTATGGAAGTGAAACATGGACGATAAATAGTTTAGACAAGAAGAGAATAGAAGCTTTCGAAATGTGGCGCTACAGAAGAATACTGAAGATTAGATGGGTAGATCACATAACTAATGAGGAGGTATTGAATAGAATTGGGGAGAAGAGGAGCTTGTGGCACAACTTGACTAGAAGAAGAGATCGGTTGGTAGGTCATTTCTGAGACATCAAGGAATCACCAGTTTGGTATTGGATGGCAGCGTGGAGGGTAAAAATCGTAGAGTGAGACCAAGAGATGACTACACTAAGCAGATTCAGAAGGATGTAGGCTCCAGTAGGTACTGGGAGATGAAGAAGCTTGCACAGGATAGAGTAGCATGGAGAGCTGCATCAAACAGTCTCAGGACTGAAGACCACAACAACAACATGTTCCTGCAGTGTCAGCCGGTGTGGCCGAGTGGTTCTAGGCGCTACGATCGCAGGTTCGAATCCTGCCTCGGGCATGGATGTGTGTGATGTCCTTAGGTTAGTTAGGTTTAATTAGTTCTAAGTTCTAGGGGACTGATGACCCCAGATGTTAAGTCCCATAGTGCTCAGAGCCATTTGAACCATTTTGTCCCTGCAGTTGTATTTTCGTTACCCCTAAACCATCTATACACTACAGCATGCATGTGTTATCATAACTTGCTCATACTATTCCCCCAACTACACATCACACAATCAAATCATACACTCACGTTACATTAATTACTCTGAGGAGCGCCCAAACTTCGTTTACTTTCAACTAACCCACCTGTGGGTAAATACAACTCGTTACTCTTTGCACGAAGAACTTTGCGGATAAACAAAACACTGAACAAGAAACTATCGTCGTAGTAAAAATAAAACTAACTGCAGTATTAGCCATCCTCCGCAGCAAGCACAGAAATATTTGTTTTTTTCTTTTTTTTATAAATAAAACCGCCTCTTCTTGCTGCACACTGTTTTATTTCTCCAAGACGCGTTTCGCCTTTTTCACTTCAAGGCGTCGTCCGTGGGATCTAGAGTGATACAGTTTTGTTTTGATATTTGTTAATAGTAGATTATAAAACGGTTCACTTCTCGTTTCTTATATAAATCAGTGATTATTTACAGTTCTTCGCGTTCTTGGTTGGTATCTGCGTTTCCTCTCATCTGGTCAAATGCTGGAGGTTGCGCAACAGCTGTGTTTACGAAACATATGCATGTTTTTATGTTCCGAACTTTTTTCTTCCCGCTTTTCATCTTGTTTGTCCTTATTGTTGTGATGCAGTATCAGTCTTCTGCCACTAATTATACATATTTGGTCGAAAACTGTCTGTAATTAGTGAAAGAAGGTTGATAATGCATCACAACAATACGGACAAGACGAAAAGGAAGAAAAGGAGGTTTTTATTTACAAATCAAATAAACTGCAGTAAATACAAACTGTGTTCTTTCACTGGAATTCGACTCTCTCTTCATACGATAGTTCTTTTTATCAGTTGTCCATCATTTCCTCCTTTGAGACTGTTCATATCTTTTTGGTATCATCTTTTATTATTCTCTACATTTCGTTTTGTCATTGCTTTCCCTTCAGTTTCCTGCAACTCACAAATTCCTTTAGCATATATCCCTAAACTACAAATCAAAAGAAAAACTTTCCGATACACATCTAATTCACACACTAACATTTCAAACATAAGAATATCTATACATACATTATACTTCACTAACTAATCTAACTTGGACCTACCCTTTCCTTACGTATTTACATTCAGTGCCCAAGGAAAATCCTTCCTCGGACTCACCACTTCGGTCTATCAATGGAAGCTGACTGTTTTATACAGTGTCTCTACACACACACACACACACACACACACACACACACACACACACAAACACACATTGACTGACATTTTCAATACCTGAATTTCTGTTTTTAGTTTTACTCCTGTTTCTGAAAAAGATTCTAAACACATTACTTACTGTCATCTGCATTTCCTATTACCACAAAACATCCAAGATGCTACTCCAGGTGGGTGTAAAATGAATGTGCGCAACAGACAATAGTAAACGCTAAAATGAAGATTTGGCCCTGTCTGACTACCCCCTGAAGCAGATCTTAGGATCTCTTAATTCTATAAATTACAGTGTAAACATAAACGAATGATGCAGGCAACTAATCCTACTAAATAATATACGTTGATCCTGCTTACATATTTGCTGGTTTCTGCGGGTCATTTAGAGACCTACCTCCGCGTTTTGTCTGTGAGTGATTGAGATACTGTATCTGCTTTTCTGTTTCTTGTTTATACGTTCTTTCAGCTTTAAGTCATTTGCACCACTTATCACCTTCCTACAAACATCTTTCCACCTTTGATAACAGATTAGGAAGTCTGGCTCAATACGGGTTCGCCGGCCGGTGTGGCCTTGCGGTTCTAGGCGCTTCAGTCTGGAGCCGCGGTCGCAGGTTCGAATTCTGCCTCGGGCATGGATGTGTGTGATGTCCTTAGGTTAGTTAGGTTTAAGTAGTTCTAAGTTCGAGGGGACTGATGACCACAGATGTTAAGTCCCATAGTGCTCAGAGCCATTTGAGCCATTTTCAATATGGGTTCCTCTCGTGGAACTGACAAAGTTCATGATCTAGGAGGAAATTGTTATGTATACTGTTGTTGTTGTTGCTGTGGTCTTCAGTCCTGAGACTGGTTTGATGCAGCTCTCCATGCTAATCTATCCTGCGCAAGCTCCTTCATCTCCCAGTACCTAATGCAACCTACATCCTTCTGAATCTGTTTAGTGTATTCATCTCTTGGTCTCCCTCTACGATTTTTACCCTCCACGCTGCCCTCCAATGCTAAATTTGTGATCCCTTGATGCCTCAGGACGTGTCCTACCAACAGATCCCTTCCTCTAGTCAAGTTGTGCCACAAACGTCTCTTCTCCCCAATCCTATTCAATACCTCCTCATTAGTTACATGATCTACCCACCTAATCTTCAACATTCTTCTGTAGCACCACATTTCGAAAGCTTCTATCCTCTTCTTGTCCAAACTATTTATTGTCCATGTTTCACTTCCATACATGGCTACACTCCATTTTTCATTTCTTAGCCCCAAGCCATATTCACCTACCATGTTTCCTTCTCTCCCTTTTCCTATTGTCGAATTCCAGTCACCCATGACTATTAAATTTTCGTCTCCCTTCACTACCTGGATAATTTCTTTTATCTCATCATACATTTCTTCAATTTCTTCGTCATCTGCAGAGCTACTTGGCAAATAAACTTTTACTACTGTAGTAGGCATGGGCTTCGTGTCTATCTTGGCCACTATAATGCGTTCACTATGCTGTTTGTAGTAGCTTACCCGCACTCCTTCTCCTGCATTACCCCTATTTGATTTTGTATTTATAATCCTGTATTCACCTGACCAGAAGTCTTGTTCCTCCTGCCACCGAACTTCGCTAATTCCCACTGTATCTAACTTTAACCTATCCATTTCCCTTTTTAAATTTTCTAGCCTACCTGCCCGATTAAGGGATCTGACATTCCATGCTCCGATCCGTAGAATGCCAGTTTTCTTTCTCCTGATAACGACGTCCTCTTGAGTAGTCCCCGCCCGGAGATCCGAATGAGGGACTATTTTACCCAAGAGGACGCCATCATCATTTAACCATACAGTAAAGCTGCATGCCCTCAGGAAAAATTACGGCTGTAGTTCCCCATTGCTTTCAGCCGTTCGCAGTACCAGCACAGCAAGGCCGTTACTGTTATCCACTTGTTATTTTGGGGCATTGCTAGTGATGTGGAACTTTTGGAAATGACAGATAAAGGTTTACACGATACCGTAGTGCCTGTGTTAATCTGATTACGAAGCAAAATTCCTTCGAACATGCATGCATATCCAAATGAACAAGCACTGCGGCGACTACAGCCGTTATGAAATACATTAAATGTATTCGACTATCAGCTGTAGAATGGAATGACAACAATGAAAATTTGGGCCGCACCGGGACTCCAACGCGGATTTCCCGCTTATTGCGTATGGTCACCTTATCATTTGCCTATCCGTGTACGACTCACGGCCAGCCCAAACTTTTACATGTCGTCAGCCGTGAGTCTACCACTTGTATTCAGACATCCATTACATATTAATAATGGATAATTGATGAAAATTGAAATTGATGAAATGTAAGATGAGATATAGGAAATTACTCAGGTAGTGAAGGGAGACGAAAATTCAATAGTCATGGGTGACTGGAATTCGAGAATAGGAAAGGGGAGAGAAATAAACATAGTGGGTAAATATGGATTGGGGGAGAGAAATGAAAGAGGAAGCCGTCTGGTAGAATTTTGCACAGAGCATAGCTTAATCATAGCTAACACTTGGTTCAAGAATCATAAAAGAAGGTTGTATACATGGAAGAATCCTGGAGATACTAGAAGGTATCAGATAGATTATATGATGGTAAGACAGAGATTTAGGAACCAGGTTTTAAATTGTAAGACATTTCCAGGGGCAGATGTGGACTCTGACCACGATTTATTGGTTATGAACTGTAGATTAAAACTGAAGAAACTGCAAAAAGGTGGGAATTTAAGGAGATGGGACCTGGATAAACTGACTAAACCAGAGGTTGTACAAAGTTTCAGGGACAGCATAAGGGAACAATTGAGAGGAATGAGGGAAAGAAATACAGTACAAGAAGAATGGGTAGCTCTGAGGGATGAAGTAGTGAAGGCAGCTGAGGATCAAGTAGGTAAAAAGACGAGGGCTAGTAGAAATCCTTGGGTAACAGAAGAAATATTGAATTTAATTGATGAAAGGAGAAAATATAAAAATGCAGTAAATGAAGCAGGCAAAAGGGAATACAAACGTCTCAAAAATGAGATCGACAGGAAGTGCAAAATGGCTAATCAGGGATGGCTAGAGGACAAATGTAAGGATGTAAAGGCTTATCTCAGTAGGGGTTAGGTAGATACTGCCTACAGGAAAATTAAAGAGACCTTTGGAGAAAAGAGAGCCACTTGTATGAACACCAAGAGCTCAGATGGAAACCCAGTTCTAAGCAAAGAAGGGAAAGCAGAAAGATGGAAGGAGCATATAGAGGGTCTATACAAGGGCGATGTACTTGAGGACAATATTATGGAAATGTAAGAGGATGTAGATGAAGATGAAATGGGAGATACGATACTTCGTGAAGACTTTGACAGAGCACTGAAAGACCTGAGTAGAAACAAGGCCCCAGGAGTAGACAACATTCCATTGGAACTACTGACGGCCTTGGGAGAGCCAGTCCTGACAAAACTCTACCATCTGGTGAGCAAGATGTATGAGACAGGCGAAATACCGTCAGACTTCAAGAAGAATATAATAATTCCAATCCCAAAGAAAGCAGGTGTGGACAGATGTGAAAATTACCGAACTGTCAGTTTAATAAGTCACAGCTGCAAAATACTAACGCGAATTCTTTACAGAGGAATGGAAAAACTAGTAGAAGCCGACCTCGGCGAAGATCAGTTTGGATTCCGCAGAAATGTTGGAACACGTGAGGCAATACTGACCCTACGACTTATCTTAGAAAATAGATTAAGGAAAGGCAAACCTACATTTCTAGCATTTGTAGACTTAGAAAAAGCTTTTGACGATGTTGACTGGAATACTCTCTTTCAAATTCTAAAGGTGACAGGGGTAAAATACAGGGAGCGAAAGGCTATTTACAATTTGTACAGCAACCAGATGGCAGTTACAAGAATCGAGGGGCATGAAAGGGAAGCAATGGTTGGGAAGGGCGTGAGACAGGGTTGTAGCCTGTCCCAGATGTTATTCAATCTGTATATTGAGTAAGCAATAAAGGAAACAAAAGAAAAGTTCTGAGTAGGTATTAAAATCCATGGAGAAGAAATAAAAACGTTGAGGTTCGCCGATGACATTGTAATTCTGTCAGAGACAGCAAAGGACTTGGTAGAGCAGTTGAACGGAATGGACAGTGTCTTGAAAGGAGGGTACAAGATGAACATCAACAAAAGCAAAACAACGATAACGGAATGTAGTCGAATTAAGTCAGGTGATGCTGAGGGAATTAGATTAGGAAATGAGACACTTAAAGTAGGAAAGGAGTTTTGCTATTTGGGAAGCAAAATAACTGATGATGGTCGAAGTAGAGAGGATATAAAATGTATACTGGCAATGGAAAGGAAAGCGTTTCTGAAGAACAGAAATTTGTTAACATCGAGTATTGATTTAAGTGTCACGAAGTCATTTCTGAAAGTATTTGTGTGGAGTGTAGCCATGTATGGAAGTGAAACATGGACGATAAATAGTTTGGACAAGAAGAGAATAGAAGCTTTCGAAATGTGGTGCTACAGAACAATGCTGAAGATTAGATGGGTAGATCGCGTAGCTAATGAGGAGGTATTGACTAGAATTGGGGAGAAGAGGAGTTTGTGGCACAACTTGACAAGAAGAATGGATCGGTTGGTAGGACATGTTCTGAGGCATCAAGGGATCAAAAATTTAGCATTGGAGGGCAGCGTGGAGGGTAAAAATCGTGGAGGGAGACCAAGAGATGAATACACTAAGCAGATTCAGAAGGATGTAGATTGCAGTAAGTACTGGGAGATGAAGAAGCTTGCACAGGATAGAGTAGCATGGAGAGCTGCATCAAACCAGTCTCAGGACTGAAGACAACAACAACAACAACAATGGATAATTGGAAAATACGGGATCGAGTCCCAGAGCGGCATTGTCGTCATTCCATTCTACAGGTGATAGTTGTTCTTATTCACAATTGCGAATACATTTCATGTATTGGATAAAAGTTTAGTTTGTTGAGCAAATCTGGCAACACTTGTTTTTCTGAATACAGGTTGGTTTTATTCAGGATTCCAGTACCCCATATTATTCCCCACTCTTGTAGCTAAAAAACCCTATTTTTCAACATAACCTCCGTTCAATGCGACGGCCTTTCTCCACTTTACTGGGAGGGCCTGTATACCTAAGTAGTATCACTCTACTGTTCGACGTCGGAGCCAACGTCTTGTTGCGTTAATAAGCTCCTCGTCATCCACGTACTCCTTCCCGCGTAGTGCGTTCTTCATTGGATCCAACAGACGGCAGTCAGAATGTGCGAGATACACGATGTAGGATGGATGAGGAAGAACAGCCCAACGAAGTTTTGCGAGCTGCTCTAGGCTGCACTGACTTGTGTGAGGCCGTGCTTTGTCATAGAGAGGAAGAAGTTCGTTTGAATTTATGTGGTGACGAACATGCGGAAGTCGTTTCTTCGGTTTCCTGAGGGTAGCACAATATAATTCAGAGTTGATTGTTGCACCGTGAGGGAGGAAATCAAACAGATTAGCCCCTTCAGAGACCCAGAAGACTATCGCCACGACTTCCCCGGCTCTGAACCTGTTCTTGGGTGGAAAGATGGTGTGGCGCCACTTCATGGATTACCGTTTTGTTTCCAGTTTGAAATGATGAATCCATATATCATCACCTTTGACGATGTTCGTCGAAAACGTGTCACAATCAGCCTAGCAACGCGCGAAGCAATTCGGCACAGATAGTCCATCGTTGCTCTTTATGGTCCTCTGTTAGGTGGGAAGGAAATTTTTGGAAATTTGTGGTAAGGTCATCGGTCCCTAGGCTTACATACTACTTGATCTAACTTACACTAATGACAACACACACACCCATGCCCGAGGGAGGACTCAAACCTCCGACGGGGAGAGCCTCGCGAACCGTGACAAGGGGCCTTAAACCGCGCGGCTACGTGCTGAGAAACTCAGCGGGCACACACCTTTGAGTACCCCAACTGGTGGACGATTGTGTCAGCACTACCAACAAAGAGGTTCTGTTGTGAAACGAGGTGTTGCATGGATCACAATCAATCACCTCGAATGATAGTGTCTACACAGTCCAACCCTGCAGCAGGCACAGCTGTGTGCGACCTGCCGCCACAACGCCAGTGTTCCCAACTCCTAAAAAACGTTACCACAAGGGTCAATTCGAAATCCCTCTAAATTTTCGTTAGAACCTCCTAAAATTCCGAATAGGCGTCTGTGTTTGATAAGAGGGTAAGCCCAAAAGTAAGGTCTCCTATTTTTTTATAAGTACATAGACCTCCAGAATGAGATTTTCACTCTGCAGCGGAGTGTGAGCTGAAGTGAAACTTCCTAGCAGATTTAAACCGTGTGCCGGACCGAGACTCGAACTCGGGACCTTTGCCTTTCGCAGGCAAGTGCTCTACCATCTGAGCTACCCAAAGTTCACAGAAGATCTTCTGTGAAGCTTGGAAAGTAGAAGACGAGGTACTAGCAGAAGTAAAGCTGTGAGGACGGGGCGTGAGTCGTGCTTGGGTAGCTCAGGTGGTAGAACACTTGCCCACGAGTTTGAGTCTCGGACCGGCACACAGTTTTAATCTTCCAGGAAGTTTCATTACATAGTCTTGTTTATTTCAGCAATGGTTTACATCAGTTTACAACTTGAACATTTAGCTATTTTTCGACATAATCACCATTTCTGTCAATGCATTTTTTTAGACGGTGTGGCAGTTTTTGTATGTCCATGTCATACCAGCTCGCCGCCATGCTGTTCAGAAAGTTATGAACCACTTCTTTCACCTCGTCGTCGGAGCTGAATCGCTTTCCGGCCAAATGTTCTTTTAACCTAGGGAACAGGTGATAGTCACTGGGCGCCAAATCAGGACTATAGGGTGAGTGGGTGATAATGTTCCACTGAAACTGTTGCAGGAGAGCAACGGTTTGCCGAGCGATGTGTGGGCGAGCGTTGTCATGAAGAACGTGTACGCCCTTGCTAAACATTTCACGTCTCCGGTTCTGAATTGCCCGTTTGAGTTTTTTCAGAGTCTCACAGTACCTGTCAGCGTTAATTGTGTGGTCCCAGTGGGCATAAAGTCGACCAACAATACCCCTTTCCGATCCCAAAAAACGGTTGTCATGACTTTGCCGGCAGACTGTGTTTGTTTGAATTTCCGGGGCTTTGGCGAAAAAGGATGCCGCCACTGGCGTGACTGTTGCTTTGTCTCGGGTGTAAAGTGGTACGCCCAGGTTTCGTCACCCGTGACAATTGAGTCCAGAAAGTTGTCCTGCTCGGCTGCAAGGCGGTGAAGAAATGAGCGGGAAGCATCAACTCGTTGCCGCATGTGGTCCTTAGTCAGCATGCGTGGCATCCATCTTGCGCACACCTTCCGGTAGTTCAATGTTTCCGTTAAAATTCTGTGTTCGGTGTTTCGGGAAACCTCAGGAACCAATGTGCAGAGATCATCCAGGGTGATCCGCCGATCTTCACGTATGCTTTGCTCAACCGTCAACACCGTCTCCTCAGAAACTGACGGTCTCCCTCTCCTTTGTTCCTTGTGAATTCCGGTCCGACCAGCTGCAAACTCTCTACATCACTTATGAACATTTTTGACATCCATGCACGACTCACCATACACTTCCGTCAACTGGCGATGGATTTCAATCGGCGCCGCAGTACCCTTTGCGTTCAAAAACCGAATAACTGGGCGCAATTCGCACTTGGCGGTAACATCCAACGCGAGCCCCCTTCTCAACGGCTGCCAAGCCAAGACTGAGCGCCTCAGCGCGGCGTGCGCATGTTTACACACAGCGCGTGAAGCACTCTTCATAACAATGTGACCAACTGCCACACAAACAGAGTTCTGTACTTATAAAAAAAAGGAGATCTTACTTTTGGAGTTACCATCGTAGAAACATTGAACTATTAATAAAAAACATTCGAGTAGGAAGAAATGATTATTTAATTTACACAGTTGTATTTTATGCAATGTAACTTATAATCTAAATACCCTATTACGATAAACAGGCACTGGCGAAATTTTTCGACTAGTTCTTAAGCGTTGTGACAATGTTAATTGATATCAAAATAGACATTTTATGTAAGGATGTTTGATTCATTATTTGAAAAACTTAGAAATGCTGTTTCTTAACTAACCTCGAGGTTAAAAAATCTGAAAGTTAAGACAATAATGATGATGGGAAAAAATAACGCACAGTACGAATTCTTGAAATTTAACATGAAACAAAAATTTTTCGGGAATGATAAAAATGTTCTTCGATTTCGACTTACAAAACATTGAATATTTCGTCAACTACCTGGGGAACGGAATAAATGTAAAAACATTAGTTAAAAAGAACTTTCAGACCACCTCCATATCAAACGTCACGAGTGCAAGCATGAAAATATTCAATATGCCGTGCCGATAGAAATATGCTCATGATTCACTCGTAAGCTAGAGAGATTAACGAACTCATGTATAAAAACAAGCAATCAAGCTAGTACATGTAAACTGAGCAAAATTAATGTGCAACACCTGGAAGTAATGATCAATCACTGCCAAATCAAGTTCCTGTTCAAAGACATTCAACGAACTGAACTGAAACACACTGACAACTGACATACTTAACCTATTTTACCTTTTTTAAGAAAATGTTGCGAAAATCTTGGCTGGTCTCCTGGTCTGGAAGCTTTGAAGAAATTCTTGGATAATAAATATTTATCGAAAGAATCAACAACTACATGACTATTTATTACGTATTGCTGCAAAACAATGGCCGATGGAAACAATCTGACTGCGGAAATTAGGCTATCTTCCTAACCTCATTTTACTTTTCAGTTTAGGTTTTCCGTGATCACATTCGGTTATTCTTTTTCTCGGACAGAGTATGATACGCAGAATATAATATTTCGACTAGAATGCGATAAATTATGAACAATTTTTATACCAATTACAAAAAAAAAGAGCTTGGCTACAGATCTTTGAGTTCTGGATCAAGCTCCTAGCATTTCACATATTTTTGTTGATATCATTTCCTGTTTTCTTTTGGAATTCTAGAATGACTATAAGCACCAATCGTTATTCATTGATGTTCTTGTTCATTTCGCGGTTCCTTAGAAAGACAATTATAACTTACTTTGTAATCTCAAAGAGTAGAATACGTTGCTACACAGGCCATCGGGTACCTGGCCACGTTAGGATCCCAACCATGGAGAATAGAGTGAAGGAGTGTGCACAGAATAGGAGATTACGTAGTACCAGTGTACTGGAAATCAGTTCTTTCGATAGTTCTGTGTTCTACCGCGAGCGGCGCGAAGATGCGCAACATCGACCAATAGCAGTACAATACCGTTCAGCGCTTGCGCGATATGAAGCTCTTTCATGTTGCCTTGGAGACTAGAGTAAACGATTCCCATCAAAGCCACGTCTACATATATATACGTCTTAGATGTTGCCGACCGCAGCGCCATCACAAGAGGTACGGAGTCTGTGTCTACTGCTGAAGCACACTGTGCACACTCCTTTGCTCTAGTCTCCATGATCTCAACTGCTGTCTTTCGCGCGCAGTTTCTGTCTTTCTCTGAGAGTCCCCCCAAAAATCCCCCCATAAAAATGAATCCCCTACAAAAAACCCTTTCCATCTATCTTCCACCTAAATTTGGGCGGGAAGACCCCGTAAGTTGGCAACACTGCACGCAGTAGTTTGGACAGATTTTCGCAACGTTATGGCGATGACGACAGACTCCTTGCACGACGACTCACCGTGCTTTTGTTCACTGTCGGGTCTCCGTACACATTCTGCAAGCGCCTATGAATATCTGAGATGGTCTGGTTTTCCGCCAAAAGAAACTCAGTGACAGTTCTCTGCTTGGAACACATCTCCGCTACACAAGTCACTGAAGACTACGAATCCCTTGTACAAAATTACTCAGATGTCGTGGAACCAACCGTAGGTCAAACTTCGTAGTCAGACGAAGGGCGTGCAGATGAGCTGCCAGCGATATGCTGCCGCTGGGTACTAAAATAATTCTTGTACATCACTCTGCAATACAGCAGTCTGCCGTAGCACTGGGTGGGTTTCCATATGCTATGGCACAACAATGAACACCCACAGTCATCTACGAGACAAGGGACAGGCTCCCGTCACAACACAGCTGGCGAGAGCGGCTATAAATATTCCCTGGTCAGCCGTTAGACGCGGAGTTGTAAAACTACTGCAGGCTACCGTGGACGATCATAAGTAAGCGCTGACTACGGAAGCTTTCCTATTAGCTATGGTCAGTTAATGTCATACCCATGTTACCTGTCCAATAGGTGTGTTGCGTACTTACGGGGCGTTACCTTATAACAACTGCTTTCTTTATGTATGCGATAGATTCCCTTAAAATCGGATGCGGTGATCTGTCTACAAACTTAGTGAGGCTATATAAAGAGCCGGGTCACCCATGGAACATTTTTCTTCTCCTTAGTTATCCTCATGTCTATCAAGTAAAAATAAACAGTATTTATTGCAAAATAGAAATAGTCAACGCTTAATTCAGCTTTTATTTGAAAACTGTTGCTTTGTAACGTGAAACAGAAGGATGGTGTCGTAAATATGAAGATAGCCGTACAGATTAACTACACAGTGACAAAAGAAAAACGCAAATCTCTCAAAAGGGACAAAATAAAAAAACCGTAAAACAAAAATATATCAAACATCGCTTCAATACGTCGACGAACGCATATAAAACATGTTTCTGTTATTCATAAACAACTTTAGGATTTATCAGCAATAACTGGGAACTCTTGCCTTTGATTATGATGAAGAACTTTCTACTGAGTACAAAATAAGAATAGTTTTTTTTATTTTTGTGCATCTAAACTGTACTTGCATAAAAAACGCCGAAGTCATGCGATCTATTACTTATAAAATGCAGTTTACATTCTGTAGGCATAAAATATACACAGTGGACTCACACTCGATGATGTGCGTTCCAATTATGTGCAAAACAAACAAAGCAACAAACAAGAAACAAACAGAAGTCGTTGTCTCCCAGTTGCTGTCTTACATATTCATTTATGTTTCTTTCCCTATCAAAGCTATCAGTACTGCCTCTAGTACTTGCATTTACTATGTGATTTTGCGTACTGTACGAAAACTACGAACTGTAGTTGTGGTAGAGCGCAACTGTAGCTACAGGTAAAGACTCGCTTAGCTAAATTGTAGGTGACTCATTTCGGAAGTATTCCCCACAGAAGGTAAAGCAGTAAGGCGAAAGAAAACGGGACACCTATAACGTAAATATGAATATCGCAATTCTAGTTATGTGTATTCCTTTTATAAGCTCCTTTCAAAATACGTCAAGTATAGCTATTCAATATTTACGACTAAACGGAAACGTCCTATAAAGATAAAAATCTTTGAGCCTGATCAGTGTTGGACATCAGACCTTTGTCTTTAGCAGATAAATTCAACCAACGGAGTCATCCATCCATGTCTTGCGCTACTTTATCTACCAGGATGTCCTTCCAGTTTTAATATGTCTAGAAATTTTATTACACGTAACGAAATAATAAGCAACCACTTGCATGAAAAAAATTTAATTTCTTTACAGGTTTCGGGCACATACTTCCCTTCTTCAGAACTTGTTGTTGCGCTTCTTTATACTATTTTTGTAGAAACACTAAGAACTACTTAACCAGGGCATTATGCATATGCCTCATATTATTGATACTCGAAAATAATGTGATGGGTGTAACCTTCTGAAGAATAGCTCAAACTGTGCAGCCGGTTGCTTATTACACTACTGGCCACTAAAATTGCTACAACACGAAGATGACGTGCTACAGACGTGAAATTTAACCAACAGGAAGAACATGCTGTGATATACAAATGATTAGCTTTTCAGAGCAGTCACAAAAGGTTGGCGCCGGTGGCGACACCTACAACGTGCTGACATGTGAAGAGTTTCCAACCGAGTTCTCAGACACAAACAGCAGCTGACCGGCGTTGCCTGGTGAAACGTTCTTGCGATGCCTCGTGTAAGGAGGAGAAATGCGTACCATCACGTTTCCGACTTTGATATAGGACGGATTATAGTCTATCGCGATTGCGGTTTATCACATCCCGACATTGCTGCTCGCGTTGGTCGGGATCCAATGACTGTTAGGAGAATATGGAATTGGTGGGTTCAGGAGCGTAATACTGGACGCCGTGCTGGATCCCAACGGCCTCGTATCGCTAACAGTAGAGATGACAGGCATCTTATCCGCATGCCTGTAACGAATCGTGCAGCCACGTCTCGACTCCTGAGTCAACAGATGGGGACGTTTGCAAGACAACAACCATCTGCACGAACAGTTCGACGACGTTTGCAGCAGCATGGACTATCAGCTCGGAGACCATGGCTGCAGTTACTCTTGACGCTGCATCACAGACAGGAGCGCCTGCGATGGTGTACTCAACGACGAACCTGGGTGCACGAATGGCAAAACGTATGTTTTCGGATGAATCCAGGTTCTGTTTACAGCATCATGATGGTCGCATCGTGTTTGGCGACATCGCGGTGAACGCACATTGGAAGCGTGTATTCGTCATCGCCCGGAGTGATGGTATGGGGTGCCATTGGTTACACGTCTCGGTCACCTCTTGTTCGCCCTGACGGCACTTTGAACAGTGGACGTTACATTTCAGATGTGTTACGACCCGTGGCTCTACCCTTCATTCGATCCCTGCGAAACCCTACATTTCAGCAGGATAATGCACGACCGCATGTTGCAGGTCCTGTACGGGCCTTTCTGGATATAGCACATTCTCCAGATCTCTCACCAACTGAAAACGTCTGGTCAATGGTGGCCGAGCAACTGGCTCGTCATAATATGCCAGTCACTACTGTGGTATCGTGTTGAAGCTGCATGGGCAGCTGTACCTGTAGACGCCATCCAAGCTCTGCTTGTCTCAATGCCTAGGCGTATCAAGGCCGTTATTACGGCCAGAGGTGGTTGTTCTGGGTACTGATTTGTCAGGATCTATGCACCCAAATTGCGTGGAAATGTAATCCCATGTCAGTTCTAGTATAATATATTTGTCCAATGAATACCCGTTTATCATCTGCATTTGTTCTTGGTGTAGCAATTTTAATGGCCAGTAGTGTATTTCGTTACATACAACTGCTATTGCTGAGGATGGATAAAATACTAGTTTTAATACAGCTGAAAACGAATCTCCATAACCACTGGTGCGAAAGGCGTTCAATAAATAATGCAACACTTTTATTTTCCTCTGCCAGTTTCAGTTGATACAAAAAATGTGGAATTCGTTTGTGCGATATCGTGGAATATTCCCGCTCCAGCGCCTATAGTGCCCCTACAGCTTCAGAAAGTTGCGACAGGTGGCGGCGCTATATGTAGCCATCAAAATGGCGTCTGCAGCAGAGATGCGTTCCTAGCAGACAGATGCCATTTAGTTTCTTTTGCTGGAAGACCAGAACAACGCAGACATTGACAGGCGGTGAATAAAAGCACGGTGAGTCGCCAGGAAAGGTGCCTGCCATCATTGCAACAAAGTCGCGCCGACGTAAGCGATCTCCCGCATGTCGCCGGCTGCACACAGCTGTGATTCTGTAATTTGGCAATGTGCGGACACTCACATTCGAGGTGACTGATGGATCCACGACAACGCAAGGCCTAACACAAGCTGCACAACAGAGAGAAGCTCAAAAAACTTCATTGCGGCGTTCTTCCTCATGTGCCCTACAGCCCAGACCCTGCACCTTCTGCCTTCCATCTGTTTGGCCCAATAACGGATGCACTCTGCGGAAAGCATTATGTGGACGATGGGGAGGTTATTGATGCAGCAAGACGGTGGCTCCGACATTGACCAGTAGGGTGGTACCATGCGAGCATACAGGCCCTGCCAGTAAGGTGGCGTAAGGTCGTCACATTGAATGGAGATTATGTTGAAAAATAGATTTTTGTTGCCAGACCAGTGGGAAAAAAACCGACCGCGGTGGCCGTGCGGTTCTAGGCGCTCAGTCCGGAGCCGCGCTGCTGCTGCGGTCGCAGGTTCGAATCCTGCCTCGGGCATGGGTGTGTGTGATGTCCTTAGGTTATTTAGGTTTAAGTAGTTCTAAGTTCTAGGGGACTGATGACCACAGCAGTTGAGTCCCATAGTGCTCAGAGCCATTTGCACCATTTTTGAGTGGGAAATAATATGGTGTATTGGAATCATGAATAAAACTAACTTTCTTTCAGAAAAAAAATGTGTTGCAGTACTTATTGAACGCGCCTCGTAACACTGCCTGCTCTATCTCAAGTTGTCAGCCAGATCAGAGACTAATTTCCGTTCAAGATAAGTTGCACTTCGTGTTCAGAGTTTGTATTCCAGCAACGCCTGCCTCTGTAGCACGAAGACCGAACCCATCTCCGCTATCGATTCCAATTTTCTCGCGAGCTTTCCTGCTTAGGCTGCTGGAATGAGGAATGAGGCGCCATTACCGCGGCGGTGCGTGGATATTGCTCTCTCGAGCAGGTCTACAGCGGCATAATGCCTGTTTCAAGGTTGGCCGACATGTGCAGAAATTCCCGAATATGATCTGATTAACTCTCTTCATTAAGCGCTTACACGTGCCAATGATTACTTGTCTATTATGTTCGACTTTGTTAGACGATGTGATTTTTTTGACTCTGATATTTAGAGCCGTCTAGAAAGTGAAATACACTGATGGGAAAAACATTGCAAGATAAAAAAACAACAAATGCAGAGTAATGAAATTTGAGGAATACGTTTGTCTAGGGAACATATTTAAGTAATTAACACTGCAAGGTCACAGGTTAATGTAAGCACGAGGTAAGCCATTGCAGAAGCGAAATGGTGGTACATTGAAACGTCCCCTTAGAGAAATTTATGAATGACTGTGCTGATAGACCTCTTACATTATTTGATTTTCAAACAGCTGAGCAGAACTGAACGTACTCAGACATTTCGCTCTTTCCCTATTCTGATCAACACTAAACTGACACACAATATTTTTAACGCAACGCAGTCTGACTTTTAATAATCCCTACAAAAGGATGGCCCTGACTAACAATAACCTATACCTTTCACAAATCACTTACCTCACAAAAATCTTCGTTACTCAAACTATTGCAATACAATGGCAAATTCCAACAATGCCACCCAGCCACAGACTGCACACAGCACAGCCAGTGATTTTCATATAGAGCGCTAAGTGGCGGTGGCGTTGCCAATATAAGAACTTAAACAGCCTACTTACAACTTTAATAGTCGGTGTAGCCGCCAGAACGTTGAATGCAAGCATGTGTTGCACAGGTGCTGGAGTCGGTTTTGGAATGGAGCTACATGCCTGTTCCACTTAGTCAATACAAGGACGGTTAACGCTAGTTGTGGATGACATTAGAGTTGTCGTTCAGTTATAGCCTACATGTGTCCGATTGGAGACAGATCTGGTGAACGACCAGGCCAAGGCAATAGGTCGACACTTTGTAGAGCAATTTCGATTACAACAGCGGTATGAGGGCGAACGTTATCCTGTTGGAAAACACCCCCTGGAATGCTGTTTATGAATGGCAGCACAACAGTTCAAAGCACCAGATGGACGTACAGAATTGTAGTCAAGGTGTGTGGGATAACCACGAGAGTGCTTCCACTGTCATAAGAAATCGCACCTCAGACAATGACTCCAGGTATAGGCTAAGTGTGTCTAGCACGCAGACAAGTCGGTTGCAGGGCCTCAACTGGCTTCCTTCTAAAAAACATACAGCCATCACTGGCAACGAAGCAGAACAGACTTTCATCAGAAAACACAACAGACCTCCACGCCACCCTCGAAAGAGTTGTCGCTTGATGCCACTGAAGTGGCAAACGGTGTTGGGTTGGGGTCAGTGGAATGCACGCTGTAAGGCGTCTGGCTCGGAGCCGATTTTTAACAGTTCGTTGTGTCAGCTGTGGTGCCAAGTGCTGTTCAGATTGCTGTTGCATATGCTGTATGATGCGCCAGAGCCATACGCCAAACTCGACGATCTTCCCTCTCGGTCGTGCATCTTGGCCGTCCGGAGCCCAGTCTCCTTGGGACCGTAAATTCCTGTGACCGCAGCTGTCAGAAATAACATACATTAATTACGTTGCTGCCAAAACTTTCTGCAGTATCGCAGAAGGAACATCGAGCTTCTCGTAACTCTATTATACGACCTCGTTCAGATTCAGTGACGTGTCGATAATAGCATCTTTGTCACCTTAAAGGCATTCTTGACTAAGATCAGCTCACCACGACCAACCTCAAAGGCAATTAACGCTCACGACCGTTACGTCGTGTATTTAAAGCAAACTTGATTTCCACCCTCATAGTGGCGCTACTAACCCTAACTTACGCGAGTGGCCTGAAATTTGAACAGCTATCATCCTTCAGATGTGGAAACACGCTTACCAACTTTCATTTATGTAGCACTGTTCCTTCTTGGTGCTGCGGTTTTTCTTCCATCAGTGAATTGTACCTAAAATAAGTTAATCAAAAGTGGTTCAAATAGCTCTGAGCACTGTGGGACCTAACTTCTGAGGTCATCAGTCCCCTAGAACTTAGAACTATTTAAACCTAACAAACCTAAGGACATCAGACACATCCATGCCCGAGGCAGGACTCGAACCTGCGCTGTTCCAGACTGTAGCGCCAAGAATCGCTCGGCCGGCCCAATTAGTTAATCTACCAACCAAATATACATCACTGACCACTAAAATTGCTACGCCAAGAAGAAATGCAGATGATAAACGGCTATTCATTGGACAAATATACACTCCTGGAAATTGAAATAAGAACACCGTGAATTCATTGTCCCAGGAAGGGGAAACTTTATTGACACATTCCTGGGGTCAGATACATCACATGATCACACTGACAGAACCACAGGCACATAGACACAGGCAACAGAGCATGCACAATGTCGGCACTAGTACAGTGTATATCCACCTTTCGCAGCAATGCAGGCTGCTATTCTCCCATGGAGACGATCGTAGAGATGCTGGATGTAGTCCTGTGGAATGGCTTGCCATGCCATTTCCACCTGGCACCTCAGTTGGACCAGCGTTCGTGCTGGACGTGCAGACCGCGTGAGACGACGCTTCATCCAGTCCCAAACATGCTCAATGGGGGACAGATCCGGAGATCTTGCTGGCCAGGGTAGTTGACTTACACCTTCTAGAGCACGTTGGGTGGCACGGGATACATGCGGACGTGCATTGTCCTGTTGGAATAGCAAGTTCCCTTGCCGGTCTAGGAATGGTAGAACGATGGGTTCGATGACGGTTTGGATGTACCGTGCACTATTCAGTGTCCCCTCGACGATCACCAGTGGTGTACGGCCAGTGTAGGAGATCGCTCCCCACACCATGATGCCGGGTGTTGGCCCTGTGTGCCTCGGTCGTATGCAGTCCTGATCGTGGCGCTCACCTGCACGGCGCCAAACACGCATACGACCATCATTGGCACCAAGGCAGAAGCGACTCTCATCGCTGAAGACGACACGTCTCCATTCGTCCCTCCATTCACGCCTGTCGCGACACCACTGGAGGCGGGCTGCACGATGTTGGGGCGTGAGCGGAAGACGGCCTAACGGTGTGTGGGACCGTAGCCCAGCTTCATGGAGACGGTTGCGAATGGTCCTCGCCTATACCCCAGGAGCGCAGTGTCCCTAATTTGCTGGGAAGTGGCGGTGCGGTCCCCTACGGCACTGCGTAGGATCCTACGGTCTTGGCGTGCATCCGTGCGTCGCTGCGGTCCGGTCCCAGGTCGACGGGCACGTGCACCTTCCGCCGACCTTTGGCGACAACATCGATGTACTGTGGAGACCTCACGCCCCACGTGTTGAGCAATTCGGCGTACGTCCACCCGGCCTCCCGCATGCCCACTATACGCCCTCGCTCAAAGTCCGTCAACTGCACATACGGTTCACGTCCACGCTGTCGCGGCATGCTACCAGTGTTAAAGACTGCGATGGAGCTCCGTATGCCACGGCAAACTGGCTGACACTGACGGCGGCGGTGCACAAATGCTGCGCAGCTAGCGCCATTCGACGGCCAACACCGCGGTTCCTGGTGTGTCCGCTGTGCCGTGCGTGTGATCATTGCTTGTACAGCCCTCTCGCAGTGTCCGGAGCAAGTATGGTGGGTCTGACACACCGGTGTCAATGTGTTCTTTTTTCCATTTCCAGGAGTGTATTATACTAGAACTGATATGTTATTACATTTTCACGCAATTTGGGTGCATAGTACCCAGAACAACCACCTCTGGCCGTAATAACGGCCTTGATACGCCTGGGCATTGAGTCAAACAGAGCTTGGATGGTGTGTACAGGTACAGCTGCCCATGCAGCTTCAACACGATACCACAGTGTATCAAGAGTAGTGACTGTCGTATTGTGACGAACTAGTTGCTCGGCCACCATTGACCAGACGTTTTCAATTAGTGCGAGATCTGGAGAATGTGCTGGCCAGGGCAGCAGTCGAACATTTTCTGTATCCAGAAAGGCCCGTACAAGACCTGCACATGCGGTCGTGCATTATCCTGCTGAAATGTAGGGTTTTGCAGGGATCGAATGAAGGGTAGAGCCACGGGTCGTAACACATCTGAAATGTAACGTCCACTGTTCAAAGTGCCGTCAATGCAAACAAAAGGTGACCGGGACGTGTAACCAATGGCACCCCATACCATCACGCCGGGTGACACGCCAGTATAGTGATGACGAATACACGGTTCCAACGTGCGTTCACCGCGATGTCGCTAAACACGGATGCGTCCATCATGATGCTGTAAACAGAACCTGGATTCATCCGAAAAAATGACGTTTTGCCATTCCTGCACCCAGGTTCGTCGTTGAGTAGGCCTACACCATCGCAGGTGCTCCTCTCTGTGACGCAACGTCGAGGGTAACCGCAGCCGTGCTCTGATAGTCCATGCTGCTGCAAACGTCGTCAAACTGTTCGTGCAGATGGTTGTTGTCTTGCAAACGTCTCCATGTGTTGACTCAGGGATCGAGACGTGGCTGCACGATCCGTTACAGCCATGCGGATAATATGCCTGTCATCTCGACTGCTAGTGATACGAGGCCGCTGGGATCTAGCACGGCGTTCCGTATTACCCTCCTAAACCCACCAATTCCATATTCTGCTAACAGTCATTGGATCTCGACCAACGCGAGCAGCAATGTCGCGATACGATAAACCGCAACCGCGATAGGCTACAATCCGACATTTATCAAAGTCGGAAACGTGATGGTACGCATTTCTCCTCCTTACACGAGGCATCACACCAACGTTTCACCAGGCAACGCCGGTCAACTGCTGTTTGTGTATGAGAAATCGGTTGGAAACTTTCCTCATGTCAGCACGCTGTAGGTGTCTCCACCAGCGCCAACCTTGTGTGAATGCTCTGAAAAGCTAATCATTTGCACATCACAGCATCTTCTTCCTCTCGGTTGAATTTCACGTCTGTAGCACGTCATCTTCGTGGTGTAGCCATTATAATGGCCAGTAGTGTAGATAATTTATATTAACATAGTGTAATTATATAATAACGCCTAAACTTTATATCTATGTATAATGAACTTGCCACCATTTTAGGAGCATTCAAAAGGACCTATTTCAATTGTCTCAATGAATCGAAAGTTAGTGCAGTTCAGTGTAGTCTAGTCAATAACATTATTTACTGAAATCTACATCTCTTCGTAAACCAAATATTAAAATTTCATCACAGCAGACTAGATAAATTTAGAAATTAATCTGGGCTCTCAACTACTTATTTCTGAGTTTGATAGTCTTGTAATCCCGCCGTACGTATCGATGGATCAATCGAAATAATTACGTCGACATTCGGCAAGACCTTTACGCAGAACGCGCAGTGATACGTTCACCAGTGCCAGATCACGTGCGTAAACATCAGCGGCACGTGTTATGACCGCCGCGGGCTGACTTTTCCTCACTTGTCCCAGGTCGTTGATGTACGCCGTTAGTTGACTGCAATATTATTACAGCTGAGAGTGAGGGCGCTGCAATCGCCTTATCGTGCGTTTTTATCATAACGTTTCACGAGGACGCACTGAACCACTTGACAGTATGCGCACCACTGTTGGAATCATTGACAATGTGATACGTTTCCCTTAATCGCCAGTGCACTTGTTTACTGTGACGTCACTGTGTATTTGCGATAACGGCCGCGCGAAGCCAAGTGCAGCAATACCGTGGTCGGGTAATACATGTTCCCTGGTGCAATTAATTAGGCAAACTTGCGATAGTTTGCCGTTATCTGGGCGTTCATTTGGAATTTGTTGCTACCTGTTGCTGACGTTTGGTTTGCACACAGACATGCCTGTTTCCATAGTGCAGCGCTGTAGTAGCTATTCTCCGTTCGATTGCTTGTTTTGCCTTCCGTGAGAGAACTGGTGGCGTGTGCGTGCGCCAAGACAGTGGTTCGTGTTCGAGTACTTTTCAGTGCGAAAACTTAGCGTCCTCCAGCAGCAGTGTTTTGGGTATTCATCAGAGCCCCAGAGTAATTTGATGACCAAAAGGTATCCATCTCCAGAAGTCTTTCTTTCTGTTCATTTCAAGAAAGTCAGTGTCATTTATATCCTGTTACTCATTTGTTCTCAATCGGTCTTCAGTAAAACCTGAGTTGTTGACGAAGCAGACGTATAACATACGTGAAATACGATGTTATCCTATCGGAAGACGACAGCTGAACACTAAAGGAGTTCTTTCGGGTGTGCAGCCGAGCTGTTGATTCATTTTTCACGGCGTTTTGGCAAGCGACCCTGAAGATGACGATTTGGTTGTTAGCGGAAACATTATGTGGAATACAAAGTTCGGCTCAGCAACTCAGAAGGGTCATTCCACACCAAGTGGTCTAAAACTGAAAAAAGTTCCCACCATCATGGTCTCCAATTTTCGTCAAATTTTAACTGTAGCTTTAGTCAAGTGTTGAAGTAAGTTTCCCAAGATTTCAGGCCTCTAGCTGCAATAGCTGCTGATCTAGACCCCCTTGTCTGAAGTGTACTTAGTCCGTGTGCATGCAACATAAAAAAAATGTCATATTTGGAGTCTAATAAAATCGAAACTAATTCATAAGAATGGTTAGTAAGATGCGACCCTGTACAGTTTTTTTTGCTGATTCCAACGAAATTATGTATAACATTACTCATGCAAACCCAGATCAAATAACTCGACTCAAAGTATACTTCAAAATTTGTCGTGACACAACGCGACAAATTTTGACCAATATTAAGACTGCAATGATTTCCTTGCAGTTGAAGATATGGACTTGAACTTTTGGCCAAGCTTCATGCTTGTGCTAGACATAATGCAGCCGGATTTGCAATGATCCAGGCCATATGGTCGCCCTGCAGTATCTCTTCAAATTAGGCAGTGTCAGCACAAACGGTAAAATTTACCAAAGTTTCAAGCCAATTACTAAAAAATAGTTGGCCTGAATCTGCTTGTGAATAGTATCACCTAAAAGAGAAACTCTTGCTCTACAAGACTGACATTTGTTTTTTTTGCAACGCGACCATTAAGTACTCATTAACTCACATCAAAGTTGTTATATTTTGTATGCGCGATGCACTAATTTTTCTTCATTTCTAGGAATTTGAATCTTAATAGTCGCTTAGAATTACTGATATAATTGGATATTTCATTCGTGTTTTATTCAGTGATTGGCCAGTGAGAGATGTCAGAAGTTAATGAAGAAGAAGAATCGTTGGCCCCCTGTTCAATTGGAAAAGATGCTGCTGCATCAAAGTGCCATGTTATCTTCTATGCTAAGAAGACTGGATTCAAAGCGTTTAGTGATTTCACAGAATGTGACCAGAAATTGCTTGTTTCGCGTTCAGAAGCCAAACTTGACGAAAATTCCATCATTTGCTTCCACCATGAAGCCCTCTTCCTACATGAATATCAAGCGATGCAAAAGAAATGTTGCAATCCATTCAAGAAGAGGAATCACAATGTAAAAGCTGGACTTAGACTGCTTGATAATGAAACAGCTGCCAAACTTTGCCTGTTAAAGAAAAAAGAAGTGATTGATATAAAACCTGGTCAGAAGCTTTGCCCTCGCTGCATGTCGGCACTGAACCAAAAGCTAGAAGATTCATCATCACTATCAACCCAATCTGAACAAGATTTCACAACGGATGAAACTGAACCAGCCATCAACAAAAGTTTATCATTTATTGGTGCTTCACCATTGAAAAGAAGACAACTAAGTAAAAGAGATAAGCAAAGCTATGCAAAAAGAAAGATCTTGGATGCACAAAGTTTAATTGGGAATCAAATTGCTGCTGCTGTAGGAATCAATTACGATGAACAGCCAAGTTCAAGTAAAAGTCGCCCATGCAATAATTGTGCAGATCTTGATAATCTTATAGAAGAGTTGAAAGAAAAATGTAAAGTGTCAAATCGTAGGACAAAAGTTCAAATATTGACCTTGGTTCCAAGAAGCTGGACAATTAAAGATACGACAACAGCATTTAATGTATCAGAAAGAATGGTAAAGCAAGCGAGAAAACTGAAGAATGAGCAAGGTGTTCTAGCTTTTCCAGCAAATCGGCAAGGAAGGAAGCTTTCAGATGAAGTTGTCCAGAAAGTACATGACTTTTTTCAAGATGACGAATTCAGCAGACTTTGTCCAGGGAAGAAAGACTGTGTGCCTGTGAGAATTTCAGGAACAAAGGTGTACAAGCAAAAGCGGTTGTTGCTTTGCAATTTGAAGGAAATGTACGTGTCTTATCAGAAGCAAAATGGACCAGAAATTGGCTTCTCAAAGTTTTGCGAGCTTAGACCAAAATGGTGTGTTACAGTTGGCTCTGCTGGAATGCACTCAGTTTGTGTCTGTACAATACACCAAAATGTCAAGCTTATGCTCACTGGTGCATCAATCAATGAAGACTACAAGGAAATTCTTAGCAAAGCTGTTTGCAGCTTGGAAAACAAGGATTGTATGCTTCATCGTTGTGAAAACTGCCCTGGTCCAGAAGGTGTAGAAGCAGTTATTGCAACATATTTTGAAGATAATGACCCTGAAGAACTGATTGAGTACAAACAATGGATTCATACCGACAGGGATACTTTAGAAACAAAGCAGCTTTCAACAGAAGAGTATGTTGAAGATATTGCAGCAAAAATTTGGAACCTGTCTTGTCATCACTACATTGCCAAGCATCAAAGCCAGCACCTGAAAGCTCTCAAAACTGATTTGAAAGAAGGCGAATTCATAATACTAATGGATTTTGCTGAAAACTATTCATTTATTGTTCAAGATGCAGTGCAAGGCTTTCACTGGGAAAACAGTCAAGCAACAGTTCATCCATTTGTAGTCTACTACTGTGAAAACGAAGAGGTGCAATGTGTGAATCTTTGTGTTATTAGTGACTGCCTTCGACACGATACGATTACTGTCCATGTTTACATTGGAAAAGTAATCAATTACCTGAAGATGCAATTTTCCAAAATAAGCCACATCCACTACTTCAGTGATGGTTCAGCTGCACAATATAAGAATTTCAAGAATTTTCTCAACTTATGCTATCACAAAGAAGATTTTGAAATAACAGCAGAATGGAATTTCTTTGGAACAAGCCATGGAAAGTCGCCTTGTGATGGCATTGGAGGCACAACAAAAAGGTTGGCAGCAAGAGCAAGTTTGCAACGTCCATATGAAAACCAGATTCTAACACCCAAAGATCTTTTCAACTTCTGCAATGATAATATCAATGGAATCAAATTCTTTTTCATCAGCAAAGAGGAAGTTGAAGAAGAAAAAGCTTCTCAAGAAGAAAGATTCCTGCAAGGGCACACTCTAGCTGGCACAAGAGAAAACCACCATTTTTTGCCCATTGATATGACGACAATTAAGGTCAGTAGAGTTTCTAATGATGCGACATCTTTTTTGGCCAAAATTAGTGCTGCTGAAGTAGTAGTTCAAGTCATGGATCTTCAGCCTGGGCAGTATGTTGCTTGCATTTATGAAAAGAAATGGTGGATTGGAAACATCGTTGAAATCTCAGTCGAACAGAAAGATGCTTTCATAAGCTTTATGCATCCTCATGGTCCTGCAAGTTCATTTTATTGGCCCTTAAGACGTGATACTTGCTGGATTCCAGAACAACTTATCATTGGTGTTATTCCAGCTCCATCAGTGACATCATCTGGTCGGCAATACAGTTTTCCTGAAAGCATTCTCTTGCAAATCAACGATGCTTCCAGAATGATGAAGTAACTGAGGAAGACAGGCTTGGGAACCTGCATAAAGAAACCCACAATCAGGCTTGGGATCCTGTGGTAAAGACACCCTGTAATCAGGCTTGGGAACCTGCAGTAAAGATACCCACCCGTGGCTGTTACTGCATGGCTATCGGGCGTGGCCCCTATGGCGATGGGGATGCTGGTTTTATTGTGATAACCAGTAATGGCTCAGCCATCATGGACCAACGCAGGGCACTGCGCACACAAAATATAAGATACTTTGACCTGAGTAAATAAGCACTTAATGGAAGCGTTGCAAAAGAAAAATATATCCATCTTGTAGAGCAAGAGTTTCTCTTTCAGATGATACTATTCACAATTAAATCCAGGCTGACTATTTTGTAGTAATGGGCTTTGAACTTTGGTAAATAAAGCCATTTGCGCTGACACTGCCAAATTTGAAGAGATTTTGCAAGGCGACTATAAAGCCTGGGTAGTTGGAAATCCAGCTGTATTATGTCCAGCACAAAGATAAGACTTGGTAAAAAGTTCAAGTCCATATCTTTATCTGCAAGGAAATTATTGCAGTCTGAATATTGGTCAAAATTTGTCGCATTAAGTCACGACAGAATTAGGGGTACACTTTGAGTCGACTTGTTTGACCGGATTTTGCATCAGTAATCTTATAATTAATTTCGTTTGAATCAGCACAAAAAACTGTACAGGGTCTCATCTTACTAACCATTCTTATGAATTGGTTTCAATTTTATGAGACCCCAAAAATGGCATTTTGTCTGATGTCGCGCGCATGCGAACTTACTACCCTTCAGACAAGGGGGTGTAGATCAGCAAGTATTGCAGCTAGAGGCTTGAAATCTTGAGAAACTTAATTTAGCACTTGACTAGTGCTACAGATAAAATTTGAAGAAAATTGGAGACATGATGGTGGGAAGGTTTAGACCACTTGGCATGGAATGACCCAGAAGCATAGCATTAATCAATCACACCGAAGAAACCTGACAGGTCAGCAAACTGAAAACCACCAGCCACTGCCTAGGAAAACAATATTTGCATAGAGTATTGTGAAAAAACAGTAAAGGTAATGATACAAAGTGCTGCCCTGTGGACGGGATAAGAACTACATATTGAACATGGAAGATGAGCCTAAAGCAATTCAACTTTAATTCCCGAAAGAATCCTTTGTTGAAACTTGGTAGCTGATAAAATACGTGCACTGGACAGGGACTCGAATGCGGACTATCCCTAATGACCTCGCTGTCGATGGGCCTTTAAACTTTAATCCTCATTCTTTCCTCCGAATCTGGTATCTTCCTTTCCCCGGTAGCGCTATTACTGCCTGAGCTATCCACACCCAACTGACGACATACCCTCTCTCTTTTAATTCTGCCTTTACCCTGTCTACATACCAAGCAGGATTCGAGTCTCGGACTAAATACAGTAAGTCTGGAAACTTCAAAACAGGTCAAATTTCGCTGCGGAGTGAAAATTTCGTCCTGGGTCGGTCTGTTGTTTCTAACATCGCACTACGGTGAGAAAGAGAATCCACAAGTTTCTTCAGGTGTTTTTCATGTTATTATTTGTGATAACAGGTAAGTTCTGCCATCTAGTGGTACGGCAACCGCGATAACTACTCGTACTATATAAAAAAAAGTACGGGCCGCCCTTAGTTTCATAATGCAGCTACTGTTGTTACGTACACCGTCGTTCCAGAAAGTTCCGAGACGTCAGCTCAGTAATTACGGTGGCAGTTTGAAGTAACAACTGTGAACAACATGAGTGCATTTCGTCAGTCAGTTGTGAGCAATCAATGTTAAGTCCTGAGCGTTGCAAGATCCCCTCGCTTCTAAACTGATACTGTTATTACTCAGCTTAGCCGCGAGTCCGTAGAGGGTGGTATATGTGACTTACAGTATGACTGGTCAGCATTTCCACCCGGAGTTGCGAGTGTAAGTAGGACCTTCCTTGATCCTCCTTGGTAGGGCGTGTCGTCGGATTTCCTCCTACCTGTGCGCGGTGCAGCTCTCGTAAATGTCGCCCCGTGCAGATTCTTCATTGGCGCATTGGATGTGTCTGTCGGTGGAAGCTAATCATCTGAAATTGCTGTCGATCAACTTTGGGGTATCTATTTACTCGAAATAAACATTCAGAATGCCGTAATATCACTTTTGTTCCTATTAGATCAATAATGAAACACTCGCGTCACTAACTACTCGTAACCGAGAGCATGGCTGCCATCGAACAAGACAGGAAGAGCTCTTAACGCCGACTGCCGACTTTGGCGCGCAGTCCGTATCTCGTACTAGTTTCGTCACCGTTCGTGGATTTCCGATCAAGTTCGTACTTACTAAGATATGCATGTGTTAATGAACGGGTGTGAATTTTAAGGAGGCAAAATTATGATAAATAGTTTTAAACATCCAGAGGCTCCTCCTAGTATTCATATTGTCATAAATGACTTTGATTATTAAACATAAATAAACAAAATCGGTGACTTTGGCGCCAAGATGGCGGTACTTCCCGTCATGTATATTTCCCAGGCTGACTCTTGTTGCTAAGGTCCACCGCCGAGCCCCACCCCACTACGCGCGACATATGGTCGCTTCGTCACCTAGCCAGCCAGCGTGGGAAATGCTCTCCGACTCATGGCCGGCTACGGACTACATCAATAAAGAGACAACAATTTATTAAAACTGGTAAAAATGTCTTCCTCACGTAAGAGGCACCTTACAACGTGCGGCCTAGTGTCACCATTATTGTGTCACAGATCGCAATCTCAAAATTAACTATTTAAGACATACACCGGAATGTTCTGAAGAAGAAAAAAGTTTTTGCAAACTGTAAACCGCAAACCTTGAACCCCAATTAAAACCAACGACGTGTGGAAGCTTGATACGACTGAAGTGCAAAGCGCAAACAACTATTTTCTGGAAAAAAAAAATTATCACTGATGACGAGGCTTGGCGTTATCAGTATGAGCCTACCACAAAGCGACAAAATGCAGAAATTCGCAAGAAGAGTCAACAATTTGACGACATAACCAACAGTCACGTCAGTATGATTCGCGAGTTGAGCAACATCCCAAGGAAAGCCGAAGCACTCAATTGGGGCAGATTATGTAGAACATCTGAGGCATTAAAACCACAGGCTTAACTTTTCTCTAGCTTTTTATTAATCCAATCTCGGAATTTTTTGGGCTGATTGGGCCGATGGGGTAAACCGCAGTATAATATATCACTGATCAGACTCAAGTTATGTATTATCAATAGTTTGCATAAGATTAAGTTAAACCTATATCTAATTTCTAATTACATTTTTCTCTAATCGTTCTTGTATTAGGAGACTCATATGTGTATGTCCATAACAGACACAGCTGAATTATTTCAATTTACTGCAACACTTGTTCTCTGACATGCAAAATATGGTAATATATATTTTTGATGATATCTAATGCCTAATTTCTAATAACAATCACAAAATTCGCTTCATAATCCGATATGTCGATTTTTTACCCCATTTATAAATGTAACACTTTAGAGAGGACAAGTTGCTCTCTAACTACACTCCTGGAAATGGAAAAAAGAACACATTGACACCGGTGTGTCAGACCCACCATACTTGCTCCGGACACTGCGAGAGGGCTGTACAAGCAATGATCACACGCACGGCACAGCGGACACACCAGGAACCGCGGTGTTGGCCGTCGAATGGCGCTAGCTGCGCAGCATTTGTGCACCGCCGCCGTCAGTGTCAGCCAGTTTGCCGTGGCATACGGAGCTCCATCGCAGTCTTTAACACGGTAGCATGCCGCGACAGCGTGGACGTGAACCGTATGTGCAGTTGACGGACTTTGAGCAAGGGCGTATAGTGGGCATGCGGGAGGCCGGGTGGACGTACCGCCGAATTGCTCAACACGTGGGGCGTGAGGTCTCCACAGTACATCGATGTTGTCGCCAGTGGTCGGCGGAAGGTGCACGTGCCCGTCGACCTGGGACCGGACCGCAGCGACGCACGGATGCACGCCAAGACCGTAGGATCCTACGCAGTGCCGTAGGGGACCGCACCGCCACTTCCCAGCAAATTAGGGACACTGTTGCTCCTGGGGTATCGGCGAGGACCGTCTCCATGAAGCTGGGCTACGGTCCCGCACACCGTTAGGCCGTCTTCCGCTCACGCCCCAACATCGTGCAGCCCGCCTCCAGTGTTGTCGCGACAGGCGTGAATGGAGGGACGAATGGAGACGTGTCGTCTTCAGCGATGAGAGTCGCTTCTGCCTTGATGCCAAAGATGGTCGTATGCCTGTTTGGCGCCGTGCAGGTGAGCGCCACAATCAGGACTGCATATGACCGAGGCACACAGGGCCAACACCCGGCATCATGGTGTGGGGAGCGATCTCCTACACTGGCCGTACACCACTGGTGATCGTCGAGGGGACACTGAATAGTGCACGGTACATCCAAACCGTCATCGAACCCATCGTTCTACCATTCCTAGACCGGCAAGGGAACTTGCTGTTCCAACAGGACAATGCACGTCCGCATGTATCCCGTGCCACCCAACGTGCTCTAGAAGGTGTAAGTCAACTACCCTGGCCAGCAAGATCTCCGGATCTGTCCCCCATTGAGCATGTTTGGGACTGGATGAAGCGTCGTCTCACGCGGTCTGCACGTCCAGCACGAACGCTGGTCCAACTGAGGCGCCAGGTGGAAATGGCATGGCAAGCCGTTCCACAGGACTACATCCAGCATCCCTACGATCGTCTCCATGGGAGAATAGCAGCCTGCATTGCTGCGAAAGGTGGATATACGCTGTACTAGTGCCGACATTGTGCATGCTCTGTTGCCTGTGTCTATGTGGCTGTGGTTCTGTCAGTGTGATCATGTGATGTATCTGACCCCAGGAATGTGTCAATAAAGTTTCCCCTTCCTCGGACAATGAATTCACGGTGTTCTTGTTTCAATTTCCAGGAGTGTATTTTTCGAATATGGAAAATTATTAAAGATTCCATTACAACCTGTCGCACCTTGAACGAAACTATTAACAGGCTGAGCAGATGTTGATGGAGCCTTGTAGAGTGCTAGAATCATGAGGTATTTTTATGGTTCTTAGGTCATAGAAACGGCATGTTGGGAGTTGAAAGCAATTGGCGGTGAGCCCACCCCTTACCAATTCTTGCCGGACAGGTCCACCACCATACTGGGCAGACAGGGTAGCCCCTTGCCAAAACAGGTCTCCAGCAGAACAATGCTGAGCTACCTGCTGTGGCACCAGCTGAAGCCTGGGCTGGGGAAATGGTCTGAAGGGCCACGTCTGCACATTGGAATCATAAACCAGGCATTGTGTGCAGAGACACGTTTAATAAAAATTCATGAGTTTTCGTGTTTGCCGATACTGCAAATAGGTCTGTGAACCACTTCTATTGGCCACCTCGGTTGTGTAAGAAACTCCAGCGTGTGAGAAACGTTTAGAGAGAGAATCTTTATTACACCTCATAGCTAAGACTAACAATCTCCAAGGCACAGGCGGTTTAGATAAAGATCTTTAAGATTGCATCTGTTCGCTTCTTGCCGTGGGAAGTGACATGACTGCAGATAAAATCATCTTCCCCCTCTGCAAAAGCTTAAAAAAGCCAGTAATCAGCGGTTTCTTTTTTTTCCAGAGTCGCAGGTTTCCTAACTCTTTCCCTGGTTCGACATGAGTTTGTGCTGTCGTGTGAAAGGGGAGCTTTAGCGCCTCTAGAGCCCTATGACTGGCTCAAGATGGGGTGAAGGTGGTGTCCTTCGTGCACTTTGAGGGAAAACGGATTTTTTTTCTGAAGAGATGCAAGGCAGTCGGGTGTGAGACTTTGGTCTGGTAAGAGAGCTCTCGTCGATACTCTGGCATGTGTGGTTGGTACTTGGGACCTGTCCTAAGACTGACTTCACTTGCGAGTAGTTTAGACTGCAGAGTCTGTGGTGAAGTTCTTACTATACCGACAGTGTGACTTCAAACGTCTCGGACTGCTCGTTTGCCGAGGGCACACTTACTCTTTTTTTGTTTACCAGTCTTGACGTTTGGTATCCTTGTGCACTCTGTCAGATAAGTGAGCCAAATTGGTCCTTGGTATGGCCAATGAATGGTGTGCCACAGACTGAAATCCACCGTGATTTCAGGGCTCTGGTAGAGAGAAAATTGCGATCCATCTGCCTGATCGCTAGACCGTGAGATTTTTGCAGTTCTTTCGTGGCTGCAATCGATGCACAGGTGCAGCGTCCACGTCTCACCTCCGCCGCACACATCTCGCCAGCTGCAAGTTACATCGCCACACGAAGCAAACAGGGTAACGTACTGCCGCTCCGGCATTGGCAGGGGGTACAGATCTCAATCGCCACTTGCTTTCAGCTGCACCTATATATAGAGACTACAGTAGATTTAGTCAATCAAAATTTCCTCTGCTTCAGATCAATTCAGATTGCGTTATCCTCTTATTTAGGGCTAAAAGAAAAAATAAGTGTTGTTAGACCACTAAAATTATCCTAACACTTTCAGTCATTTAAATAATCGCCACCAGCGTTACCTTTCACACTGCAACGTAAGTCAATTTTGTTTTCTAAGTGTTAAGGCAGAAAGTTTTTTACCAACTCTTGCATATCTAAGTATCACATCTTGCTATGAGACCAACTGTGTGAACTTTGAACTACCAGTTTCACATAACTGTGAAATTACTGACGCCTTATTACTGTAATCTCGCAATCGCGAAATATGGCCGTGCTTTAGTTCAGATCTTTGAGACGTACGTGACTAGATTGATCCACAGGCAATTGACGGATCATGACCAACTCTCTACCCCGTTGTATTACTAAATAGTTTTTAAACAAGTATTTCTAGTCACAGTCTAAAATGGGAGATAATGTCAGAAGTCACAACTCTGCCATAACAGATCATTTCCATGAAGCAATCCGATTGGACTCAAAGAAATTCACCGAAAGAGGTGGCACAGTGGTGAGTCGGTGGACTCACTTTCAGGAGGACGGGGCTTCAAATCCCCGTCCAGTCACCCAGATTTAGGTTGCCCTTTGATACCCTAAATCGCCTAAAACATTTTCCATCCCCACTCTTCCCTAAATCGAGCTCATACTCTGTCTCTAACGACCTCGTCTTCAACGGTATGTAAAAACCTAAACGTCATGATTCGGCCACTCCACTCGAAACAATGGTGCTAGCAAACTCCAATTAACGTTCAAGTGACAGCTTGTAACAGCTTTGGGAACCACAGGAAACTGCGTGTCTCAGAATGCGTTTGGGATGAAAGGTGGGAGATAAGATGGTATGAAGGTCACAATTAAATCGAGCATCTCGCAAAATTACCGTACCTCCTGTAGTTTCTGTTATAAAATAAGCGTCCGAAATTAGAATAAACAGCGACAATTTTAACAGATCTCAGGGATATACATTTAGTAGGTCCCGGAGAGGGCTTTGGACATTGAGTGAAAGCGAATACGGTGGCTCGACGCTTCTAGGGACGCGGGAGCAGCGGCTACGAACGTGGCGCCAGCCCCACGTGCCATTTGAAGGCACTCGTCCTTCGCGAGGTACACGAGAAAGGCAGGCCATGGCGCGTACTGCAGGTGTTACGAGTGAGAGAAGTCGTCTCCGACCGGGAGCGGGGTCTCCGGTGGGGAGCGAGTGACTACTTCAGACGAATTCAGTGGTTCTTGACAGCACGTTTGAATGCATGTTAGCTCTCGACAGCACACGACAGACTTTAAGTGGGTACCTTTCCAGTAACGTATTGATTTCCCGTGGGTCCTGCATGGAGCCGTGTGGCAGACAGACCGCCTAGTGTGACGTCACAAGTCCGTTGCGGGGCCCCTGTTTCTCGTAGGCCCTGGTCCTGCAGCAGGACTGAGCTGTCAGCAGTTGCCCAACTTGTCTTCCGCGCGTGCGTCGCTCCTGCCCTCTCTCGAAGGTTCCATTGCTGCCATTGCATCTGTATCAGCATAACACCGTGCCAGCTTCGGCAGTCAGTGATTTTAATTCCCGATGACGATAGCAGCGACAGGTCTCGAAAGTTCGAATATTTTATTCAGTGTGATCCAGCTTGTAAACCGATAAGATTTTTATTGAAAATTGTATTACACTACTGGCCATTAAAATTGCTACACCACGAAGATGATGTGCTACAGACGCGAAATTTAACCGACAGGAAGAAGATGCTGTGATATGCAAATGATTAGCTTTTCAGAGCATTCATACAAAGTTGGCGCCGGTGGCGACACCTACAACGTGCTGACATGAGGAAAATTTCCAACCGATTTCTCATACACAAACAGCAGTTGACCGGCGTTGCCTGGTGAAAAGTCGTTGTGATGCCTCGTGTAAGGAGGAGAAATGCGTACCATCACGTTTGCGACTTTGATAAAGGTCGGATGTTAGCCTTCATTCGATCCCTGCGAAACCCTGCATTTTAGCAGGATAATGCACGACCGCATGTTGCAGGTCCTGTACGGGCCTTTCTGGATACAGAAAATGTTAGACCGCAATTTTCCTATCACAATTTAAGTACGATAACTGGTTTCGGTTGCTATCTGCAACTATCTACGGTTCGGTCAAAATGTGAAAAGACGGTGAATAGGCATTGGAAAGCATCATTAACTGTAGTCATGTAATAACATGCATTCGTAAATAAAGAAACCAAACTCCTCCCGAACAGGCCATGAAGGCCCAACTGTACCTACCGGTCACCGTCTCATCCTCAGCGCGTAGGCGTCACCGGATGTGGATATGAAGAGGCATGTGGTCAGCACACCGCTCTCCCGGCCGTATGTCAGTTTACGAGACCGGATCCTCTACTTCTCAGTCAAGTAGCTCCTCAGGTTTGCCTCACAAGGGCTGAGTGCACCCCACTTGCCAACAGCGCTCGGCAGGCCGGATGGTCACCCATTCAAGTGCTAGCCCAGCCTGACATCGCTTACCTTCGGTGATCTGACAGGAACCAGTATTGCCACTAGCATTCGTAAATACCAAAAGAGTAACAGTACGTAGTTTAAAAATATCACTGCGAGCAAGCCAGGTTCTAGACCGTAACCTCGCAGGATGAAGGTAATGCTGAAAAATGTCCAGTTACATGAGTAAAAGCTGGATCACTAATGGTGATGTTTTTAAACTACGTACTGTTATTGTTTTGATATGTACGAACACATGTCATTGCACGACTACAGCTAATGATGCTTTCCAACGCTTATTCACCGCCTTTTTACATTTTGAACTATCTGACAGTGGTTGCGAATACGGACCGAAACTACGTATCGTACTTTGTCATAGGAAAACTTCGATCTTCGCATTAAATCATTTTTACTTTAAAATTTTGTATTTAATAAAGTGTACTGAGATCACCGTCTCCTCCCTTACAATGTCAGGCTTCACTAATATTAGACTTCCCCGACCGATGCATCGCTGATTACACGTTCGTACAAGGGCTCTTCGATAAAGAATGATCATAATTCTTTTACAGCCATAATTTCTCGCACTACACTTTAATCATACGATATTCTGCTAGCTCAATGTGTAAACAACACGCTGTGCAAGTTTTAGTGGTGGCACTCCTGGTTCTCGCATGTGAGAGATGGACAAGCTGAGACATGCTCAGTATCGCCTACGGCAACAAAGGAAGTGACGCGTAAAGGACAAGAGGCGGCTTTGAAATTCTGATTTCCTGACAAGAGCTCTTCATCTGAGGGCTCTGAAAAGCTGCAGGAGGCCTACAGAACTGTTGGAAGATGATTCAAGTTGTTTGAAGAGGACAGACAATCAGTTTCAAATGAGGGTGAACCGGCGCTACTGTTACCACTCATATGAAAGTAAACATCAAGACCTCTGCTGTCACTATGAGAGAGGATCGACGGGGTTAACCTAACGAACAGTTTCTGTAATACTGAAAATTTCATTGGTTGCCAGCCACACCCATGAGACGTGCTTGTGAGCGTTGGGTTCCAAGACTGCTGATTCCCGTACAAAAGGACATTCGCGTGCAGGTGATGTTTCTGGAATGCTTTATCATCATGTTGTATCTGCACACACATCAGTAACTGGAAAATACTTGCAGGGATGCGCTAGAAACCTTGCACGTCAATATCAGTGCCAAAAGACAACATATCCCTAAAACAGGCTGGATGCATGTACAGTTGCATATTGCAAATGTTGTTACTGAATATCTTCCAAAAATCAATGTGAAGTGCATATCTCACCCTCTTTATTGTCCGGGTTTATCTCTGTGTGACTTTCTTCTGTTTCCTATCCTGAAGAAACATGGTACGAGGCTAATCCCAAAAGTAAGGTCTCCTATTTTTTTATAAGTACATAGACCTGTTTATTTCTATTACATCTGTTTACAGCTTGAACATCTAGCTATTTTTCGACATAATAACCGTTTCTGTCGATGCATTTTTGTAGATGCTGTGGCAGTTTTTGTATGCCCATGTCATACCAGCTCACCGCCATGCTGTTCAGAAAGTTATGAACCTCTTCTTTCACATCGTCGTCGGAGCAGAATCTCTGGGACCACAGTTAGCGCTGACAGGTACTGTGAGACTCTGACAAAACTCAAACGGGGCAATTCAGACCCGGACAGGAGGAATGTTGGGCAAGGGCGTACACATTCTCCATGAAGACGGTCGCCCACACATCGCTCGGCAAACCGTTGCTCTCCTGCAACAGTTTCAGTGGAACATAATCACCCACCCACGCTATAGTCCTGACTTGGCGCCCAGTGACTATCACCTGTTCCCTGGGTTAAATGAACATTTGGCCGGAAAGCGATTCAGCTCCGACGACGAGGTGAAAGAAGAGGTTCATAACTTTCTGAACAGCATGGCGGCGAGCTGGTATGACATGGGCATACAAAAACTGCCACAGCGTCTACAAAAATGCATCGACAGAAATGGTGATTATGTCGAAAAATAGCTGAATGTTCAAGCTGTAAACAGATGTAAACCATTGTAGAAATAAACAGGTCTATGCACTTATAAAAACATAGGAGACCTTACTTTTGGGATTACCCTCGTATTTCCTATCACCAGAAGCAGTAGTTAAGATTGCAGAGGGGATTCTGAAGAACCTTTCAAAAAATGTGTTCCAGCATGTCTTTGCAGGCTGGCAGAAATGCTGGGACAACTGGATCGCATCCAAAGGAGACTGGTTTGAGAAGGACCAACAAATTTATGGGTATGAGTAAAAGTATGTTGTCAAAAGAACTATGATCGTTCTTAACTGAGCAGCCCTCGTACGCAGTACTGTCATACAAGATGTAAAAGAGGTGTTGCCTCATCGTGCATAATCCATGTCTATTTTCTTCCTTCATGCGAAATGTTGTCCACTAGTGAAGTTAGAAATCGGCGAGAAATAGTATGCACCTATTAACTTCTTGGAGAAATATATAGCCCTAAGAGTCATTCAGCTACGATTGCTGCCCACACATCGATTTGCATCTTCCCAGACAAAATACAACAAATGTGCAATGAACAGGAAGGCAGAGTGCATTAATGAGTACTGAGTACTTACTGTTTTCAGCACAAATGAAAATAGCTCATATCTTAATACGTATTTACTTCCAAGGATATATTTAAAGCACTCTCCCTTTGTAGTTGTGAGCAGTACTCATACTTGTAAAAACAGAATTTTCAAAACTTCCTGTTCGTTAGACATAAGTTTCAAATTCGGCTGTGTTATATGGTTTAGTTGTAACAGTTATTGGGGATGGATTATGGAATTACACTGTGTTGTACGAGGGTCGCCCAGAAAGTAATGTACCGCATTTTTTCTTCAACAAATCTTTATTGGACATAACGAGAATTACACTCACGAAAGAATGGTGTTTTATCTACACACCTTATTTTTCCATGTAATCTCCATCCCGCTCTGTGGCCCTCCTCCAGCGCGAAACAAGGGCGAGGATGACCTGTCGGTACAAATCCTTGTCCTGGTGGCGGAGCCAGTGCTTCACTGTGTGAATCACCTCCTCCTCGTCCTCAAATTGTCTGCTAACTGCCGAGTCGAAATGCGTCTGTCCTCGCGAATGATATCATCAGCTAGCTGCAACATGTCAGGTGCGACCCGATCACTGCAAATGGTGGAGCTCCGCCGAACCTCCTTCTGATGATCATACCCTACGCGCCCAGCGACTAACTACTTCTGTCGACAGCAAATGTTCAATAGACTTTGCACAGGCGTTTGTGAATATTCTTCACAGTTTCCTTCTCTGCAGTGAGAAATTCAATGATGGTAAGTTTCTTGTAACTTACATCACCTACAGACGCCATTTTGAAACTGTCCTGCAGCTACGCTATCTGTCGGAAGTGGCGGAAACTTGGCGGGCTCACTCAGGAGACTTCAAATAATACACACGTAACGTTTCGCATTTCTAGCATTGTTTTCAGCTGAGAAAAAATGCGGTGCATTACTGTTGTGTACATAGTTCCGCGTAGTCAGCGCGTACACAACTTTCCCACCAGAGCGCGCCCCGCTAAGCACAAAAGCGCAGGTGCAGCGCTCGTCCGTCTCCGCACTACGAGATGGCGCTGCCATAGAGACGGACCAAATTCTGCTTCCGCCGATCCACGTATTAATATGTAACGCAGCCAATGAGATTGCTGCTAACGTAGAATCTTTTCTCCTCGCGGATCACACTCGCGCAGTGATACATGAACGCGCGAGGTATTATAAGGAGTGCACAGACCTCCGATTAGTCAGTCTGCATTTGTCTGCATCAGTCTGTACCAGTCTGCATTAGTCTGTACCAGTCTATAGTCAAGTTCCAGTCTGCACCTAATAAGATTACCATATTCCTGTACATAGCCACGAAGATAAATGTATAGACACTTTTGTCAAGTATCAGAGATATATGTGAGAATAAGATTAACGTACCAATACCAAAGGAACTTCAGATTGTCAATTGTAAATAGCATCCAGAACCAAGTTAAGTAATTTTTATGCTTGTTATTATTTTAATAAATGTGTGTGAAAATTAATCAAGTTCTGTTTAAAGTTGGTCACCGCAAATCTGCTACTGTAAGCGTGCAAGTGGCATTTCTACCGTCTGACCTAACGGCAGAAGATAAACACGCCACGATAAGACCACGAGACATACTGCTGACACTCACCTACTTCGTTAGAGCGACAAGTCAAATAATCCGATGGTGTGTGTACTGAAGGTCTTACAGTACGCACACCACAATTACTTTCTGGGCAACCCTCGTATTTTCCACATCGTGGAACGATCACATAAGTAATGTTGTGGGCAGAGCCAACCAAAGACTATGATTCATTGGCAGAACACTTAGAAGGTTCAACAGGTCTGCTTACACCACACTTGTCTGCCCTATTCTGGAGTATTGCTGTGTGGTGTGGGATCCGCATCAGATTGGACTGACGGATGACATCGAAAGTACAAAGAAGGACAGGTCGTTTTGTATTACTGCGAAGTAGGGGAGATAGTGCCACAGACATGATACGTGAATTGGAGTGGCTATCATTAAAACAAAGGCGTTTTTCGTTACGACGGGATATTCTCATGAAATTTCAATCACCAATTTTCTCCTCCGATTGCGAAAACATTCCGTTGGCACTCACTTACATAGGGAGAAATGATCACCACGATAAAATAAGGGAAATCACAGCTCGTACAGAAAAATTTAAGTGCTTATTTTTCCCGCGCGCCGTTCGAGAGTGGTACGGTAGAGAGAAAGCTTGAAGGTGGTTCATTGAACCCTCTGCCAGGCACTTTATTGTGAATAGCAGAGTAATCACGTAGATGTAGATGCAGATATAGGTTTTGTCAGTCTTTCATTTATCAGTATTTATTTATGGTTTTCTCTTTTTCCCTTCACATAAGTAGTCAACTGTACGTTAAGCAACAGACTGATTGGAAGATGTTGTGGGTGATGGAAACGAGACGTACAGTGACGAAATATTTTTCACTTTTTGCACAGCAATATAGATGATCTTGTGATGGAAATGAGCAAAGGTTTCTGTGTTGTTACAGGAGAGCCTGATGCGCGTGCGGCCAGCCTCCAGGGCCTTCCAGCGGTCTGGCAGCTTCATCTCCTTCCGCAGGAGCAGCCTCGGCTTTGACAAGATGAAGGTATGCCTATATGCAGAGGCTGTTCATACATCACGCACTGGCCGCCCGGATGGTTGGCCTGTAGTAGTAGAATATGAATGGAAATGAACAAGAATGACAAAATGAAACGCTACACCGTGAATACACTAGAGTCCAGACGTAACTAAGAATTAGAGTTTGATTTCATGTATATAGACTGAAGTGTGTGTTTGTACCAAGGCCAGGAATCGAACAAGGGCCTCCTACTGATTAGGCAGGTGTGCTAGCCACAAAGCCACCTTGCTATAGCGGTTTGCACAACTGCGTGGATTACTCTGGCATGCCTCCCTCCTTGATCCAAATTCTCACTACAACTCCAGTCTACTTTAAACTCCCCCGTACACACGAAGGATCTGGGACAGTGTTCTTCTGAGTGTGCAGTTCCTGCAGGACACCCTTCGACCATTCATTTGCACTTTTGCAACATTAGATATTTGGTCGTAACATGTACGTTACTCATACCTAATAATCAAGCGCGTATTAACTAACTCTGCACTGCAGTCATTATGTCTTTGTCTCATTAGCAGTCTCAGATAATGCTTAAACTACATTAGCAGAACAATTTGTCATGATTTACCTTAGCCCATACGACGAGGAAGTAGTTTTACAAGTTGACAGCGCGCAAACCGAAATCACCTCATATTACGTACTCGTGGTTACGGCTCCTCGCTGAACTTCCTTAAGACTTTCAGCAAGTTCTTCACCTGTTGATACTGGCCGTATACACAGGATTTTGTAATAAACTTTTAGTCCTCGTTGAACTGTTAGCTACATGTTATTGGAACTCTTATTCGATGTCCAAGTTATTCAAAAAAACTGAAATGTTTTATATAAATTGTAGCAAATGTAACATTTACTTTGCCCTGTTGCCTCTAACTGGCACAGATCTCACCCCAAACAAAGGAATGCAGTACTATTTACGGGATGTTTCATTGTTCCCACCATATATAACGACCGTCACAAACAAATTATTTCAGTTTAACAAAAATATTTTATTAACCTCCTTAGGTTTAATCAATATGGTGCTTGCTGCTAAGCTAGTTGTATCTTACTTGGAAGACTGAACGCTATTAGTGACGGTGGTACAGGGAGTTATTTTTTCCTACCTAGTGAGTAGGTAAACTAATGTATGGTAATAAGTCTACAAACATACGATACCAGAGCAGCTATTTTTGTATGTGTAGTGGACCCTATGTCAGTCGCTGAGGAATTTGTTGATGTTGGTTATGTCAACGTTTATGATTTCTTTCTTGTATCATACAAATCATTTTTAAGAGTGGGCACCGGCAAAGAAGTAGGCATGACAAAACTGATAGGAAACTACCATAAAACTAATTTTATGAGTACAGACACTGAATATTTAAGTAATTTTTTGTATTTTTGCAAAAGATTCTCGTGCCGCTTATCACTATGTGATCCAGTGATTCATGCAACCATAGTTACCCAGTTACTGGCGTCTGTTACCCAAATAATAATTAGAATATTAAATAAATAATTAGTACAGTGAATAGCATGAAGACAATAAAAAACCTTGTTCAAGTTACACTTGTACAGATTTGTAAATTGATAGATTTTCGTATCGAAGTGTTAATGTACCTGCTCCAGTCCTTTGTTGCCGTAAAATTACACTACAGTGAACAATCCGATTGCTCGATAAGTATAACAATGAGTCTCTTCAAGATCAGTGGTGAATGTTTCAACTACAATGCTATTCGCAGTCTGTGATATACCACAAATAATCCACAGAGAATCGTGAATTGTAACATTCACGGCACATTTATGCACAAATTTTTCCCAGTTACGTACAAAATATTTTATTTACCTTGTGATAGTCGTATTTCTTCATTGCAAGCTTGTTTCGGATAGTATGCCATTGTCAGTTGAACGTCTAACCTTCATATCAGCGCATCTTGGAGCGGATATACGTCTGGTGACAAGTTGTATAAATCACAGATAATGTGGCATTTCTCCCTCCTTTGATGCATTATGTTTACAGAGTATTACTGAGTGAGTTTGCTTTAATCGTCACCAGTTTTGAAGAGTAAATATTCACTATATGTCTCAGTACGTCCGTCCTTTGAGTAATGTCTGCACAACTCCAGTACTGTCCTGTTCTATATATATACATAATCATCAGCCAGTCCGAACACTTGGTGATTTCGATTACTTGGTGACGTCGCCTTTTTGAGTCGGCTGACAGCATAGGGTCTCTGCAGGTTCTTCCATTGCTGCCGGTCTTGAGCTTCCCGTTGCCACTTCAATATCTTTCATAAGTCTCTGTACCATCTCTCGGGTGGTTTTCCCTTTCGCCTTTTTTGGTAAATTCGACTCTTAACATTTGTTTTGGCCACCTGCCATCCTTTCTTCGAACGACGTGACCAGCCCACGGTCATTTCAAGGGCATTAACTCTTTCCACTTAGTCACTGACCTTTGCTGTCTTTTTGATATCAACTGCTTTCATTCTTTCATTGTGTAGCTCAACATTGATCTTTCCATTCCTCTTCTGGCTGCTGTTAGCCTACTAACAATGAATTCAATCAATGTCCACGTCTCTCAGCCATAAGTTAATACTGACAGTATACATTGGTGAAAAACTGTTTTCTACAGCTCTGCGGACATCTTAGACTTCAGAATTGATGAGTATCTTCCAAGTTTTTGGTCTCCTTTCGTATTTAGCAGCTGACCCAGATTGGTATATTCTGTGCACCCTTTTCACTTGCGTACTTCCAGCAGATATATTTCCCTTGGCTGTCCATTCATTCATCATGATCTTGATTCTATCAGAATCTATTTTTAGGCCAACTTAAGAGCAGACTAACGCAAGTACACTAAACAGTACTTCAAGTTCTTCTATATTATCTGCAGATAGAACATTATCATCAGCAAACCCCAGACTATTTGATCTCTTTCGCTGAATTTGGGTTCCCTCTGATTTCCGATCCAATGTAGACTTTTCTTTGTCGAGGACTACTGAAAATAGTTCTGGAGACAAATAGTTACCTTGCATTAACCCATTTCGATGGGAAATTCATTGATTTCTTCAACTACATTCACACACGCTATGGAGGTTTTAAATGTGTTGTACAAGACTTTAGCATAGGCCTGTTCTATTATAAATCACAAATTTATACGAGCAATCTCTCCCTTTTTCTTAGGTTTCTTTCAGGCAATCATAGAAGGAATCTATCTCTTCATCGGGATGACTAGAAGTAAGTGCATATGTTTGAACTATCTGGATTTTATAACTTCGTGATATTTTGAGGACCAAACTCGCTACTAAGCTTGCAGTTCATTTTAATACTACTATTTTGTCTAATATGATTTTGTTCCCTAAAAGCTTGATTGCATTTAGTTTTCCATTTGGTTTACCACAGTAATAGCCACATCCCCCAGGCTGTGGCTAAGCCATGTCTCCGCATTATCCTTTCTTTCAGGAGTGCTAGTTCTGCTAGGTTCGCAGGAGAGCGTCTGTAAAGTTTGGAAGGTAGGAGACGAGGTACTGGCAGAAGTAAAGCTGTGAGTACTGGGCGTGAGTCGTGCTTCGGTAGCTCAGTTGGTAGAGCACTTGCCCGCGAAAGGCAAGGGTTCCGAGTTCGAGTCTCGGTCGGGCACACAGTTTTAATCTGCCAGGAAGTTTCATATCAACGCACACTCCGCTGCAGAGTGAAAATCTCATTCTGGAAACATCTCCCAGGCTGTGGCTAAGCCATGTCTCCGCATTATCCTTTCTTTCAGTAGTGCTAGTTCTGCTAGGTTCGCAGGAGAGCTTCTGTAAAGTTTGGAAGGTAGGAGACGAGGTACTGGCAGAAGTAAAGCTGTGAGTACCGGGCGTGTGTCGTGCTTCGGTAGCTCAGTTGGTAGAGCACTTGCCCGCGAAAGGCAAAGGTACCGAGTTCGAGTCTCGGTCGGGCACACAGTTTTAATCTGCCAGGAAGTTTCAGTAATAGAAGATATTTCCCAAATTCCGTCAAAGGCAGTTTTCACTTTTACGACGTACTTTACTTAAGCCAACAATGCTCCAGTTAATTTTTCCTAATTCCTGTTCTATTTCTGTCGATGTCTCGTCTCCCATTAGCGAATGACAATTATATGTGCGTATTTGAAAGCACTGGTTCTCTGATTTTATTTAGGATTTTGTGACATTAATATAGCTCTCACCTGGAGATCCAAATATGGGGCTAATTTAAACCCGGAACACTCGCCTTAGGCTAGCCACTCCTCTGGAGTACAGACGCCACTCATGTTTCGCCGGGTTGAACTATATCTGCAAGGACTTCCCCGTTATATACATCGTTAACTACCTCAAATCTCATTGAACAGAAAGACTAGCATGACTTAATCCTGCCATTAGAAAAGATACCTGACGCTTTGGTGTAACAGTCCTGACAGGACTTTCTGTTCCCATTTCAGGATATTTTTACACAGCGCTCTTCGAGCATGCAATGCATGTCTGCACGTTAGTGTAAGATTTTTGCTTTTCTTTCGTTCCTTTCGTGAAAGAGACTTCTCTTTGTCCTCGCCTTTTCCAGTTACTCTGCGCGGCAGCAGGCAGCAGCATCTATCCTGCTAGCAGGCATCATCTTCGCTAATGCTGAGCTTCTTCATACTACTGCGGTAAATCATCAACCAGGTCGTCTGAGGTCTTTTTATTCGTCTATCTTTTTTGGCCATGGCAAGGTAATTTCTCACGAGATGATGTTCACGTGTTCGTGTCACGTGACCATGCCATCTGAGCCTTATGATTTCACTGCACACTTTTTCTTCCGGCGCTATTCTTCCGTTAGTTGCAATTTTTGTTGTATGGAGCTTCTGTTTCGCACTCATTTCTGACGCCCAGAATTCACTGCCATACAATAGCGCTGGTCTTACAGCAGTTTTACAAATTTTGCCTTTGGCTTGTATGGGCATTTTTGCGTCACTGGAAACACTGACAGGATAAGACACTTATTCCATGCGATGGTATTCTGTGTGTTATGTCTGCTTGAACTATTTCTTGCTCTGATACTACCGATCCCAGATACTAAAAATATCAGCTGTTGGAAGTGTGACGTCATGAAGGTTTCAAATGGTTCAAATGGCTGTGAGTGACATGCGACTTAACATCTGAGGTCATCAGTCCCCTAGAACTTAGAACTACTTAAACCTAACTAACCTAAGGACATCACACACATCCATGCCCGAGGAAGGATTTGAACCTGCGACTGTTGCGGTCGCGCGGTTCCAAACTGAAGCGCCGAGCACCTGTCGGCCACAGCGGCCGGCTCATCAAGGTGTGTGAGATGTGTGGCACTGGGGCTGAAGATGTGATCATCAGCTCGATTGTAGTTTTACTGATGTGTAACCCACTCGTTTCAAGAGCCTTCCTCTGTTCTCAAGGTTGTCTTTAATTTCATGGATGTTCTTACATGCAATGGTTACCTCATTAGCATTCCCAAGACTGCGTGGCTTTTGTTTCTGTACAAGCGATAAATAAAAATATGTAAACACCAAAAACGCAGCACATTACCATGCCTTATACGGTGTAGGAAAACTGTTGGTATTCAAAGCAGCTTCCAGTCACCTCGGAAAGGATAAATACAGGTCCTGTATGGTTTTCGAGGGAATCTATACCATGTTTGGTGCTAAATAGCGGCAAGCTGATGTAATGATGATGAAGCTGGAGAGCCATCACGCATCCATCGCTTCAAAATAGACCACAGCTGTCGATGATATTTAGATCTGGCGACTGTGATGGTCAGGAGAGATGGGACAATGAACGTCCTTGTGCTCACAAAATCACTCGTGTACGATGTGAGCTATAAGAACAGGGGCGTTGTTGTCTTGGAACCCAGCATCGCCATTGGAGAGCAAGCATTGTACGACCCAAAAGCATCACAGAATCCTTGACAGTAACGCGGCGTTGCACAGTATCCACGCGGGCCAGTGAATACCTCGGTGTGGCTTGCCAAATCATCGCCGATCTCTCTACATGTTTCACTCTTGGGACGTACACTCGGCAAGGAGATGGAAACCGTGTGAAATAAGGTTTCTCCGACGAAACGACATTCGCCCTTTGTTCCACAGTCCAGGTTTTATGGCTTCGGCATCAGATTTTCCGGTTATGGGCAGTTGCATCACTGATGTGTGGTTTTGGAATTCCAGCTCCTGCAGCTCCCAACTTTTGGAGCTCTCTTCGTATTGTTTTGGTGCTGCCACGGTTCACAAGTGTAACTTCCAGTTCTGCAGTTGTAGACCTCTTATTTTTCGTTACGGTCGTCTTCTGTGACCGTCTGCCATCATTCAGCACACACTTTTGTCCACCTTGTGACTTAGCGAATGACGTTTTTCCGCTTTCTCTGTATGCGCTATAAATCTTCGATATGGTATTTCTTGAAACACGAAACAGTTCGGCTACCGTGGTTATGGCAGCATACACCATATGAGCATCGACAATTTCCCTACGTTCGAAGTCACTTAGCTCCGACGTAATTCACTCCCAACTAAACAGAACAGTGTCCTGACCAAAACTGACACTTGCAACTTATTGAGGATATTTCAAAGGTGTCGTTCGAGGTCAAACACAGCAGCGCAACTTGAAGTCTTGGCTAGCGTCTCCATTTATGTTCAAGCATGCATTTCTCGCAGTTTTCCCGCATTTTTGTCCAACCCCTGTTCCTCTGTGGTTACATAATTCATGACGACATTAAAGGACTGTCGATTGACGGAGCTTTCTGATGCACACGTGGATTAACATCAATGCTTTTTGATATGACTGCAGGACTTTTGACACTAGCTTGGAAATTGTTGTAAGTGTCCAGAATGATTAGTTTATAGTACCGCAGCCCTTGATGTGTACGTAGTGCTTGCCATTTAATGTCCGTGAAACTTGATCAGAAACCGTTTCTGGATCTATAAAGACCAACCAGAGATTTTGCTTGTTTCCTCCAGGTTTTTCCATTACTAGTATTATTGCATCAATTGGTTGCGTATTTCCTTTTATGTTGTGAATCCAAACTAAATTTCTATTGACAAGATAAGATGGCTGAGGCGTTATTCAAGGACTAATTTCCAAATTTTAAGAGTACGGTATAAAAGTTTTGTGCCCCTGGAGATTGCACTGTCATTGCTCCTATATCTACATCTACATCTATCATCCGCAACCAACTTTCCGTGTGTGATGGAGGGTACTTAGCGTACGACTGTCTGTTACTTCCCCTCTTTTCCTGTTTCAGTCGCCAGTGATTCGCAGGAAGGACTATTTCCAATAAGTCTCTGTACCGACTCTAATCTCTCCAATTTTAATTTCAAGTTCCTTTTGCAAGCTATGCATACAAATGACTCTCAGTCTGGTAACTGCCCTTTCTGCGATTATTTTTATGTGGTCGTTCCACTTACCACGGGTCCGTACGCATACTCCTAGATATTTTACGTAAGGTAAATCTAATAGTGATTGTTTGCATTCGTGTGATTATACAATAATGGTTCTTTCTATGTACACGTAATACGTCACATTTGTTTATGTTGAGGGTCAAATGCCGTTCTCTGCACTAAGCATCGGTCCTCTGCCGGTCTTCCTGCATTTCGTTGCAATTTTGTAGCGCCGGCCGGTGTGGCCGAGCGGTTCTAGGCGCTTCAGTCTGGAACCGCGCAACCGATACGGTCGCAGGTTCGAATCCTGCCTCGGGCCTATATGTGTGTGATGCCTTTAGGTTAGTTAGGTTTAAGTAGTTCTACGCTCTAGGGGACTGATGACCACAGATGTTAAGTCCCATAGTGCTCAGAGCCAGAGCCCTGTGTGTAACAGAATCATTTGCGAAAAGCCTCGTGGCACTTTCGACGTCTACTAACTCCTACATAAGTATTGTGAAAAGTAATCGAACTATAACACTCCATTGGAGGTAACTTTCACGGCTGAAGAGTTCCGTCCGTTGAGAATGACAGGCTGTGTTCTGTTTGCTAGAAAGCCTTCAGTCCACTCACACAGTTAATCTTATATTCCATACGCTCCTATTTTGTTGGTTAGGCGGCAGAGCAGAACTGTATAGAAAACGTCACGGAAGTTCCTCCCTGGACGCCCGTATCTACTTCTGTCTGACTTCGTGGACGAGGGGAACAAGCTCAGTCTCATATGAGCGCTGATTTAGGAATCCATGTTGCTTGCTACAGAGGAGAGTATCGATCTCGAGAAGCGTCATAATACGCTAGCATAAATTTGTTCCAAAATGCTAAGACAGACCAAAGTCAGAGATATATGCTTACAGTTTCGTGCGTTTGTTGGACGACCCTTTTTAAAAACGGGAACGACTTGTGTTTTTTTCCAATTACAGAAAAATTTCTTTCCTTCAAAGACCTACGGCACACTGCTACTAGAAAACGGCAAGTTCCTTCGCATACTTTGTGTAGAATAGAGTAGGTACCGCGTCAGGTTCAGTTGCCTTCTCCAGGCGTTTGGTATATCCTTGCTTTTCAGGGTGTTGTTAAGCAGTTTTGCAAACCGTATCTTACCAACATCTTTCAGTGTTTTCCACACATCAGCGGGTATTTGGTGCCACTCGCTTTTTTGTTCCTCATTTCGCGTAGTACTCGTTTGAGCTTTTCTGAACATGACTAACCTATAAATAATTGAATGGATGCTTTCAAGTGGCCAAACGATTTTATATCGTACTCGAATTCTCGAAAAGTCCTTGCAGCATTTATCAGTCATGCTGCATGACCTCTCTATGCTGGATAGTACAGAGTAGTCTGAAATTCAGCAGGGAACAATGACGAGCAACATGGTGTTCAGATATTCTAACCTGTTTTCTCACTTCCTCACTAACGCCTTTGTAGCGGAAATTTGATTCAGACGTTAGCGCTTTAAATTGAGCGTCTCTTGTTCCGAACATAAATTTAGGAAGCTTTAGCGGTTGTGATTAAGAAAAAAGGAAAGCGACAAAAATTAATGTGTTCACGACAGAGAGTAATATGCAACTAGCTACAGGACAGGAATATTGACACAAATATCAAGAAAACGCTTAGTGAACAACCTGCTGAATATTGAAAATCATATCAACTTCAGTAAATTATCCAATGCGGAAAATAGGCCGATGAGAAAGATCCAGCCAATTGCAGCTGCCGGCGTACAAACCAAACACATTTGCATAACAGTGGGAACGTGTGTGCAGCTGACAAACCTCTCGTACTGCACAAAAGGAATGTGAACAACTGACGCTTACTGCAACAATTATGGGTAAACATAAACGCGCAGTGAAATGCAAGTGATCAATAACCGCGCTGAAACAAACGAAATACGGGCAAAATTGCCATGTCGTGACAACACAAAACACCGTGAATGCTAAAACGGTCATAACTCGATGTGTACGGCCAATAAACAATAAACAACTGGGATTACGAACATAGAGCAAAATATTGGAAGTTATGAAACTATTTTAAAGGAATGTAACACAGTAATGCTAAGGAAGGCAAAAAATAGATGTTGCTGAAATATATGGAAAGTCGGGTGCAACTGAGTTAGAGATGTTATAGCGTTAATTATGAGTAAAAGGTGGGAAAAATGGAACGAAACCTTAAAATACCGACTGGCGGGTAGCGACCCATGTTATTGCAACATTACGTGTTGCGTTAACGCAGTTTTGTTGTTGAGTAAGTGCTAAAATAGCTAATGTCTGTTTAACATAACCGAGCTTAACATGTAGGAGAGAAAACAAGCTACGTAAACACAAAGTTGAGAATGACAGCAGAAACGCAAATGTAGTTATTATCAGTTGTCAACAATTCACAGAAACAATAAATAATTGCAGTGCATTTTTTTCACTCCTGCAGCTGAAAAATCTCATCTTGCTTTTTTGCGAATGCATGCAAATTCCACAACAAAGTGCATGTATTTAATTAAACCACACGTCATTTGTGTTGTAGCTTCACCAAACGCATCGCAAAATACGCGTCATGTCATATTTCCTCTGCTGGCTCAGTGAACTGAAATGAGCACTACGTAATTACCCCCCCCCCCCTCCCCACACAAAAAAAATGAACTGGAATGTCTAAAATCGTGATCTTCGTACTTGGCAATGAGATCATCTGAAGGGTTATCATGCTAAAAGGGCTAAATAAAGTCAACACAACCAAACAGAAGACCATACATTGAAAGAAATTATGTAAAAATGGCATAGCACAAAGAAATACACACTTGAAAATGAGAATAATTTCCCGAAACGAGTAGTATAAAATTATGAATACCAGAAAATTGTGACTGGTAGCAGAAAAGTTATTTATAAACAAGTCCATTATTTTCACAATCGCAGACTTTAAAAAGAAACATTTACAACGGACGAAATCAGACAAGTAACGAAAGGTTATTCAACATAAACTTAATTCAGATAAGAAGTACATAAATGTGCACTGACTCCACATGGACACTTATTCATCGACTTTAGGAAAGCAAGTTATCACTTGGCATTATCCAGAGAAACGAAAGCACATTGACTCTTCTAAATAAATTTGTACTGAAATGCTGAAAGTGCTAAGTCAACCAAACTACCTATATAATCGTTTTGCTGTTCAGTCCTATTGCTGTTCACTGTAAAACTGTTTGTGCCCCTCAGGTAGATATTTCATCATACTTTAGAGGTCTCCTTTCTTCTCTGTACCAGTGATCGTTTCCAAATATTCACTTCAACATCCTTTTTTCAACGCTTTTATCATTCCTCACCCCTCGTTCCACCAAATGTCTTTATTACCTGAATTAATCGAAGCATGGTGGTTTTATCCTTGGTAGGGTTAGTGATCACATCAGTTCTTTGCTGAAACTGGCTGCGTTTCATCTGAACCACTTGAAATGATTGCTTACTGCGAGCTATTGGTATGGTATTCATTGCATCATCAGGAACGAAATACTTCTTCATCTTTGCTGAGGCTTTCTTTTCGATTTAGCAATTTTCTATTACTTCCCTTTGTTGAATTATTCATATTGTTTCATTATCCATTGTACCGCCGATGAAGACAAACAAGAGACAGGCTACAAAACGTCAGAAGAAAGTGGATGTGTATCATCTCTATGTCCATTACTGTCAACCAGTGTAACGCATTCTGCACTTACCCTATTTAGCGTGAACAAATTATAGGTGTTGTCTCTCACACCATCTACCGGTCGTCGTATCACGACATTAGCCATCATCGGAGACAGCCGTTATGGTATGTAAAAGCCCAGTTCACATACCACCTAACGAAGTAGGGAACACAATTTATGCAAATCTGGCTCTTAGTCGCTTTAGCATGGCAACCCTTCATTTCCAAAAAATCCCTGCTCATCAGGACTTGTGTTTGAGGGAAACAGAAATTTATGTAACAAGTTCTGAGTTCTGTGGCTATTGTAAAAAAAAGGGCTGTATAATTTTTTTACTTTAGCATGCTATTAAGCAATATTTGCGATACCAAAGAGACTAAACCGTATATGTCTGAAATACTAACGTGAATTTAAGTGGGAAATGTGTAAAAATAAAGTTAGAGAAAGTAGGGAATACTTCAGCTTTCCAATTATCGGTGAAGGAAGTGCTGCCTTCTCGAAAATGACGTCGCAGTGTTTGCCTTCTCATTCACTGCAGGCTGTTTGTATCTAATGAATAAAAGGAACGTGACATTCCACACCAAATTATTTTTATTCGAAAATACGTAGCTGTGTAGAATATTATAATGGAATGGAATTTGCTGTTTTTAGAGCTCTTGCTCCTATGATTAATCAAGTGTTGTTGAAGGATTTTTGTACATGTAAACATATATCCCATATAATTTTTAACTTCATCTCTTTCATAAATGTATAATTCGCCAACTTTACTTTTTCTCTCGTAAGAACCGTTTACGCTCAGTAAACGTGGCGTTGTCACAGATTTACGTCCTAAAAAGGCGTAATCTCTCGGATTTTTCTAGGACCTGTGTGTTAGCTTTTGAAACTTCCCTTCTCTACTGCTGAGACAAACTATGAAAATGTCAGATCACAGAATGCGAGCACTTTTAGTAATCTAGAGCTTTAATACTGATTTATTTGCTTTGTAGTGTAACAGCTAAGGGAAGGACAGCGAAGAGAAATTTGTTATGACAGTGGATTAAAGTATTCGCAACGTTAACGTTTAATTGGTCAGTTATAAGCCACCAAGCACGTAACAGATCTTTAAGAATAAAAATTAAGTTAGGAATTTAATAACAATTTTTGAATTTTTAGCGAAAAGCGCCGATTTTCGGGATATATTACTAAACGCATGGATCTTAACTGAAAACAAGTTGTGAAACTGTGAAAAATTCCTTACTGCACAGCATACCAATGTCCGTTGAATTTTAAAGAAAGCTGATTTTTTTCTGGTAGCATTTGTATTAGTCTTGCCGACTACCGTGTGTTCTGTAAAAGTCTGTACTGGTCCATTGTGTCGTTAAACATAGTAGGGAAGAATATGAACAATCTGGTACTTAAAGCACTTCTTGGAGAAACACTGATGAGCCAGAAAATTATGACTGCGTGTTTAACAGCACGTTGTCCCACCTTTTGAACGCATTATAACAACGAATCTCGTAGCATAGATTTTGATGAGTCCATAGAAGGTTTTCTGGTGATACGTGGTACCACATTTCTACAAACCCGTCATGTAATTCCCTTAAGTTACCAGCTGGTGTTTTGTGGTCGCGTAGCTGGCGCCCGATAGCGCTATTGCATCAGGTACAGATCAGGCGAATTTCGTGGTCCCGAGCTCACCATAATTCCACAATCATTCTGGTCAAAACATTGTAAACGATTCTGGACTTGCGACCTGGACTGTTCCACTGCTAGCAGATGACGTCGTCGTCGAGGAAGACATCGACCATAAAGGGAAGCAGGTGCTTCGCAACAATGTTTACGTAATAAAGTCTTCTCGGGCTTCCAGCCGCTTCAGGTGGTTAAAATCCCAAGAGCTTTCTACCGTGCTCTCCTCGGCCATTGTCAAGAGGCAAATGACTGCCGTGTCGCCATGACGTCACCGTTATACAGCCACGCTGCTGGCTGTGACGTCACTGGTGCCCTTTTCCTCGCCTACTGTGGTATGGTTTCGTCCCTCGACCGTCGCTTCAACTTCGCAATGACCGGGTCCCATGCTGTGCTGAGTTGCAAACCGCCGTCCTAATTTCATCTACATCTACATTTATACTCCGCAAGCCACCCAACGGTGTGTGGCGGAAGGCACTTTACGTACCACATTTTTGATGGCGTTATCAGATAGTTTTTAATTGCTACCGCTTGTTTTATGACACTGAACGAAAATCCCTTCGTCCTCAAAATGACAGATGTTTCATCGAAGCTCCTGGGTTTTAACCACCTGACGCGGCTAGAAGCTCCAGATATCTTATTAAGCCATATCGCAGCGAGATCCTGTATTCGTACAATGTTTACATAGTTCACACGTATCATGGCGCCTTCAGTTACTAGTACCGGGCGCATGGAAACACAGGTAAATGTCCCCTGTAACATAATACTGCCCCACATGCCTGCATCCGCTTCTAACAATACCACCACTTGCAAAGTAGGCTAGAAATCAGATTAATAATGTTGCTCACGCAGCATATGTTCGCTTTATCGGGCAACAACAAAGTTACTGACTGTGGATGGTATTGTCAGAATGGAAATAATGAAGTCACTGTAAAAAAGTCATTAATTTTGGCACTTATCTTGAATGGATTTCCACGTAGATTTCGTCGAAGTTGTTACGGCTCATCTTGTTAATTCTAGGGTGATTCCACTTTGACTGCTAGAAGGTCCAGATCTGTATTTTAGCAATATTTGAAGACCGAACAGATGCGTTTTTCAGGAAATTCTTAATGATCAAACAATCCCAGATCAGAACAATGGTATGGTAGAAATAATTTTTGACTTTGTGTTCACGATCCACATTTTTATAAAACTTCCTGTAAATTCACATATACTTCTTCTTAATTGTCACATCATCAAGAAAACAGTTTTGTATCAATCTTCATACATTTAATTTCCACTTTAACCAAACACAAGACTTGACTGTTCTTTTGCAAAGCGAAATAATAACTTAACTTCTGCAAAGTGAAACAAAGACTGCTCTGTGCGCATTCGCGCCAAAACGGTTACAAGTAAGTCAAAGATTATGACAGCCTCACAAAAATGAATACACACAAGAACCACATCACTGTAATATACCGATACATCGGAGTACCTATACATTAATAAAACCAAATGTGAATATTGTCACAAAAATATGGCTGTTACTTCGCAGAAAAGTAGTACGATGTTACTGGCATCGAGAACTAGGGTTGGAGTGCCGTAATGATCACATAAATAAAGAACCATTACACGCTGCATGGTGCTCGTTTAGAGCAACGTATCGTCTGGATAACGATGTATTCGCACACGATCATCGACCTGGTATAACAAGAAACGCGGTGCATCCGCTCAGTCCAACCTAGATGATCTTGTACCCAGTGCAGTCGTAACTGCAATGTCGTAGTGTCAACATGGGATGCGAACACGTTTGGGGCAGTTCGCTGCGTAGCCCGTAACAATCGTTGTTCTCGCGGACTATATGTGACTGGAAAAGAAATATGGGAAGATGACAGTGATACAAGAAATACGGTCTCACACACACCACAAGGCGGCTTGATGAGTACAGATGTAGTTGTCGGGCGGGAAGCGTCAACTATAAGCATTTTTAATCAGACTGTAGGTGTACTTAAGGCTACTTAAATACTGATGAATCAGATCGTGGTACCCAACATTACGAACATATCTGTGAGTTCGTAGTTTGCTTTAAGAATCTACATCTACATTTATACTCCGCAAGCCACCCAACGATGTGTGGCGGAGGGCACTTTACGTGTCACTGCGTTACCTCCCTTTCCTGTTCCAGTCGCGTATGGTTCGCGGGAAGAACGACTGCCAGAAAGCCTCCGTGCGCGCTCGAATCTCTCTAATTTTACATTCGTGATCTCCTCGGGAGGTATAAGTATGGGGAAGCAATATATTCGATACCTCATCCAGAAACGCACCCTCTCGAAATCTGGACAACGAGCTACACCGCGATGCAGAGCGTGTCTCTTGCAGAGTCTGCCACTTGAGTTTGCTAAACATCTCCGTAACGCTATAACGCTTACCATATAACCCTGTGACGAAACGCGCCGCTCTTCTTTGGATCTTCTCTATCTTCTCTGTCAACCCGACCTGGTACGGATCCCACACTGTGGAGCAATATTCAAGTATAGGTCGAACGAGTGTTTTGTAAGCCACCTCCTTTGTTGATGGACTACATTTTCTAACGACTCTCCCAATGAATCTCAACCTGGTACCTAGACCGAGCGATGTGGCGCAGTGGTAGCACACTGGACTCGCATTCGGGAGGACGACGGTTCAATCCCACGTCCGGCCATCCTGATTTAGGTTTTCCGTGATTTCCCTAAATCGCTCCAGGCAAATGCTGGGATGGTTTCTTTCAAAGGGCACGGCCGACTTCCTTCCCCATCCTTCCCTACTCCGATGAGACCGATGACCTCGCTGTTTGGTCTCTTCCCCCAAACCAACTCAACTCAATCCGCCTTACCAACAATTAATTTTATATGATCATTCCACTTCAAATCGTTCCCTACGCACACTCCCAGATATTTTACGGAACTAACTGCTACCAGTGCTTGTTCCGCTATCATATAATCATACAGTAAAGAATCTTTCTTTCTATGTATTCGCAATACATTACATTTGTCAATGATAAGGGACAGTTGTCACTCTCTGCACCAAGTGCCTATCCGCTGCAGATCTTCCTGCATTTCGCTGCAATTTTCTAATGCTGCAACTTCTCTGAATACTACAGCATCATCCGCGAAAAGCCGCATGGAACTTCCGACACTATCTACTAGGTAATTTATATATATTGTGAAAAGCAATGGTCCCATAACACTCCCCTGTGGCATGCCAGAGGTTAGGTCTGTAGACGTCTCTCCATTGAGAATAACATGCTGTGTTCTGTTTTCTAAAAACTCTTCAATTCAGCCACACTGCTGGTCTGATATTCCATAGGCTCTTACTTTGTTTATCAGGCGATAGTGCGGAACTGTATCGAACGCCTTCCGGAAGTCAAGGAAAATGGCATCTACCTGGGAGCCTGTATCTAATATTTTCTGGGTCTCATGAACAAATAAAGCGATTTGGGTCTCACACGATCGCTGTTTCCGGAATCCATGTTGATTCCTACAGAGAAGATTCTGGGTTTCCAGAAATGACATGTTCTAAAATTCTACAACAGATCGATGTCAGAGATATAGGCCTATAGTTTTGCGCATCTGCTCGACGACCCTTCTTGAAGACTAGGGCTACCTGTGCTGTTTTCCAATCAAATGGTTCAAATGGCTCTGAGCACTACGCGACTTAACTTCTGAGGTCATCAGTCGCCTAGAACTTAGAACTAATTAAACCTAACTAACCTAAGGACATCACACACATCCATGTGTTTTCCAATCATTTGGAACCTTCCGTTCCTCTAGAGACTTGCGGTACACGGTTGTTAGAAGGGGGGCAAGTTCTTTCGCGTACTCTGTGTAGAATCGAATTGATATCCCGTCAGGTCCAGTGGACTTTCCTCTGTTGAGTGATTTCAGTTGCTTTTCTATTCCTTGGACACTTATTTCGATGTCAGCCATTTTTTCGTTCGTGCGAGGATGTAGGGTTTCTTCTCGACCGTCACTCCAAGTGCTGGAGTGAGATTTTGTTCCTGTCGTGTCGGTTCGTTGGACAATTTTTTTTAAAACTTTAATGGAAGCGATACCGTGCAACACCAGACGTATGCCATACACTCGCGCTCTAGCTGTACTTAGGGTGGATATGTGGTCCAACAGGCCATGTACGAGAACAGCTACGTGCTGGACCCGAAGAAGCCGTTCAGCAGTGACCGCGTGTCCCTGCTGCTGCACGACCTACTCGAGGGGGAGGAGATGAGCTACCCGGAGCGCTACGACCCGGACAGCGCGCGTAAGCTGGCGCACGACGTCGCGGCGCAGTTGCGTGCCGGTATCAAGGACCTGGCGTTCGACAGGTAAGGCCTACCCTCCCCCCCCCCTCCCCCACCCTCCCACACCTCTTATTCTGACCCAAGCATCACGCTGACAATGCACTTCTTGAAGGGTATACATGGAGGCAGGATTAGGTTCTACAGGGATGGGTGGCGAGGGGGAGGGAGAGGGGGAGGGGGAGGGCAGGAAAGCTGTCAATGTTTTTCCTTCCGTCTCCTGCACCACCGACCCCTCTCCAAATGTGATTTGCTGTCACACAAACTTCTAACATACATGACTTGTTTAGGATTTAATAATAATAGTAATACACTACTGGCCATTAAAATTGCTACACGACGAAGATGACGTGCTACAGACGCGAAATTTAACCAACAGGAAGTGGATGCAGTGCTATGCAAATGATTAGCTTTTCAGAGCATTCACACAAGGTTGGCGCCGGTGGCGACACCTACAACGTGCTGACATGAGGAAAGTTTCCCACCGATTTCTCATACACAAACAGCAGTTGACTGGCGTTGCCTGGTGAAACGTTGTTGTGATGCCTCGTGTAAGGAGGAGAAATGCGTACTATCACATTTCCGACTTTTATCAAATTCGGATTGTAACCTATCGCGATAGCGGTTTATCGTATCGCGACATTGCTGCTCGCGTTGGTCGAGATCTAATGACTGTTAGGAGAATGTGGAATCGGTGGGTTCAGGAGGGAAATACGGAACGTCGTGCTGGATCCCAACGGCCTCCTATCACTAGCAGTCGAGAAGACAGGCATCTTATCCGCACGGCTGTAACGGATCGTGCAGCCACGTCTCGATCCCTGGGTCAACAGATGGGGACGTTTAAAAGACGACAACCATCTGAACGAACAGTTCTACGACGTTTCCAGCAGCATGGACTATCAGCTAGGAGACCATGGTTGCGGTTACCCTTGACGCTGCATCACAGACATGAGCGCCTGCGATTGTGTACTCAACGACGAACCTGGGTGCACGAATGGCAAAACGTCATTTTTTCGGATGAATCCAGGTTCTGTTTACAGCATCATGGTGGTCGCATCCGTGTTTGGCGATATCGCAGTGAATGCACATTGGAAGCGTGTATTCGTCATCGCCATACTGGCGTATCACCCGGCGTGATGGTATGGGGTGCCATTGGTTACACGTCTCGGTCACCTGTTGTTCGCATTGACGGCACTTTGAACAATGTACATTACATTTCAGATGTGTTACGACCCGTGGCTCTACCCTTCATTCGATCCCTGCGAAATCCTACATTTCAGCAGGATAATGCACGACCGCATGTTGCAGGTTCTGTACGGGTCTTTCTGCATACAGAAAATGTTCGACTGATGCCTTGGCCAGCACATTCTCCAGATCGCTCACCAACTGAAAACGTCTGGTCAATGGTGGCCGTGCAACTGGCTCGTCACAACACGCCAGTCACTACTCTTGATGAACTGTGGTATCGTGTTGAAGCTGCATGGGCAGCTGTACCTGTACACGCCATCCAAGCTCTGTTCGACTCAATGCGCAGGCGTATCAAGGCCGTTATTACGGCCAGAGGTGGTTGTTCTGGGTACTGATTTCTCAGGAGCTATGCACCCAAATTGCGTGCAAATGTAATCACATGTCAGTTCTAGTGTAATATATTTGTTCAATGAATACCCGTTTATCATCTGCATTTCTTCTTGGTGTAGCAATTTTAATGGCCAGTAGTGTATACTAAAACATATCAAAACGCGGGTCCCCGCATCGTCCCCTATGCTCCTCGGAGTATGGGACCTTGTCATCACCAAATGAAACTGGTATGGGCATGGGCATTCAAATACAGAGATATGTAAACCGGCAGAATACAGCGCTGCTGTCAGCAACGTCTATATAAGACAACAAGTGTCTGGCACAGTTGTTAGATAAGATACTGCTTCTACAATGGAAGGTTATCAAGATTTAAGTGAGTGTGAACGTGGTGCTACAGTCGGCGCACGAGCGATGCGACACAGCATCTTCGAGGTAGCGAAGAAGTGAAGATTTTCTCGCACGACCATTTCACGAGTGTACCGTGAATATCAGGATCCGGTAAAACTTCAAATCTCCGACATCGCGGCGTCCGAAAAAGATCCTGCAAGAACGGGACCAACGACGACTCAAGAGAAACGTCCAACGTGACAGAAAGACAACCGTTCCGAAAACTGCTCCAGATTTCAATGCTGGGCCATCACCAAACGTCAGAGGGCGAAGCATTGAACAAGACGTCATCGATATGGCCTTTCGGAGCCGAAAGTCCACTCGTGTACCCTATGTTTGCACAACATAGAACTTTACGTCTCGCCTGGGCCGTTCAATACCGACTTTGGACTGTTCATGGCTGGAAACATGTTGCTTGTTCGGACGAGTCTCGTTTCAAATTGTATCGAGCGGATGGACGTGTACGGATATGGAGTCAACCTCATGAATCCATGGATCCCGCATGTCAGCAGGGGACTGTTCAAGCTATGGAGGCTCTGTAACAGTGTGGGGCGTGTGCAGTTGGAGTGACATGGTATCCATGATACGTCTATACACGACTCTGACAGGTGACACGTATGTAAGCATCGTATCTGATTACCTGCATCCATTCATGTCCATTCTGCATTCCGATGGACTTGGGCAGTTCCAGCAGGAAAATGCGACACCCCACACGTCCAGAATTGCTACAGAGTGGCTCCAGGAACACTCTTCTGGGTTTAAACACTTCCGCTGGTCACCAAACTCCCCAGGGATGAACATTACTGAGCATATCTGGCATGCCTTGCAACGTGCTGTTCAGAAGAGATCTCCAGCCCCTCACACTCTTACGGATTTATGGACATCCCTGTAGGATTCATAGTGTCGGTTCCCTCCAGCACTACTTCACACATTAGTCGACTCCGTGTCACGTTGTGCTGCGGCACTTCTGCGTGCCCGCAGCGGTCCTACAAAGTATTAGGCAGGTGTGCTAGTTTCTTTGCCTCTTCAGTGTGCATATACATATAATGTGTGTGTGTATGTGTTTGTATGTTTTCCACATCGCCTCCTAAACTGCTGGACCAATTTCAACCAAACATTGTACACTTAACCAAACATAGTATACTTATCACTTACTGTCTGGAAAGAATCGCTATGGGGATAAGACGTGTAGCCCATGACGCGCGAATATTTAGCTTTTATTCGTCGAATATTTCAGAATGAGCGCACTTACTGACTTACAACAAACTTGACACATAATTTCAAACCTTAACGAAACTTTTTCTCGCTGACACCCAACACAATGAGATGAAAGGAAAAAAGTTTAATGTTTACTACATTTTCTCAGCTGATGCAGTAAAACTACCACGTAAGACATGATGTTTTACTTCTTTACTAATAACTGAATTCACGACACATTTTGCGGACAGTATTCACATATACCACGGACATATCAGCAGAATTAAATCGCTGTACGACACAAAGTTAAACAGATATGTGGTCATAAACACTGAAATGCGTGAGAAGCTGCCGCATCATGCATTACGTTTAAATTTTTTACTTCCGTATGCCACTAAATATAGCCACACAAATAGATAATTGTACGATACATAGTTCAAGAGATACGACGTCAAAAACATGGAGCTGCATGAAAATGAAACTGCAAGGTGGAATTCGTTCGAGATACAGGTGAAATATATCCACAAATACGTGTGGAATATGTTAAATATATTTGGAATATATGTTACATTAGTCCGCAGCTCGTGGTCTCGCGGTAGCGTTCTCGCTTCCCGAACACGGGGTCCCGGGTCCGGTTCCCGGCGGGGTCAGGGATTTTTCCTGCCTCGAGATGACTGAGTGTTGTCGTCTTCATCATCATCATTCATCCCATTACGGTTGGAGGAAGGCAATGGCAAACCGCCTCCACTAGGACCTTGCCTAGTAAGGCGGCGCGGGTCTCCCGCGTCGCGTCCCCTACGCTCTGTAAAGAAGTATGGGACTTCATCATCATCATATGTTACGTAAACATACATGGGCAAAGCCACAGGTGAGAAACTGCTCCTAAACCCCTGGACTGATTTCAGCCAAATTTGCTACATATATTACTTACTATCTGGAAAGAAATACTGTGGGGGAGGGAGGTGGGTTCAGAACAACAGTCTCCTATTGAGGTAGGGGCGGTAACGTGGAGAGGCGAGGGGATAGGGGGAGATGGACAGACAGAGGGCGGGAAGGAGGAAATAGACAGAGAGAAGGAAAAGGAGGAAACACATTAAAAGAAGATTGAAATAAACACATACTCTTGTTTCATACAAAAACATTGATGCGACAGCTAGAAAAAGCAATAAGGTCATGGGAAAAATAAGTAAAAGGTATAACCACTGACAGACTACGTAAAAATAAAATTCATTTATAATGTTTGGCTTATGCAGGCGATCAAGCAATCTTTTAAAACAACACAGAAGAGTTGATTAACTCTCCGAAGAAACACCATGATCTAGGAGCTAAAAGCGCGCTGGAAATTTCTTGTGAGGAAGCCCAGTACCTGGTAGGTTCTCCTCCATACGTAGATAGGCATCCCACATATACACAATTTGAGAAAAATGTCTCAAGTACCCGAATTTAAATACCTATCAGCAGTCATCCAACTCTCTGGATTAAATTGAGAAAGCAAACCGAGACACATTATTAAAATACAAAAAGCTTATACAAGATGATTCACTAACTATTGCCACCTAGAATAACTCCGAAAGTATGACAGGAGCTGAAATGTTTGTGGGACAAAAGGTACATGGGACGACGGGGGCCATAATATGACGTTAGGTTTTTGTTGCTAGGTGGGGTCGTTTCAGAGATATGAAGGTCAACTTTGGTTTTTTTTTTAATGGGGTGCTATAGTTTGGTACTTATTTTCTGGTAGCGGCTATTGAGACGAATCCAACGATGTGTAACAGTACGGTCTTTGCAGGTCAACGAAGGTCACAAAGGTGGCATGAACGTCCATTTACAGAAGGTGTTCGAAGTGATGACCATTGGTATCAGTTCAGTGTTACAATCTTCCTATCATGGATTGAGTGGCATATCGGCACTTATCGAAGCACATCCTCTGACACGGCTCTCTCGCGTATCTTTATAAACAATGTCTTTTACGAATCCCCACAAGAAAAATTCCAGAGGCGTCAAGCGTAAGGAACGAGCTGGCCACGACACATTTCCTCAGTGTCCAATCCAAAGATTTGGGAATTGCCTCTGCAACTCATTTCTAGCCATCAGCGAAAAATGTGCCGGACACCCATCGTGTTGATACCACATTCTGTTCCTTGTTCCTAAAGGTATTTCTTCCAATAACAGATCTAATGTTTCTCGCACGAATGTGGTGTACTTCCTACCCTTAAGATTTCTTTCCATGAAATAGGGGCTTATAGTTCTATCCTCCAGAATCCCAGACCATACATTCACCGACCACGGTTTTTGGTGTGCAACCTGCCGCAGACAACATGGATCTTCAGTTCTCCAATAATGCATGTTATGCAAATTAACATTTCCATGGTTCGTGAATGTAGCGCCGTCGGTAAATAAAATGAAATTAGTAAATGTGTCAACCCTCTGAAGCTGGAGTTGGGCCCATCGGCAGAATTCAATGCCACCTTTTTGACCTTCATTGACCTTCAAAGATCTTACTGTTACACATCGTTGGATTTGTCTCGATAGCCGCTATCAGAAAATAAGTACCAAACTACAGCATCCCATTTAAAAAAACAAAAATGACCTTCATATCTCTGACGCGACCCCACCCAGCAACAAGAAACCAACGTCATATTATGGCACCCGTTGTCCCATGTAACATTTGTCCCGCAAACTTTTCAGCTACTATCATACTTTCGGAGTTATTCTAGGTGGCAACAGTTAGTGACTTACTCTGTAGAACTGTGTGGATTAAAATTAAAATATTATGTCATGAGAGGCAAACCTGACACGTTGTGTGCTTCAGGGACTAACCACTGGAGATAGGTTGTTAACTAAATGCATAGAAAAACAAGAAAGGAAAATAGTAAGGAAAATTTTTAGTTCGGTTTGTGTAGAGGTAATTAGGATGAGACGAAGTTCGAACAAGTTATATCCAAATTTGGAGAAAATCTCGGTCACTTTCAGGAACAGAAGATTGAAATTTTATGACGACATCCTCAGAATGAGCGATTATATGCTGACCAAAATGAGTTTCTGCCTTGCTCTCTGAATGAAAGTTAGGCACAACTGGATACTTGAAACTGAAAGAGAACATAGGTATTACAATCAGAACTATAAAGGACAGAGCAGCATTCAAAACTTTTAATTGGCAAGCATCAGTTTAAAGTTAAACCAAGTGTTGCGTGCAAGACAACGTGGGCAGAAGAACATAAAAAAAAAACACAGTTAGAAGATGAAGAGATTTTAGGAGAAGAAGACAGCGAACACACCAGCGAAATAGCTTCAGTCGCAATCCATGGCTGAGCATAACGATGTAAAAAATAATTAGAACTTGTGTATATTAATGCTTAGTACTTCGTTTTAAAGTAGCTTATACGGATCATAATTTGCACGATGTAAAATCGAAGAGTTCACTCACCATTGTCACTATTCCACTTAGTATTGTTTCTGTTGGCTCAGGTCCGCATTCAGTGGGTATGCGAGCTTGTAAATGTGAGGAATGGTCTTTCCTTCCATCTTTTCCGTCTACTGTCAGGAATGCCAGTGTTTCTGTTTTTTTTCCGTAGTCCAGCCTTTTCCTTTCTGTCTTACGTGTAAGTCTCTCGGTTCTGGCTGTTGCCTCAAGAATTGTGTCGGGTTTGTTGTTGCCAGGAGGTACGTTTAGCCTGTGCCGTTCGTGATTAAATACAAGAGCGCCACCTGCTGTCTTGACCAGCATCTGCATTTATGTTCAAGCATGCATTAGTCGCCATGCTGGCATATTTTTGTCCAACCCGTGTATATAGAAGTGGTTATTGCTCCAGTGTCTTCAATAACGTTCGTAACCCTGTAGAAATGAGAGAAGAACTTTAAGAGAGAAAGAGAAAGAAGGATGTGATAAAACACAGTTAATGAAGACAGGGGAAAAGAAAGTGGCCCGACTCATTAAGAGACGAAAAGACGAAGAGCGTAAATTGGAATTGGAATTGCTGCAGTCTCATCCGAAATGTTCTGCTGCAGTTCTTGAAGAGTATGAGAGTCGTTGCGATATACCTTAGTCTTGAGGGTTCCCCACACAAAGTAATCGCACACTGACAGGTCAGGTGACCTGGGTGGTCAGCTAGGGCCGCCACCCGATTGACCTCTGCAAACAACTACTGTATGTAGGCTGTTTATTTGTTTGTATGTTGGTAGCGCTATGCAGCGCTCTTCATTAATAACTCTGACTGCGCTGTGCGCACTCTGTAAGAGACTTTGTGGCTGGTCGGACTTGCAGTTGAAAGTTAATAGTCAGCAGTGATGGAAGTTGCAGGTGAACAGCCAGCAGTAATGGAGGTTAGAGGTTAATAATTAGCAATGTTGGAGGTTTGCAGTATTAGCGCGAGCGGACGATCTGGAACTGTCCGACATGGAGACTGAATATTATTCATGATTATATAATTTTTGGAACTGGATGTCATGGTCGATTATATAGTTTTTGAACTGGTTGTCACAGTCTTAAGGTAAATACATTGTTTGCTCTGCAACAAAATCTTTCCTTTGCTAACCACATGCCTATTAGTAGATAGAGCCTTCAGTAGTCTGAATCTTTTATTTAGCTGGCAGTATTGGTGCTTGCATTACCGTAGTTCGTGTAATGAACATTTTTGTGAGGTAAGTGACATATGAAATGTATACGTTACTGTTAGGATATCTTCGTATTCAGGGCCATTCTTTTGCATGAATTATTTAAAGTCAGGTTATAATTTTAAAGCAGTAACATCGCGTTATCCTTGAATATTGTGAGTAATTAATGAACAGGAAAAGTTTGAGTTCCGTTTTGTCAGGGCAAGTTCTGTAGGTCACTGTTGAAAGGATAAAGACAAGCAAAGAGATACTCAGCAGTTGAAGTGAAAAACTATTAAGTTTCATTGTCATGAGTGAAGATGGTGTAAATGCGCTCCAAGGTTCGGGCGGCCGCACGGGCAGGTGCTATCCTGTTGAAAGTAACTGTAGGTCTTTTCCTCCCCCGTTGATGCTGCCATAAATTCACGACTAGTCGTATCCACTCGTCCGGCCACTTTTATTTACCACATCCTGTATTTTTGTTGAATGGGTAGGCACAGTTTGGATACTAGATGAATGGAACCTTGTGTTTCGATTATGATAAGATGACAGACACTTAATCTCTGTTGCGATGTACTGGGGTGCGTGTGACTTGGGGAAACACTGAAGTTGACACAATGTATGGCAGTCACGTAGCGTGTGTCGCCGCGAGCGACCTAAATGGGCGTATGAAGCGCTGACGTGGTAGTGCAGAGGGTTGTTGCATGTGTAAAACACATAAGCGATCATGGCTAGTTCTGTCCATCTAATGTTCTCACTATTAAACAGGTTTGCGACATACATCCCGTGGAAAATGTTCGGAAGCTTTCTGAGGGTATAAGGGAAGCGTAAGTCTTCCTGCATGTAGCGACAAAATATTTTTCTCAGTTGAGATGTCCGTCCAAAGCTACAGCCAGGTTCTTTACTGTTTTCCGATAAGATATTGGAATATTATCGAGAAGACTAGGAGGCAATTGTTCACAGCTCATTAATTTCTACTGGAATTCTAAAATTACTGGGTAATTTTTAGCACTTAGTTTAAGCGTCACCGAAGACCGAATATCATTCGTTTGGACGGTGCCAGTATTGATGTCTTCGGTGGTGGCACTTACACCGGCATGGAAATGATACCTTGCAGGAGAAGTGAGCCGACGAGACGTCATTGGCGCACTAGGAAACTAATACTGGGTCCAGAGCCGGCGCTTGTGGTACTCCTGAAAGAACACGCTTCCAGGACCGGCCTTCAGTCTTAGAGACAAAACATAGCTTTCCGTTCTTCAAGCATCTTTCAAACCACACCGGCGTATTATCTAAACATTTCAGCGATCACATTTCTCCAAGCAGTATGTCCAACTTGACAGTATCAAATGCTTTTCTGAAGTCTAATAATCTCAATAGTGTGGCCTCAGGGCCGATTATGGCGTATTTCAGATAGAGATGGGTCGTTCGCGAACTAAGGGGTCCAAAGGAACGCTTCACCGAGATGAACGGAACGAGCGAGGAACGAATTCTAAGGAACGGTCTTTCATAGTACACTTCGGTCGTGGCTTTCTATTTACAGTTCCCGGGAACGGGAAACGGTCGGTCTCGTTCCCGAATGAGACGTCGGCCGCTGTCGTTCCAGCCTCGGTCCCGTTCCCGTCTGTCTCTGTCTCGGTCTCGGTCTCGGTCTCGTTCGCAGGGGCTCGTCCTCCTTCGCGCGGCCACTCGTCGCAATTCCACTGCCAACTGCTCATAGTTAGTTCAGTATCTAGTTGTTGTTGTTCGTTTCGTTCGCTTCGCACGCCCATTCTAGATCTTTTTCAATCCTTTTCTGAACTCTGAACTTCGGGTTCTTTTCGTATTCTTCAGCGTCCACGACCGATAATTGAAGTGTATTTTATAATTACAAAAACAACATAAAAATTACGTGTTATGTAATACATAAGTCTCTTCAGGTAACAAAACGGCGTATCAGCTTACTTCACTATTTCGGTAAACGGTGGAAGAAATACTTAAAGAAAGGCAAGATTTTTTGTTATTACACGAGCAAAGAACGTCGGCACAGCATACACGAGTGGCCATTTTCCGTCTTTTTTTGATCTAAGGTAAAAGAGCATGTTCATTGTTATGGAAGGCAGACCGACTTACAACCGAATGCAGCTCGCGCTTCGTAATCGAGTGTCTGGTGTCACATTTTGTAAAGAGAATATGATAACTCATACAATATAATTTCAGTGGCACAGGGTGGCGCACCAAAAATCGGCCCCAAATACTAGACTGCTCATTGTCGCTTACCATTCATCATCTGTTGTTTCGAAGTTGTTTGCATAAGCTTATTTGTTATTTCTTCACTGCTAATTATTACATGTTTATATATTCTACTCGTTGCGGTCAACAAATCGTGCGTCGGCCCCTCCCGTCGGAGGTTCGAGTCCTCCATCGGGCATGGGTGTGTGTGTTGTTCTTAGCATAAGTTACTTTAAGCTAGTTTAAGTAGTGTGTAAGTCTAGGGACCGAAGACCTCAGCAGTTTGATCCCTTAGGAATTCACACACATTTGAACATTTTGAAATCGTTCTTAATTGGCGAACAGTCTGTACTCGGGCCCGGTTTTTCGTGCGCCACCTTATATTATTCCACTGCGATCAGCCACATAACGCTAAAGTTGGCTAAACGAGATGTTTTGCAGAATCACGAAAATTAGAAGTGTGTGAGAATTGTATAATGAATAAAAAGTCTGTACTCCACGAGGGAGGCTAGTGTCCCCGCTTGGCGCGAACCATCTTCAGTCACCTATGCTACTAATTTTCAGTTCTTCATAAGAACCATATACCAAGCACAAATGAACGGTGAACAAATAAAAATGAACGGTTACCAAAAAAGAGCGATCACCAGTGAACTAGTTCCCAAGGATGAACCACTTTGCCCATTTCTAATTTCAGGACATCAGTAACCTTATTCAATGGAAGTTACAGGTTCAGGGATAGTAAGGTTATTGCATCTCACTACTGGTGACAATGTGCATTTGGTCGAGCCCTCAGAACCTGTGAGCAGGCACCCACGTTTGATATTAATTGACAGAACACGAAACTACGTTATTAAATGACAGAACAGGAAAGGAGGTCAAATAAAGAGAATGTCTTTCAATAAATGGGATACACGGGGTGCTCCTGGGTTAGGAAGTTACCAGAAGTATGTCAGTCTAGGAGGACGAACAACGAAAAGAAGGGAAACGGGAGGGGAGGCGGTTGATGTTATGTTCTGTTGGTGGTCGGTCATGGAGTACAGAGCCAGAGGCTCCGCTTCCCAACAAAGACTTCTGTTGTAGTCGAGATCTGGATCACAAGGGCGAGAAGTAATTCCTTTCTGCACTGTAGAACCCTCCAGGGTCCACACACGCGACCTGCCTCCCCCATACTATACTGGCTAAACCGACGACGTGATTTTGCTAGGAGGCTTCAGCAGACGGCTGAGTGCGTCCCTTGTTATCAGAATTAACAGGAGAGAACTGATTCGGTTCTGGAAGACAGGCAATTTTTGTCACTTAGGCGCAGTTGAAGTTGCTTCGGGAGATAGTTCGATTACCCGTAAAAGAAAATTACAATCTCAGCGGCTTACTGTCATTTGCCAAACACCTCGTTTGGATATCTTGAACCGTCCAGGAAATAATCATAAAATGGATGCTGTGTAAGTGAGAGATAAACATTCATCTATTTCCAAAGAGGAAATAAGTGCGTTGTGTGAGTTTCTCCACCTACTGGCCTCTACTTACCTTTTGTTTTCATTCACTTTCTTTCTTATCTTTGTTTATTTGATTCTTTGTTTAAATGCTAATGTAACAAAATGTTAGAAGATACCTTCTACTAAAACTTGACAGTTACTGTACAGCATCAATTTCATGCACAGCTTTCATTGCCGCAATTGAAGATTCAGCTGTCGTAAAACGCTGCAGAACGAAGAGTTTACAACTCAAATACAAAGTGTTGTCTTTGTAAATTCGTGTCTTTTTGCAAGCGGTACTTATATTTTATTTCATGTTAGCCAGCAGACTCTTATACGAGTATTAGTGCGGTGTTATGCCCTCTATATAAAATACGCTACAGCTATAAACGAACTCATAGCAGCAATCAGCAGGGTATTACGTGCAACATCGCTTCGCATCGTGGTAAATTATCCTGAGTGCGAGGCTCCGCCTCTCCTCGGGGCATGCACTGAAATGAATCTGCGTGAGAGGTTAAAACCGTGTTTTTGCCAGGACCTTTTAATCTGCCACCAACGTTCCTACTTCACTGCGGTACCAGAGATTTCACTCTGTTACTTACCTCCAACATGTCGCTAATTTTTATGCGACTAATACTTCTTTCTCAAATAGTATTTGTTTAGTTGGTACAATAAGGAGAACGATATTGACACACACAGCTTTAGAATCGTGTGCCGCTGTAGTTCCGACTCAAAACTCACAGACTTGGGTTACAGTTACATTATGTCTCATAGATGTAACCCGACATCGGTATTCATGATACATAATAGCCGAATTGCTGTAATATTGCGTTCGTAAGCATGAATCCATGTGTAAAGCTTCAGGGACAAACAAACGAAGATTTTTTGAGCCTTCTTATCTTTTTGGCGTCTCTATATCGAATATGATATTTTTCCCAGCGTTTCTGTCTCCGACTTCATGAGTTACATTTTCGTTTCCATGTGTCTATCCATGCACTTCAAATTCGTCATTGTTGTTGTTGTGGCCATCAGTCCTAAGATTGGTTTGCTGCACCTCTCCAAACTACTCAAGTCTCTTCAGCTCTTACTGCATTCGTCTCTTAGTCTCCCTACACGATTTTTATCCCCCGTAATATTCTCCAGCACTAAATTGGTGACCCATTGATCAGTCCTATAAACCTACCCCTTTTTCTACTCAGGTTGTGCTACAAATTTCTTTTCTCCCCAATTCTCTTCTGTACCACGTGATATATCCGTCTTATCTTTAGCAATCTTCTATAACACCACATTTCAAAAGCATCTATTCTGTTATTGTCTAAACCGTTCATCGTACATGTTTCCCTTCCATACGTGGCTACACTCCATATAAATACTGTCAGGAAACATTTTCTGCGACTTAAATCTGTATTCGACGTTAGCAAATTTCTCTTCTTCAGGAAGACTTTTCTTGCCACTGCCGGTCTACATTTTATATCCTTTCTAATTCGTTGTTTTCCTGCCCAAATAGCGAAACTCATTTACTACTTCAAGTGTCTCGTTCCCTAATGTAATTCCTTCACCATCACCTTATTTAATTCGATAACATTCCATTATCCTTGTTTTGGTTTTGTCGATGTTCGTCTTACACTCTCCTTTCAAGACACTTTTCATTCCATTCAACTGCTCTTTCAAGTCCTTTGCTGTCTCTGATAGTAGTACAATGTCACTGTCAAACCTCAAAGTTTTTATTTCTTCTCCCTGGACATTCAATTTCTACTCCAAATTTTTCTTTGGTTTCCTTTAGTCCTTCCTAAATGCAAAGATTGAATAACATCGAGTATAGGCTACAAACCTGTCTCACTTCCTTCTCAACCACGGGTTCCCTCTCATGGCCCTCGACTCTTTCTGTTGAAGTTCAAAAGAGCGTTTCACTCCTTCTTTTTTAGCCCTGCTACCTTCAAAATTTCGGAGCACTCCCGTTAACATTGTCAAAGGCTTTCTCTGAGTTTACAAACGCTATAAATATAGGGTTCCGTTTCCTTAACCTACAGCGTGACAGTTATTGAAGTATATGAAATAAAATCGTTATAACTTCTGAACTGTTTGCGTTAGGACGTTCAAACTGTACGGCTGGCCGCGGGACATGATGGGAATTAGTATGCATATGCATGCATGGTTTAACGACGAAGCCCGCTTTCATTTGGATGGGTTCGTCAATAAGCAAAATTGGAGTGTTTGGGGAACTGAGATTCCGCATTTCGCGCTCGATAAGTCTCTTCATCATCAACGGGTGACTGTGTGGTATGCAATGTCCAGTCACGGAATAGTCGGTGCGACATTCCTTGATGGCTCGGTGATTTCCGAACGGTACGTGAAGTTTTTGGAGGATGATTTCATCCTTATTAATCAAAGTGACCCTGATTTCGACAAGATGTGGTTCATGCAAGACGGAGTTCGACCTCATCGAAGCAGGAGAGTGTCTGATGTCCTGGAGGAGCACTTTGGGGACCGTATTCTGGCTCTTGGGTACCTAGAGGGCACTGGCAAGTGTCCCTATAGGGCTTCATATTCTCTGGATATGAACACATTTGCCTCCTTTTTGTGGGGCTATATTAAAGACAACGCGACAACAATGACACCAAAACCATTGCTTAGCTGAAAACAGCCATTCAGGAGGTTATCGACAGCACCGATGTTCGGACACTTCAGTGGGCCATACATATTTTCGCTATTCGTCTGCGCCACATCATCGCCAACGATGGCAAGCATATCGAACATGTCATAACCTAAATATGAATATCTGAAGTAACGTTTACATGTAGAATAAAGTGGAACTAATTTGTAACTAATTTACGTTTGGAGGTATGAATTAAACAACGCCTTCAGTCACAACTTTTTCGTGTTTTATTAACTACACCCTGTGGATCCATTGTCAGATGTAATTTGTCTTAATACATGTTTTATTTCTTCTCCTGAATGAGGTGAAATGCATATTCCTGTCACGAAAAGGTTTAATGTTAGGTTATGAATTTCGTAAGTCGAATGCGGAAAATATGTGCAAAATAGTGGAAAATGAACAGTGTAAACTTACGACGTTTTAGTACCGGCAAACATTCCTTTCTCCGTCTTTTTAGTAAATGTCGCTTCATTCAGGATGTACATTGGGACACACATGTTTATAAACACTTCACAGGTGTTTTTGCACAGGGTGTTGTCAAAGATGAATTTGTTCGTAGCACTACGAATAAATTCATCTTTGACAACATTGCAAAGAACAATAGTTCGATGAAAAGTGAACCATACATACGTAGAAAGAACAGCTACTGTGTAGTACAGAAGGTAATTGAAAGGAATACGCAATGAGACTAATACAAACGACACTTTTATTCAAAGACGGTAATTGCACTGAAGTCATCGTAATTTATGATGATCCCCTGGATATTAAAAAAGATGGCACAAGGTTGTTGGTAGGGTGTGTGATCGCCACATGCTTTGCAATGTGCTCAAATGCTAGCCACAAGGTTTAAAAGAACTTCTTGTGATAGGGCGTTTCATTCACCTACCAGGCCGGTTAATAACTGCTGAAAGGTCATTGGTGTATGTGGACTTACATGTGTGCAATGCGTCTTCCCAACGAGTCCCACACTAGCTCGATGGGATTTACGTCCCTTCGCTTCATACGAGTATCTTCTCGTTCCAAAAGCTCGTTGACCAGCGCTGTTCCATGCGGTCTCCCATAAAAGTAAAGTCATTTCCGAGAGGACTGCTGAAAAGATGCGCGTGGGGAAGAAGTATAGTGTCACACTAATGCCAACTATTGAGTGTACTGTGTTCAAAGATTTGCAGGAGAGTGCGCTCATGCGATATTGTGCATTCCCTTACGATGGACCATCAAAACGACCGTTTTCGACAACGTTCCTAGGTACATTATGCGTTCCCGCCTCTTGCCATAACGAGAGTAGGTCCAGAATCACTACTGAGAGTGCATCTGCTCTCATTGGGGAAGAGCGAGCGACCACACTCCTCACTGCTTCAGCTCCTGATCTCCCCACCATGACAAACGGTGCCGCCCCTGTACGGGTGTCAACGGAACACAACGTACTGTTCCTCTTGCAAAGAGACCACCCCGATATGGTCGCCGTGCCACTGTGGAGCGTCCTGCTACTTGCGGTTGCAATTGCATCCGCTTTCTGACGTGGGTCTCTTCTTCCATGGTGCACAGTGTAGCAGTCAGCTGCCGGTGAAGTTTATCGTGGTCGACTACCTACTATCCTTCGGGCACGAATGTCTGTGGTTCGGAATGCTCCCCATGTACGTGAAGCAATGCTGTGAGTAACACCAAATTCCTGAGCTACACTCCTCACACTTCGTCCTTCTTCTAGTCTCCTGATGACTCTTGCTCATGTGACGTCATCCAGATGTTGCATCCGGGCCATGTTTTAAAGGAAAACACCATCACAGTGCACCGTGACTGCTCGCCGTTTGACACACACACTGTCTTTAACTGTCGCTTCAACTGTCTCGTGCTGAGGGGCCACTCGCATTTGGCGCAGTAGTCACGCTGACGTAAAGTCGAGTGACGTCCAGCTATTTGTACACGACAATGCTCCCGCACATTTAGTCATTTCCAGCGAGCAGTTAATAGGCCTTCGTTATGATACTTTATTTATCTCGTCCTTAAGTTCTGCAGGGCAGTGTACATTAAACTATTGAATCTCTAATGCTAGCCTGTTATGTTCTTCAGCACTAGCACTTTCGATCAGCTGTAGCTCATGTTGTTTATGTTTTGGACGCCCTCAGACCATTGCTAGCAGTTGATCGTGTACATGCTACTAAAACAGTTTGCCATGCACGGTGTACTTTAACTATGGCGGCATAGGAATGGTTTACAAACTTTCCAGTTTCTGAAATGCTTCCACTGTTTCCTGCGTCCCCCCGACACGCGTTATACACTCTCCTCTGCTAGTGATGCCACCTGCTGTCTGTGAGTGGTTATTGTACGTTCATGCCGAATATAGGCGGTGGTCACATTAATGTGACAGTACAGTACATTGGTATAGAATAGATAGAAGATATATGTCAAGTATATGAAATTGTGATTGAGTGAGCAATATACGAGAGTTATTCGGAAAGTAAGGAATGCTCGGTCGCGAAATGGAGAATACAGTGAAAATCTGATGAAGCTTTGCACAGATGCATTGGGCACTGTGTCTGGTATGCCCGTCGATCACATCATCTCGCTCTTTTCAGTTCTGAACTCACAGTGAGAACAAAAAGATGGCTAGAAATTAGCGTCTCCCGCTAAGTATGACGGCCTGGCGAAAGATTTCGCCTGAAGCTATGCAATCCACATAACGCAACTGTCATGCAGTTCGTTCTACACGACAGTTCTTGGCCGCACTCTGCGGGGGCAATGAAGATGCTCCTGCAGCATTTTGGTTGGTAAAGTGTTTGATCACCCACAATACAGCTCGTAATTGGCTATCCCTGAGGTTCATCTCAAATGAACTGCTGGCTATGAAGACAATATTCTGACACAGACAACGAGCAGTAGTCCAGAGTAGAAAATTGTTGAAAAACACTGGCGGCCGTGCTCTATAACGAGGGAATTGAAAAGTTGGTACAACGCTACGACAGATGTCTATGTCTGAGCGGCGACTGTCTAGAGAAGTAGCTGGAAGGTGTAGCTAACCGTTGAAAATATAACAAATGTTCAAATGTGTGTGAAATCCTATGGGTCCAAACTGCTGAGGCCATCGGTCCCTAGACTTACATACTACTTAAACTAACTTTTGCTAAGGATAACACACATACCCATGCCCGAGGGAGGACTCGAAACTCCGGCGGGAGTGGCCGCGCAATCCGTGCATGGCGCCTCAAACCAAGCAGCCATTCAGCGGTGCAAATTAAACACTTTTGATTTTCACTGTCGTTTCCATTTCGCAACCTATCGTTCCTCACTGTCCGAATAGCCCTCGTAGTTGTGCTACCGTTACAAAAAGACGTGAAACAGTTTGCAAGAGCATATCTGTAGAGTTTTGATTGAGCCATTTCTGATTATACCATACTTACAAATGTCGGCTGGATGTGTTAGAAAAGCGTCGTAATCATGTATTGAAGATTGCGATTATCGACCGAAGATAATTACGTATTGGATAAGATTATGGTCCGGAAATGAAATAACAATATAAACAGTGTGCTGGAACGTTGTGAATTTAGCTAATATTGTGTCACACCAGCTGAAACTGTAGCGTATTCATTTTCCAAACCAGTACTCCGACCGTGGAATATTTCTGAAAGAGTTGGATTGCTGCAGGGCATTTGATTACTGAGTTCGAAATAGTCCGAATTTTAACCTTGTTGCGCTGGTCCATGCGATGTTGTTGTTGTTGTTGTTGTTGTGGTCTTCAGTCCTGAGACTGGTTTGATGCAGCTCTCCATGCCACTCTATCCTGTGCAAGCTTCTTCATCTCCCAGTACCTACTGCAACCTACAGCCTTCTGAATCTGCTTGATGTATTCATCTCTTGGTCTCCCGCTACAATTTTAACCCTCCACACTGCCCTCCAATACTAAATTGGTGATCCCTTGATGCCTCAGAACATGTCCTACCAACTGATCCCGTCTTCTAGTCAAGTTGTGCCACAAGCTTCTCTTTTCCCCAATCCTATTTAACACCTCCTCATTAGTTATGTGATCTACCCATCTAATCTTCAGCATTCTTCTGTACCACCACATTTCGAAAGCTTCTATTCTCTTCTTCTATAAACTATTTATCGTCCATGTTTCACTTCCATACATGGCTACACTCCATACAAATACTTTCAGAAACGACTTCCTGACACTTAAATCAATACTCGATGTTAACAAATTTCTCTTCTTCAGAAACGCTTTCCTTGCCATTGCCAGTCTACATTTTATATCCTCTCTACTTCGACCACCATCAGTTATTTTGCTCCCCAAATAGCAAAACCCCTTTACTGCTTTAAGTTCCTCATTTCCTAATCTAATACCCTCAGCATCATCCGACTTAATTCGAATACATTCCGTTATCCTCGTTTTGCTTTTGTTGATGTTCATGCTATATCCAGCTTTCAAGATACTATCCATTCCGTTCAACTGATCTTCCAAGTCCTTTGCTGCTTCTGACAGAATTACAATGTCATCGGCGAACCTCAAAGTTTTTATTTCTTGTCCATGGATTTTAATACCTACTCCGAATTTTTCTTTTGTTTCCTTTGCTGCTTGCTCAATGTACAAATTGAATAACATCGGGGAGAGGCTACAATCCTGTCTCACTCCCTTCCCAACCACTGCTTCCCTTTCATGCCCCTCGACTCTTATAACTGCCATCTGGTTTCTGTACAAATTGTAAGCAGCCTTTCGGTCCCTGTATTTTAACCTGCCACCTTCAGAATTTGAAAGAGAGCATTCCAGTCAACATTGTCAAAAGCTTTCTCTAAGTCTATAAATGCTAGAAACGTAGGGTTGCCTTTCCTTAATCTATTTTCTAAGATAAGTTATAGGGTCAGTATTGCCTCACATGTTCCAGTATATCTACAGCATCCAAACTGATCTTCCCCGAGGTCGGCTTCTACTAGTTTTTCCATTCGTCTGTAAAGAAGTCGCGTTAGTATTTTGCAGCCGTGACTTAATAAACTGATAGTTCGGTAATTTTCACATCTGTCAACACCTGCTTTCTTTAGGATTGGAATTATTATATTCTTCTTGAAGTCTGAGGTTATTTCGCCTGTCTCATACATCTTGCTCACCAGATGGTAGAGTTTTGTCAGGACTGACTCTCCCAAGGCCGTCAGTAGTTCTAATGGAATGTTGTCTACTCCCGGGGCCTTGTATCGACTCAGGTCTTTCAGTGCTCTGTCAAACTCTTCACGCAGTATCATATCTCCCATTTCATCTTCATCTACATCCTCTTCCATTTCCATAATATTGTCCTCAGGTACATCGCCCTTGTATAGACCCTCTATATACTCCTTCCACCTTTCTCCTTTTTGCCTGCTTCATTTAGTGCATTTTTATATTTTCTCCTTTCATCAATTAATTTCAATATTTCTTCTGTTACCCAAGGATTTCTAATAGCCCTCGTCTTTTTACCTATTTGGTCCACTGCTGCCTTCACTATTTCATCCCTCAAATCTACCCATTCTTCTTCTACTGTATTTCTTTCCCCCATTCCTGTCAGTTGTTCCCTTATGCTCTCCCTGAAACTCTGTACAATCTCTGGTTCTTTCAATTTATCCAGGTCCCATCTCCTTAAATTCCCACCTTTTTGCAGTTTATTCAGTTTTAATCTACAGTTCATAACCAATAGATTGTGGTCAGAGTCCACATCTGCCCCTGCTAGCAACCGTTAAAATGAGTTTTAAAGTGCAAATGTGACTGAAAACTACGGGACGTTGTGAGTTAGAATTACCGATTACAATGAAAAGGAAAGAAATGAGATGTTTATAACGTTGAAGTTTTCCCAAGTCAGAACAACAATGTAACCGCTGTCTCATTTTATGTCATAGGCGTAAACCGATACGACATCCATAAGAGAGCGATATCTGCGAATGTTAAAATCGCGGGATTTCATCATTTTTGAAATTTTTGGAATCCCAATTTAAGTCTAATCCCCGGTTATTGTTCTAGTAAATTTATATTTCAGATTAGTAATTTCTGCAACATTCACGAACGGAAGGGAGAACAAAATAAAATTTGAAAGCAATTAAAGGACGCTTAAAATTCTGAAAGTCGCCATTTGTAATAAGAAAGGATGGCTCTGGATATAATTTGAACTTGATTTAAGGAGGATTAAAATTCTGGAAGTCGCTATTTGTAACCAGAGAAGCTGGATGAACATAATTTCAAAGACTACAGGTTGTAGCGCTAGTAGAATTCCCGAAAGAGGTAGGGGACGTGCTCTGATGACCGTGATGTTGAGCGCCCTCCAGATGCAGCAACAACAACCGAAAGAGGGAACAGATTATCGACTTCTGCTACGCTCCAAGCTGTTAGCTAAACAACGAACGCTGTAACATGGATTTACCAGTTGACTGCGCAAGGATAAATTCAGTTACTTCAGTACCGTACAGCGCGCTTAACAGAACAAAGTCAGGCAACGATTACAACAGTAGTGGCTCTGAATATATTCAGTTTAATTTCAAAGGAGCCTATGTAACAGAGCCAACGGTCGTACCACAATGGTAACGCCACTTCCCGTCAGATGACCGAAGTTAAAGCGTTGTCGGGCTTGACAAGCACTTGGGTGGGCGCCCGTCGGTATCTGCCAAGCGCTGTTGGCAAGCGGGGCTCGCTAAGTCCTTGTGAAGCCAATTGAGGAGCTACTTGGTTCAGAAGTAGCGGCTCCGGGCTCGAAAACTTACAACGGGCGTGAGAGAGGTGTGCTGACTACATGCCCCTCCACATCCGCATCCAGTGACGCCTGTGGGCTGAGGATGACACGGTGGTTCGTCGGTACAATTGGGCTTTCAAGGCCTGTTTGTGTGGAGTTATGTCACCAGTACATACTGCTTTCAGTACTAGATGATGCAGTGGCCGAATTATCGCATCAAGGGAGATGCACTTTAATATATATCAAGCAAGTTATTAAAGTATTTGTAATACATACACTCACTAGCCATTTATAAACACTGATGAGCCAAAGCTTTGTGACCGTCTACTTAATAGCGTGTTAATCCACCTTTGGAACGCAGTATAGCAGTGATTCTCCGTGACACGGATTCGAGAGATCTTATAGGCTTCCGGAGGTATGTGGCACAAGATGTCTGTGCACATGTCACGCAATTCCCTTAAATTAAAACCCGGTGCTTTGCCGGCTTGGAGCCGGCATTCGATAGCGCCACAGATGTATTCAGTAGTGTTCAGCTGTGGCGAATTTGTTAGCCAGGGCGTCAACAGGAGTTCACTATCACGCTCCTCAAACCACTGTACCACGGTTATGCCTTTGCGACAAAGAGAGATGTCAAGACGGAAGATGCCAACGGCGCCGGGGATGACAACAAGCATGAAGGGATGCAGATGGGTCGCAGTAATGTTCACGTAGTGCGGAGTGATCGTAGCACATTCGATTATTAATACAATCCCATGGGACCGAGCGATGTGGCGCAGTGGTTAGCACACTGGACTCGCATTCGGGAGGACGACGGTTCAATCCCGTCTCCGGCCATCCTGATTTAGGTTTTCCGTGATTTCCCTAAATCGTTTCAGGCAAATGCCGGGATGGTTCCTTTGAAAGGGCACGGCCGATTTCCTTCCCAATCCTTCCCTAACCCGAGCTTGCGCTCCGTCTCTAATGACCTCGTTGTCGACGGGACGTTAAACACTAACCACCACCACCACAATCCAATGGAAGCCAAGATGAATCACCCTCTTAGCCTGTGGCGTAGCGTGAGGGGAGACTTTGAGACTTAGTCTCCCCTGTATCATCATCATCATCATCATCATCATTTAAGACTGATTATGCCTTTCAGCGTTCAGTCTGGAGCATAGCCCCCCTTACACAGTTCCTCCATGATCCCCTATTCAGTGCTAACATTGGTGCTTCTTCTGATGTTAAACCTATTACTTCAAAATCATTCTTAACCGAATCCAGGTACCTTCTCCTCGGTCTGCCCCGACTCCTCTTACCCTCTACTGCTGAATCCATGAGTCTCTTGGGTAACCTTGCTTCTCCCATGCGTGTAACATGAACACACCATCTAAGCCTGTTCGCCCTGACTGCTACATCTATAGAGTTCATTCCCAGTTTTTCTTTGATTTCCTCATTGTGGACCCCCTCCTGCCATTGTTCCCATCTGCTAGTACCTGCAATCATCCTAGCTACTTTCATATCCGTAACCTCAACCTTATTGATAAAGTAACATGAATCCACCCAGCTTTCGCTCCCATACAACAAAGTTGATCGAAAGATTGAACGGCGCACAGTCTTGGTACTGACTTCCTTCTTGCAGAAGAGAGTAGATCGTAGCTGAGCGCTCTCTGCATTAGCTTTGCTACACCTCGCTTCCAGTTATTTCACTATGTTGCCATCCTGTGAGAATATGCATCCTAAGTACTTGAAACCGTCCACCTGTTCTAACTTTCTTCCTCATATTTGGCACTTAATCCGTTTATATCTCTTTCCCACTGACATTTCTTTCGTTTTGGAGATGCTAATCTTCATACCATAGTCCTTACATTTCTGATCTAGCTCTGAAATATTACTTTGCAAACTTTCAATCGAATCTGCCATCACAACTAAGTCATACGCATATGCGAGACTGCTTATTTTGTGTTCACATATCTTAATCTCACCCAGCCAGTCTATTGCTTTCAACATATGATCCATAAATAATATGAACAACAGTGGAGACAGGTTGCAGCCTTGTCTTACCCTTGAAACTACTCTGAACCATGAACTCAATTTACTGTCAACTCCAACTGCTGCCTGACTATCCATGTAAAGACCTTTAATTGCTTGCAAAAGTTTGCCTCCTATTCCATAATCTTGTAGAACAGACAATAACTTCCTCCTAGGAACCCGGTCATATGCCTTTTCTAGATCTATAAAGCATAAATACAATTCCCTGTTCCACTCATAACACTTCTCCATTATTTGCTGTAAGCTAAAGATCTGGTCCTGACAGCCTCTAAGAGGCCTAAACCCATATTGATTTTCATCCAATTGGTCCTCAACTAATACTCGCACTTTCCTTTCAACAATACCTGAGAAGATTTTACCCACAACGCTGATTAAAGAGATACCTCTGTAGTTGTTACAATCTTTTCTGTTTCCATGTTTAAAGATTGGTGTGATTACTGCTTTTGTCCAGTCTGATGGAACCTGTCCCGACTCCCAGGCCATTTCAATTATCCTGTGTAGCCATTTAAGACCTGACATTTCACTGTATTTGATGAGTTCCGACTTAATTTCATCCACCCCAGCCGCTTTATTGCGCTGCAATCTATTGACCATTTTTTCCACTTCCTCAAATGTGATCCTATTTCCATCATCATTCCTATCCCATTCTAGCTCGAAATCTGAAACATTACTGATCGCATTTTCACCTACATTGAGCAACTCTTCAAAATATTCCCTCCATCTGCCCAAGGCATCCATAGGATTCACCAGCAGTTTTCCTGACCTGTCCAAGATACTTGTTATTTCCTTCTTACCTCCCTTTCGAAGACTGCTAATTACACTCCAGAATGGTTTTCCAGCAGCTTGACCCATAGTCTCCAACCTGTTTCCAAAGTCTTACCACGATTTCTTCTTGGATGGTCTCCCTTGTATTCGTGCTTAAAAAAGATACAATAGTATTTCATAACAAAAATATGAACAACTTTCTACTGAGACCACTAAATGTGCGAAGACACCAGCTTTGTAGCCCGCGCCGCCGCACCCTGAGTATTGGTGTATCTGCCTGCTTGAGACTCGACTGCTCCCAGTCTCTGCCTCCCTTCCCTTACCTGGCTGTGTGCGCCTGCGCCCCCTCCACTTCCCCTCTTCCACGAAGGCTGGTGCGCTGCACTTGCTAGCAGGTATCGAGACTAGTCTCTGCCGCTTCTATGCTGGCTTTTAACGCGGAAGTGAAGTCGCGCGGTTTGTGTTCATAATTACTATTGTGTGATTTTAGTGCATATTTTCGTTGTGTCGCCAACATGAGTGAGCCAGCAACTGAACACCTTATATAATTTTTATTAAAAGCGCTTTTTTCTACATTAACGTGCGAAAAAAAGTGAGAATTGAAGGACAAACGACCTACTCCTATACTCAGTGTAGTTTTAAGTGAAGCCAAACAAAAGCGCACTTTTCAGACAGCCTGGTACGAAAAGTATGCTTGGCTGACCGCGAATGCAGTCAATAACATATTATATTGTTATATATGTCTTCTGTTTGGTGGTGAAAAGGAGTGATGCAATGAGGGCATTTGTACAATAAAGAACTTTGACAGGAAAGCACAAATTCATCAGATATCAAAACGTCACCTGCAGAACAAAAAATCATTTCAGTTATTGGGCAAAGTAGAATTGAGCACGCCCTTTCTGAAGCCGCTCGTCTGACAGCAATAAAATACAACAAACAAGTTGCATCCAGCAGGAGAGTATTGGCCCGTCTTATTCAGGCAATCGTATTTCTTTGTAAAGAAGAACTAGCCTTGCGCGGCCATCGAGAAGACGAATCCTCCAGCAACAAAGGTAACTATCTGGAATTGTTGGATTTACTAGCTCAAGGAGAGCAGTTAATCCGAGACCATCTGTCATCATCTTCAACCTTTAAAGAAACTTCTCCAGATATACAGAATGATGTAACAGAAATGATAACTCTGGCAGTTAATGAGAAAATAAAATCTCAAATTCAGAACTGCAATTTCATTTCGATTCAGGCTGATGAAACATTAGACATGTCATGCAAGAGTCAAATGAGTATAATATTCAGGTACTGTATTGCAGACAAAATTGAGGAAAGATTCGTTGGATATTACGATGTTTCTGGAGATAAAACTGCTGAAGGTTTGTCAAACCTTATTCATGCAGTATTGAAAGAATGAAATGTGGAAGGAAAAGTGGTTAGTCAAACATATGGCGCTTCAGTAACGGCGGGCAGAGAAAGAGGACTACAACAATTGGTGAAGCAGTTCTGTCGCTATGCGCTGTTTATTCATTGTTACGCACACCAGCTGAATTTGTTACTGTTACATTCCTTCAAAATCATACAAGTACACATGTTTGTAAGTGATCTTACTGCATTCCATTCGGTTTTCAGCAAATCATCCGAACTGTATTGTTCACTGAGAAAGGATTTAAACTGCCACATGCGGGCAACACTCGCTGGAACTTTCGTTCCAGGGCAGTTTCAACAACATCTAGTCATTTCTCAGGGCTATATAGTGTTTTTAATTATATATTTGATGATACAGACTCTCAGTGGGACCCAGAATCTTCGAGCTGTGCTGTGGGAATGAAATGACGGATGGATGATCCTACGTTTGTCTACTTGCTTTGCTTCTACCGAGGGTGCTTTGTTTATGTTGATCATCTCTTTAATGTTCTTCAGTCAAAATCTGTCAGTATAACTGCTTGCCAAGACGAAATAAGAATTTTTTTTGAGAAACTTACGACAATTAAGAACAGAAACATTCGTCGATGAATGCATTAAATGCAGCTTGTGTTTGAATGGCAACTTATCATTCTGTGACAGTCAAAAGACATCTCTCAGGACACTAACTTACGAGATACTGGATTTACAAATTGTTCAGATGGAAAGAAGGTTTCAAGACTTTCCCCAAACTCAGTTTGTTGAACTTTTGAACGAAAAGTGTTTCCCGAACTATCAAAAATAATTCCCAAAGTTGAAACTGCTTCAATTATTAGAACAGTACCATTTTTTCAAACAAGAACAACTTGAAAATGAACTGTGGAACATATACGCTGATGAGAAAAAACACTATCTCCAAGAATCGTCTTAAAGTACATCGTCAACAATGATTTAGACTCCGTTTATAAGTAACAACGAAGTTCCTGCGTTTGGTTTTGACCCTACCCGCAACTACAGCAAGCAGTGAACGAAGCATGAGTACTCTTAAACGAGTGAAGAATTATTTAAGGAAATCAATGTCCAACATCCGGCTGTCGTGTTTGAGCACGTTAGCAATAGAAAAGACACTATTTGGAGAGCTATCCAGTGATCAGATCTTTGTAGACCGAGTTATAGACTCATTCGTGGAAAGAAAAGACAGGCGCATTGCACTTGTGTACAAGAAAATATAAGTGCTTCTTCTCTTGCTGCTGGAGCTCTACAAATTTGTCATCGTTTCTTGAACAAGTTATTATTGTTATTATTAGTGGCGGTGGTAGTGGTAGTAGTAGTAGTTGTTGTTGTTTTATTTGATGCATTTTGTTTCATTTGTTTAAATTATTGTTTATTGCACCATTTTGTCTCCTTATAATCACTGCAGAGTCTCCCCAACCTTTTCAACCACGCTACGCCACTGCTCTTAGCACAATACAGTCTCCAGTGGTCTGTTCTGTGTGATGATGCATGTTTCGAACAGGGATAATGGCGTGTCCACATACGACCATCGACCTAGCGTAAAAAGAAATGTGATTCATCCGACCAGATGACACGTTTCCATGGTACACAGTCCAGTCTTGATGATTACGTGCCCACTATAATCATAATTAACGGTGTCGTTGGGTTAGAATGGGAACACGGATGGATCGTTTAGTTTCGAGCCATGTTCAACAATGTGCACTGAACGGTGTTCGCCGAAACAACAATGCCTGCCTATCCTGCTTTACGGGGTGGCAAGCCTGCAATCTCCGCGTTTTGTGAGGAGGCGTGGACGTCCAAAACCCTGTCAAAAACTCCTGGTCTCACGTTCTTGAACAACTTCGTGTGGATGCTCACGACAGTAACACGCAAGTAGCCGAGCACTGTCGCTGTCTCCCAGATGATCGTTCCCAGGCGCCTGGTCATAACAATTTGCTGTTTGTCAGAGTCGTGTATGTCAATGGGTTCCCCACTTGTGACTCATATCGCCACTATCATAGTTACCTATTCGTCTCTAGTGCTCTTATGCAAGATGTTTATTGTTTAACTATCAGAAAAACCACACATCATACGAAAAAAAAATCTGTGTGAAAAGTTAATATTAGTAAAGGAGACATCTGTCTGCGCTGCAGCTGGTCGCTTGTCAACCACCGTTCCTGCGTGGACGGGGTCACCTTTGAATTTTCAAATGGGCTTCCCTCGTTTTTATTGCATGTTCAGGTTCTGCGTGAAAAATACGTACGATTTGCTCAACAAATTGCATCCCATTCGTGGTAGACGGCGGTGTAACCCACAAATATCAAGTGGGCCTGTTTTTATAATTGAGAACCGATGCATTTGATTCTACACTCCATGTTCGATGTGAATGTAAATCTTTGTGTTCCAACGGTTGATATTTATATTCGACATTTACTTTATTGATGCAAATTTGATTACACAGTGCGTGACCAAGTGATAATAAGAAGGACAGAATGTTCCATTTTTTTTAGTTAATATATGAACATTGAAATTAAACATTACACTACCTTCTGCAGTCCGGAGCTCGTGGTCTTGCGGTACGGTTCTCGCTTCACGCGCACGGGGTCCCGGGTTCGATTCCTGGCGGGGTCATGGATTTTCCCTGCCTCGAGATGGCTGGGTGTTGTGGTGTCGTCTTCATCATCATCATTCATACCCATTACGGTCGGAGGAAGCCAATGGCAAACCACCTCCGCTAGGACCTTGGCTAGTCGGCGGTGCGGATCTCCCGCATTGTCCCCTATGCTTCTTGGAGTATGGGACCTCATCATCATCATCATTACCTTCTGCAACTGATAGAAATCGGTGATCATTGTGAAAACAAAATGGTTCAAATCGCTGTAAGCACTACGGGACTTAACATCAGCCGGCCGTGGTGGCCACGCGGTTAAAGGCGCTACAGTCTGGAACCGCGCGGCCGCTACGGTCGCAGGTTCGAATCCTGCCTCGGGCATGGATGTGTGTGATGTCCTTAGGTTAGTTAGGTTTAATTAGTTCTAAGTTCTAGGCGACTGATGACCTTAGAAGTTAAGTCGCATAGTGCTCAGAGCCAGCCAGCCAGCCACTTAACATCTGAGGTCATCAGTCCCCTAGACTTAGAACTACTTAAACCGAAGTAACCTAAGGACATCACACACATCCATGTCCGAGGCAGGATTGGAACCTGCGACACTAGCGGTCGTGCGGCTCCAGACTGAAGCGCCTAGAACCGCTAGACCACTGCGGCTGGCCTTCGTTTTGGGAGAAGCTAAGGTTTACAGAAAGGTAAAGCACTGCTACAATAGACACAATCATTTGTCTTCGAGTGTGATGATTTATAATGGGTGGTCATAACTAAACTGTAGCTACTGACGGAGGTCCATTGTGGGCTATAATTATTGTAAAGCAGCCAAATTTGGTATATATGTTAATGCGTTAACGCAGAACCAAGTTACCTGGAAAGAAATTCGTTATAATTCTGGGCACCAGGTGCTAATCTGGCAGTGTACACTGTTTGTATGACGCTATAAGATCCGATCTGCCATTTGACAAGCCATAACATGAATGAACAACATAGCTGTCGAGAAGAGAAATCACGCGCTGTTAGTGAAAGTGTTTTATGTGAACGGCAACAGTTTCAGAGCTTCATTGAAAGAGAATCGCCGATTGAAAGGTTTGAGACGAGGTCCGATCTCATTAAACGTATTACATTAATGTATTACCTATGTACTTATTGCTAAGCTAAAATATTTTTCACGGTCGTGGATATTTGCTGGTAAATGAGCATCAGCCGGCCGTTGTGACCGAGCGGGTCTAGGCGCTACAGTCTGGAACCGCGCGACTGCTACGGTCGCAGGTTCGAATCCTGCCTCGGGCATGGATGTGTGTGATGTCTTTAGGTTAGTTAGGTTTAAGTAGTTCTAAGTTCTAGGGGACTGATGACCTCAGGAGTTAAGTCCCACAGTGCTCAGAGCCATTTGAACCATTTTTTGAAATTAGCAGCATGTATTCATGGCAAAAATAAGATCAGTGAAGAATCTCGTTCCTAACTGTTGTGATATTTGTGTGAACATTATTTAGAAAATGTAATTAATTTAGTAAGTGAATGGTACTTCTTATGCAGAGTACCTGTCTGACGGCAGAAGTAAGAAGAGAGATGCTTACGACCTGTGTATTCACTTAGATAGCTGACTTATTTCTTTTCTGGAGGGTTAGCAGGAACTTAGTATCGATTGAAACTTCTTGGTACCGGTGCCGCCCATCATAATTCCTCACGCGATTCCAGATATTCTTTATTTCCACTGCGAGTCAGCCCTTTCTGTACTTAACCTTTAATCTTTAGAGGTAAGTTCTCATTTAAACGCATTATTGTTTCAATAGGACTGTCAAGGGTAGTTTAGAAATGAGCAGCTAAATGAAGAAAAGTGTCAGTTTTGAAATATGGAGTGTGGCAGGCAATTACAGAACCTTTTTTATTCCTTGCATTAACGTAACGCCTTCAAGTTGATGTGTGGAGCTACGTATTTTAATAATGTGAAGTAGGTCTCCGTTCTTTTAACTCAAACGAACAGTTCACAGAAAAGAATTTAGTGATTTATGTGTACTCTTAAAGTGTACTGCCTGATAGTCTCAGTGGAAAAGTGTATACTATGGCCGGCTGGAGTGGCCGAGCGGTTCTAGGCGCTTCGGTCTGGAACCGAGCGACCGCTACGGTCGCAGGTTCGAATCCTGCCTCGGGCATGGATGTGTGTGATGTCCTTAGTTAGGTTTAATCAGTTTTAAGTTCTAGGCGACTGATGACCTTAGAAGTTAAGTCGCATAGCGCTCAGAGCCATTTGAACCTTTTTTTTATACTATGCTTAACTGTTATGTTCAGTGCCATTTTTCTGGGGGGGGGGGAGGGAGGGTGGGGGAGGTGACGATGACAGTTGACGGTTGCCGCTAAACTTTTATATGCCCAAAGTAAGCTCTTTACGATGCTGAACATCTTAAAAGTTTGCCTACGAGTCATTTCAAGGGTGTAACTCAGATTTATTTCATTATTTCATGTTGGTAATCGCAATTTGAACGATGCCAGTGCAGTCTGTGGTACCCGAAGCGAGGCATTTAACATTTAGAAGCAGCTGGCAACCGTTTTCGACAATTGAATCTCTGGCCGCCAGCCAGTGAGTCTAATTTCCTGTTCTGTGAGTGACCCGACAAACGGGACACGCCATATTTGCTTAATCACTTACTGTTCCATTCTTATTGGTTGAATAAACTATTTACTTATTCTCCTGCATCTAAAAAGCTAAAACCTGCCAATAATCCTTGTGCGAGTGAAAATTCAGTAATTTCGATGTTGTCGTGGATGATAAAAGTGAAAATGTAGACCTGGACACTGAACTGAACCCACTTGTGAAAATACAGTGAACGAAATTGTGTACGACGGCAAGTCAAATGATCGTCCAGAATGTTGGACTTAGGATCAAGAAATCGCATTTTGTGAGAAAAATTATAGGTTAATAGTTTCAAAAAAAAACTTGGTCGCAAAATTTCCAAAGAAATAGAAAATTTATGGGCAGAAAGAAATAACCAACTTTGGGCTACCGTATCTGCGTCATCTTCAGTTGATTCTGAAAATAAGAGATGATTTCTTTGGGGAAAAAAATATGTAGACATAATGAAAGTTCTGGTAATTAAGCTGCTGCTCAAGTACTACTCTGTGCTAAAAGGAAGACTTTGGAAAATATTTGCATTAGGGCGTTTCAAAGAGAACAGGATGTAAATGTCGTGTGACTAGGGCCTCCCGTCGGGGAGACCGTTCGCCGGGTGCCAGTCTTTCGATTTGACGCCACTTCGGCGACTGGCACGTCGATGGTGATGAAATGACGATGATGATTAGGACACAACACCCAGTCCCTGAGCGGAGAAAATCTCCGACCCAGCCGGGAATCGAATACGGGACCTTAGGATTAACATGCTGTCGCGCTGACCACTCAGCTACCGGGGGCGGACAGAACTGAAGGTGACTCAAGAACAACGTATTTCACACTGCTTTGAAAGTGACGAAAAAAAATAATCAACCTTTCAATGATTCTGAGACCGAAATTGACCTGCAAGAAATGCTCCGGTGTAGCCGGCAAGCACCCAAGCGCTTGGCATAATGCGACTCTTCGTGTACCTAGCCGCCTAGCGTGACGCGTCCGGTGTGGCAGTAGTCTCAATGCCCCCTTGTGCACACCTGTGACACAGAGTGAAATACGCACACAACAAATGTAAATATTAAACTATATCATTCTCCTATTTTGGAACTATACTAGTGACCGATATGTTAGAATTCTGCCTCTGCATCACAACGGTCATCGGTCTGACTGCCAAATGGAAAACCAGGTTCTATTCCCGATACTGATGGATGCCTTTCCCTGGTGGGAGAAGTAGAACGCGGTATACTTAGCCTCGAGATTCCGGTTGACAAGCTACTGGAACGAGAAGGAGCGTCTCCGAGGTTTGGAAAGCCGTCAGCATCCGGAAGAGCCGCGTGCCGACCTCATACTACATCGCACCGCATCCAAATCACGCCATATGGTTCATGATGGAACGGAGCCCACATGGCACGACGCGTTTCTCTGGGCCTGATCGCGGAGTTAGAGGAACAAATTATAACCCAATGTTGCTTAATTGTTTTAAGTCTGAGCGGAACCCGTTGTAAGCACGAGGTATGAAATCTCCGTCGACCGCGCTGCGCCGCGAAAAACCGAGAAATTAGGCTCGGTGCAGTACAGCATATCCGGCGTTGACAGAGAACCACGCCGCTCTGCGCGTTGTCCAGTACCAATGAACAAATTTCGCGTAGTGTTGGTACACCAAAAGGTAAAAAAAGACGTAGGTTCGTGCACGCTCTGCGTTCCTTGATACCGCGCCAGAACGAGACGATACTGTACCGACAGTACCGACTGTACCAATTGATGTTCTGTCCCTAAATGAGTTTCGGGTAGAATCATCAGAGGAAAGAAAACTTAATAAATCTTTACCAAGAACCACCGGAATTGTGGAATCTTCATAAAGTGATTAATACATAAAAAATTTAAAAAATGCTGATGGCATTCTTTAGCACATCCCTGTTCAATAAAACTCTGAACCACTGGCTAACCAGTCACCTCTGACACTGTTCACCTCTCTATGCTCCACGTTAGGTAACTCAGCCGTCCCTTCAAGGAGAACAACACGTGTTCCCCATCAGTAATGTGCCTTTTTGATGGAATTTGTTAATAACTCGGCCACGTAAGTAATACTGGAAATATGGAATAAAGAATTTATATTTTTCTGTGCGTCATTATGAGCCCTGTACACTGCTGGAACTATAACTGAGATGCTTTGCTTGAATACTTGGAAAAGATACAACAAACTTGTAAACGAATCCAAAAAAGACAGAGTTGTTGCTGTTCTCTAAGTAGATCATACTCCATTTCTATCATTAGCATATTGTTTCTTTATTACTGTAAGTGTTCGAAGTCTTCTGGTGACACACGATAAAAGTGTTCAAGCTTCCCGTCATTTTGAAATTCTTGTTGGGCCTTCAACCAAATCGAACTGACATCGCCACACAATATTTCCGCGGTCCACCTGGCCACCATCATCAGGTGAGGAGAGCTACGCCGCTCTCGCCGATAACTGATTCAAACGACGAAACCTTTATATGCAGCGAATATACGAAAGTGCATGCGCTAACGTAACGCGCAAGCGCTTAATCGTTGCTGCTGCCCCCTAGCCAAGAAGAGTTGCAGCGCCTCCAGTGGTGAATACTGTCGAAAAACGATATATCGTTAAATATTATTACTCATAGCCCGACGATGCAGATGCCGTTGTTTCTTCGTATCTGTTTTACTTAGAGGTTATCCATTATCGCGGTTAATGGTATTATCTGTTGGTCGGATTTCGACAGATTCTTCTAGAACACAATCCCAGTAACGCGAGGTGTTGGCAACCACTTGTGTCTGATTGTATAGCGTCTTACGTCCCTCTGTAAGACAGTGCTCAGCCACCGTAGATTTGTCAGGTTGCGGTAATCGAGTATGGCGATGATGTTCAACACATTTGTCATTGACGGAACGAGTAGTTTGACCAATGTATATTTTACCTCACTCACATGGTATTTTGTAAACGTCACGCTTCCTTAAACCTAAAACGTCCTAAACAGAGCCAAGAAGTGCACATCCGATTTTATATTTTTTTCAGAATTCCACTTACCTTGGCAGACACGTTTCCAGCATATGGAAGGAAAGCCGCAGAACAAAAATTATCTGCACCTGGTTTAGGCAGTGGTCCAAGTTCAAAAGCACGTCGAATCCCTCTGCCCATATAGTCGTTATGATTAAACACGTCCTCAAGATGAACCTGCGACTTTTTGTTAATTCTCAGCATCCCAGATGGCATATTCGCTTTTGACCAAGGTCCACAGGTCTCCTGTACGTTGAAACGGTGGATGATACCTGATAGTATGTAAATACCTATCAGTATGTGTCAGTTTCCTAACTTACTGTTCTGAGTACTTTCTTGACACCCGTCTCAATCTGTTACTGAGCGGGCGCTGAAGACCTTGCCGTCGTGCGCCCTTACAACTCTCTGCATCATCATCATCATATAAACTCTGTGTCCTAGAGTTCCGTCATCTCTTTTCAAATGGTTCAAATGGCTCTGAGCACTATGAGACTTAACATCTGAGGTCATCAGTCCCCTAGACTTAGAACTACTTAAACGTGACTTACCTAAGGACATCACACACATCCATGTCCGAGACAGGATTCGAACCTGCGACCGCGGCACCAGCGCGGTTCCGGACTGAAGCGCCTAGAACCGCTCGGTCACCGCGGCCGGCTCATCTCTTTTATAAACCACTACATGCAAAAAGGGTAATTCTCCCTGCTTTTCAATTTCCATCGTGAATTTGATGTTAGGATGAAGGCAATAAAAATGGTCCAATAACCAGTGCAAAGAAACTGATACGTGTGGCGAAACAAGAAGCATATCGTCAACATACCTAAAAAAAACAAGTAGGCTTCAAAAAAGACGTGTTCAGGGCCAAATCCTCAAAGTCGTCCATAAACAGATTGACGACTATGAGGGAGAAAGGAGTCCCCACAGCCACACCGTCAGTCTGTTCAAAATATTTTTCGTTGAATAAAAAATTGGTGGAGGTAACTAAATGACGGCAGAGCATCATTTCCGTTGCTATTTTTTCATTAATTAAAATCAATGACTCTTCATGAGGGACCCGAGTAAAAAAAGACACCACATCGAAACTGACAAGTAAGCCGGTCGGGGTGGCCGAGCGGTTCTAGGCGCTTGAGTCTGGAACCGCGCGACCGCTACGGTCGCAGGTTCGAATCCTGCCTCGGGCATGGATGTGTGTGATGTCCTTAGGTTAGTTAGGTTTAAGTAGTTCTAAGTTCTAGGGGACTGATGACCTCAAATGTTAAGTCCCATGGTGCTCGAGCCATTTCAACCATTTTTTTGACAAGTAAATCAGAGGCACCAAGACGAAGCGACTTTAAACGTTGAACAAAATCCATGGGATTGGAAATGTTATTCGCGTTTACCCACTTCAGGGCTGAGGGCACATGCTAAATTTTTGCCAAGTTGTAAGTCGACACACCCAAATTACTAACAGTCGGGTGTAACGGGACACCATCTTTATGGACCTTCGGCAATCCGTATAATTTAGGTGGAACGGCCCCACCAGGACAAAGTTTTTTAAAAGTATCCTCAGGTAATGAGCTCTTTTTCAGAAGTGAAGTCGTCCGTTTTATGCAATCCGTGGGATCTTTCTGTAGTGCACGATACGACAGATTCTTAAGTAAATCAAACGTCTTATTTACATAATCATCCTTGGAGACTAAAACAGTAGGAAACTTCCTGGCAGATTAAAACTGTGCGCCCGACCGAGACTCGAACTCGCGACCTTTGCCTTTCGCGGGCAAGTGCAGGAAAGCTTCTGTAAAGTTGGGAAGGTAGGAGACGAGATACTGGCAGAAGTATAGCTGTGAGGAGCGGTCGCGAGTCGTCCTTCGGTAGCTCAGATGGTAGAGCACTTGCCCGCGAAAGGCAAAGGTCCCGAGTTCGAGTCTCGGTCGGGCACACAGTTTTAATCTGCCAGGAAGTTTCATATCAGCGCACACTCCACTGCAGAGTGAAAATATCATTCTTAAAACAGTAGGGTTTCCATTGTCTACTGGTAAAATTAAGAATTCGGGGTCCTCTCTAATAGACCGAATAGCTGCCCGTTCAGCCGAGGAAATATTATTCTGTGGGGACCCACCACGACGCAAAATGTCAGAAATCTCTCGTCTGATCTCGTCCACCCGTTCTTCCGGAAGATGTGACACTGTTTGCTCAACAGAAGAAATTAATTTCGTGGTGGGAACACTTCCAGGGGTGGGAGCAAAGTTTAAACCTTTTTCCAATACCGAAACCGTGACGTCATCCAGTTCTTTACTTGAAAGATTTATCGTAGTCCGTCGACAAGTCTCGTTTCCCGATATCAAGGGTTGACGTCAAAGACGTTTAAATTTAGAGAACTGCCTACCAGCAGCACTCCGATGCACCCAGTCTGAGAATGCCCAGGACGGAAAATCGACCAACTCCCATGATATTGTAGACAGCCGTGACGAAATCTTTAAATGAAGGTAAAATAAATCTTTGGGTGTAATATCCAATCGTCGACGAGTAAAACGGATGTGTTCTCTAGCTAAGGCTTCTGCTACTATCATATTGAAGTTTTGAACTCAGGACCCGTGCTTGCAGAAGAATACCAATGACTTAACGATGGGTCCACTTTTTTGCAAATACATGAATTACTGTTTTGTTTTATCACCCAAACATGTTTCATCATGGTTGGTTTTTTATTGTTTTCCTGAAACGCATACATACAGGTTATTTTTAGGTTAAGAAATGTGATGTACCAGATTTTTTTGTCATTAAAATTATATGAGAACATTACCTATTGTTTTACATAGTGTGTGTCCTATGGCTGCCAACAAGAATCAGCCACAAGTCTAAATTGGTATAGACCTACGATGTTATATGCAAACATGAGGATGTTACAAAATCGTCTGCATCGAATTTTTTTACTACCCTATCTTCAAAATGTATGTTGTGATAAAATTTTACATATATTTCTGTATTTGGGGTTATCATCGTAGTATTTTGTCAGAATCGCATCGGAGACGTAAATTTGTGCAGAGAAACCTGTCTCCAAGTCACAGTAACCTAAAAGGACGCAGTATTTACAAATAAGCAGGAGAAACCTGCGTAAACAGCGTCAAATTACAAAACATAATCTGCTAATAACAAGCTACATGAAATAATCGCCATACCTAAGCTTAACAAAACTTTTATCGAAGTCCATAAGTACAGGTCAACTAGACAGAAACACGTTTCATACACAAAACAAATATGTCACAGTTAAGGACAAGCAAAATACTACAATGGTAAGGGCGAAAACGGACACGAATTTTACCAGAACATCCATTTTAAAGATATGATAATAAAAAAAACTCAGTGCAGACGATTCTTTAACGTATTTTCAGATGACATAGAGTACTAATTTAGACTGGTGGCTGATTCTGGTTGGCAGCTGCAGGACAACACAATAGAAAAAGAGGTAAAATGCACATACATTTTAAAAGACAAAAAAATCTGATATCATATTCCTTAACTAAAAACAACCTGTATGTATATATTTCAGGAAAATAAAGAAAAGAAACACTGAGGATGCCACAACTATGTTGAAACAAGTTTGGGGTATAAAGCAAAACAGCATATTGTGTGCTTGGGAACAGGTGCACCCATCCTTAAGTCATTGTTCTCCTGCTACTGCAGCCGAAGCTGTGTTTGAACTATCTGATTTTCCTGATTACGCGACTCTAGCTGTTCCGCAGCTTCATCTAGTGTCTATTCGCTCAATTCTGTCTTGCCTATACGTTCCTCCTGCACTTCCTGCCGGCCGGTGTGACCGAGCGGTTCTAGGCGCTTCAGTCTGGAACCGGGCGACCGCTACGGTCGCAGGTTCGAATCCTGCCTCAGGCATAGATGAGTGTGATGTCCTTAGGTTAGTTAGGTTTAAGTAGTTCTAAGTTCTATGGGACTGATGACCTCAGATGTTACGTCGCATAGTGTTCAGCGCCATTTCCTGCACTTCCTGCTTGTTGTTAACCTTGACAAGGTCCCGCTCTAAGACTGGAAATTGTTCTATGCGAACATTCGTCTCTTTCTGCATCTTTTATTTTATCTCTGTAGCCATCCTTTTAGCCACTTGTACTTATTTCCTAGCCTGTGTAGCTTCATCTTTTGTTTTCTTCGCTACTTTTTCGGCCTCTTTCTTTTCTGTGGTAATTATTACAGATTTTTACCTAGTTTCTTTACTGACTGCTCTAGCTTCCCACCTCCCTTCTTTCCACATTTCTTCTAGTGTTACATTCATTTCTCTTCTCGTCCTTTCTCGCCTCCCTAGCCTCTCCTCTTGTTTCGTCTGCCACCTTCCCAATTTCGTTTGCTTCTCGTAGACCCACACAACGCCTGTATTTACATGATGTGGAACAGAACACTCAGAACAAGAGGAAAACTGTATGAAAGATTCAGCTGTTAAGTATTTGTGCCAGTAATTTAATCTAAAATTATATAACCACGTCTCAAGTATGTCTCAAATATTCTGAAATGAAAAGCAGTTTTAATGATTACCATTAAGTCAATTTTTTTTCAATTGAACGTTACTAGCTGAGCTGAATCACAAACGATTACATAAATACCCAAAATTCCAGCCAATTTATACGAAATTCGCTCTCGCCATAAAAGAGAGAGAAAGTAATCCTAGTCAGTTATCCGTATAGCGCTCTCCCCTCAAGGAACCACGCGAATTAAACTGTGTTCAAACACTAATTTTCGCCCCAGCAACGGACCACTTGGTGGTTGTAATCAGACAGCTCCATTAACCACGCACGGGGATGACTAGCTATGAAATGGAATTCAGAGGTATGACATATGCCTGAATTTATTAGCACAAGGTGGTTTCGTTAAAAACATTGCCAACTATTTGAGCGAAAGTTACTCCAGATGTAACGACAATAATAATAAACACTAAAACACTAAAAGATAAAAACGAAGCGACTCACTGTGCGCAAAGTTCAGGAAAGGAAGCACATGATGGTAAATTCAGCTCTCTAACATAATAAATTAGAACCGGCTCAAGTCCGTGACTCTTCAACAGTGATTGGATTCATGCTTGGAATATTAGTGAAGTTGTACAATTGTACGGCGCCAGTGGGCGCGTAGGACTTAACCATGAAATTACGAGGGTTATTAAACTCCTCGCGAACTGTACCGTCACTGTTGCCCGTAAACTTCACCATCGTTGGAGTGTAAGTGTGTTGGCTGCGTGAGGCGCCGATGGCTCTCTATGTACGCCTGTGCGCACACCGCTGCTGCCTAGTCCTCGGATGAGGTCTGAACCAGACGTTTCCTGGCCGGAGTCTGCGCGTAAAGCGTCACGACTGAAGAGGTTCCAGCTGCGTGCAGAACCCGACGTGCCACTAACGTGTCTAATAGGCAGACATCTACCCAGACCATGACACAGGAATTCCAAACTGCATCAGGATGCACTGCATGTACTATGACAGTTAGGCGGAAGGTGAGAAAACTTGGATTTCATGGTCGAGCGGCTGCTCATAAGCCGCACATCACGCCGGTAAATGCCAAACGATCACTCGCTTGGTGTAAGGAGGGAAAACATCGGACTATTGAAGAGTGGAAAAACTTTGTGTGGCGAGACGAGTGTGGGTGTGGCGAATTCCTGGTGAACGTCATCTGCCAGCATGTGTAGTGCCAACAGTAAAATTCGGAGGCGGTGGTGTTATGGTTTGGTCGTGTTTTTCATGGAGCGGGGCTGCACCCCTTGTTGTTTTGCATGCCACTATCAAAGCACAGGGCTACATTGATGTTTTAAGCACCTTCTTGCTTCCCACTGTTGAAGAACAATTCGGGTATGGCGACTGTATATTTCAACACGATCGAGCACCTGTTCATAATGCACGGCCTGTGGCGGAGTGGTTACACGACAATAACATCCCTGTAATGGACTGGCCTGCACAGAGTCCTGACCTGAATCCTACAGAACACCTTTGGGATGTCTTGGAACGCCGACTTCGTGGCAGGCCTCACCGACCAACATCGATACCTCCCCTCAGTGCAGCACTCCGTGGAGAATGGGCTGCCATTTCCCAAGAAATTTTCCAGCACCGGATTAAACGTATGCCTGCGAGAGTGGAAACTGTCATCAAGGCTACGGGTGGGCCAACACCATATTGAAATCCAGCATTAGCGATGGAGTGCGCCACGAACTTGTGAGTCACTTTCTGCCAGGTGTCCGGTGTTGATCACATAGTGTATATGTATTTGTGGTCAACTTTTCTCCACCCTCCAAGAAAACAAAATAAACAAAAAGTATTTCACAAGAAAGGTTTAAATATTAATGAGTCGTAACAGTCTCATTTTCTGCTTAAGCCTTTGAAGTATGATGTCCTGTTCTCGTGGAAGCCACATTTAAATATGAACTTCCTTCTTTTTATAAAATACCATAAAAATGATTTATGCAACTGAAATATCCGTACATGGAAAAAATTAGAAAATGTTATTATTCTGGAACTGCAGATAAAATAACGAAACAATCTTTGTCCTAAATTTTCAAAATTAAGTACGTTCATCTAGAATTTATACTAAATTTGGAAACATTCTCAAAATCCTGTCTTAAGGTGGCCTATCCCCCAAACGTAAATTTTACTCCCCTAGCTTCTCGCAGATAGCTTAAATTTATCACTTCTCAGACAGGTACATTTTAACTGGTAATGAGCTTTTGAACAGGTGGTAACTTACAGATTCACAATGTCTGTGGATTACCAAATTTTACCGCGTGCAAGTGCGGTTTACAATAACCGATTTTAAAAACTAATGCTGTACGTTGTTTTGATAGGAAAGGTTTGCAGATTGCACATGTTCCTGGGAATGTACATTAGATGTAATCGTTTAAAAACTGGCGTTGCCGGATTTTGGTACCCTGGAACCAAATGTCAGGAACTGCTAGAATGCACAAACTAAAAAATGCGCTCATATTTGAATTCGCTCCTGTTCCCAATGTCCACTACATTAGCTAATACAGTTCTTGTGAGTTGTTGTAACTTGGGTGATGCGTAACACTCTGCTGACCAGTTTGTTTTGGGTTCAATCCTCGCTACAGCCAAATAGTTTCTCGTGCCTTTCTCCAGTTATCCAAACAAAGGACACTCTTGGCAACAACACAGCTGGTAGGCCGCTTGGATTTGTTCACGCAACAACCTAATAAGCTAACATCAGTGCTAATTAAATAGGAAACGGCGTAATGTGTCGAATTTTTTTCTTAACAGCTATTTCACAGCATAACCTACCCTGCAACACCGTTACGAATTTCTGAGACTATTAATGATCGCCCTGCATATACAGGGTGTTACAAAAAGGTACGGCCAAACTTTCAGGAAACATTCCTCACACACAAATAAAGAAAAGATGTTATGTGGACACGTGTCCGGAAACGCTTAATTTCCATGTTAGTTGTTCCTTCATACTCTGTCTCTGCGAGTACTTTGTAGTAAGCTATCACTGTAGAACAGCCTCAACACACTATTAAAATTAATTGGCGTGTGCGTAATTTCTTTCCTGGCGCGCCACTAGCGAGACAGTTACACCCTGCTAATAACATGCTCGCCAGCACTTCTGTTTTTATAGTCGAGGGCGCAGCGAACGACACGGGTTGGCGGCGAGCCAGCCGCAGAAGCGTGGGTAACTAGGCGAGCCTGATGCCACTGGAACCTGGCTGCAAGCCACGCGCCTGTGTTCAGGCTTGCATCTTCGTGGTCTGTATTTAGCTTCCGATGCCCTCGAGCACCTCTGGTTTCAGTCCCCATCACTCCTCATCCTTACACGAAATGAACGTTAGAGATCGTAGACACTTCCTGTAGTATGTCGCAAGTGCTCATCCTCTAAGCTTCCTCAACAGCGTTTCGCGAAAACGTCGTCTACTTTTCACAAACCATTCTCGTACAAACTCGCAGAACACATCCGTAACACATCCCTACTGATTTAACATACCGCTAACAAATCTAGCTTGCCGCATCTGATTCGCTTTAATGCTTTCCTTTAATCCGACCTGACTGGGGTCCAAACTGCTCTAGCAGTACTGAAAGATGGCTCGCACAAGTGTTTTGTACGACCTTACACTTTATTAGATTTCTCCCAATAAGCCGAAGTCGGCCATTTTCCTTCTCTTCTACTGGCATTAGGTGCTCGTTCCATTTCATGTCGCTTCGCAACGTTACGTCTAGATTCTAATCGACGTGAATTGAGACAAGCGCAAACAGGTTGTCAACATGAAACCTCCCTGATTTTTCACTGCAACTGAAAAAAAACTATGATATATAGATATCTGCGGTTTGTAGCATCATGTAACTCAAAGTTATACAAAAAAAATTTGCACTTCTACATAGGCTCCTCCCGTAATCCTTAAAATGTCTATGCCAGCATTCGTCAAATTGCGGATTGTGGGCTGCGTGAGGCGCAAACCAACATTCGTGCGGTCCGCGGATCTGAACCGTATGTTATAATAATGTACATCTAGCAACAAATAGTCGAATCCAAAAACGTCCGCAGGTTCGAATCCTGCCTCGGGCATGGATGTTTGTGATGTCCGTAGGTTAGTTAGGTTTAAGTAGTTCTAAGTTCTGGGGGACTGATGACCTCAGATGTTAAGTCCCATAGTGCTCAGAACCATTTGAACCATTTGAACCAAAAACGTTAACTGTCATTAAGAGCTTCTTAAGAGTGTAGTTTTGCTGCACAGTGACACACAAAAATACTCATAGACGGCAATATTTTGAGATGGGCTTCATTTTAGCTGATGCTGGTGATTTCGGCCCTGAGCTGCGTAAAGTGACCGTTCGCCTCAGGGGCAGAGGAACAGAAGTGTGTTCATCGTATGGTTAGAGGATGTGACAAGGGTGGCGGGAATGTTTCGTCCTTTGCCTTCCAGTGGTGACAACTCGCGGGCGTGTGTACCTCCTACTGATCAGCTGCTGTGGTATAAATTTCAGGCGGAAGTGACATGGATTCGTCAATGCGCGCTGTAGAGATGGTCATCTTTAATTTCGGTATATATTCGTAACAAGGAATATGAAATTAAATTAATACAACGCAGTTAGTAGAAGAAGAAAAACATTGAAAACGTTAGTAAATATTTCTGATCGTGTCTCAAATTGCATAATACATTTAATTGTATTACAGCTACTTACTAATCAATTAATCATCCGCTCACACAGACAAAACAAAAACACTTCATCAGGCAGCTATAGTGTCACAACTCTGGTATCGCTGAAGGTGCAGAAAGCTTTGCTGCACGTAAATGAGTAATCAATGGATCGCTGGTTCGAACCTTCATAAGATCTTTTTTCACTTTATTATTTTGGGAATCAGATTTTTGAAATGCTTTATAATTATGGTATGTGAAATTCAGAGTTCAAATATCAGTCCAGCTAAACAAGTCAATGCAACTTTAAAAACTCTCTAGAAAACCGACATTTTAAAGATTTTTAGTGAATTACAGTTAAGTCGATGTTTCGTACTGGGCTGTATAGCTTACTCGGTAGCGTTGGAGACTGATAACTGAGTAATCAGTTAATCACTGCTTCGAACCGTCCTGAGGTATTTTTTTGTTTCACTTTTTCATTCATTTCGAATACCTACTTCTAAATATGAAATTAATCAAAATATTCTCATTAACACAATCTAATCATGATTTTTGTGAGAAATGCGTTTCTTCTTGTTTCTAAATACACATGGCAGGCAAAATTTCAGTTTTCATTGCAAATATAAATTTTTAACTGTCGATATTTTATAAAATATTGTTCATAAATTTGTAATGTTATTTATTAGTGTAAATAATCCTTATTTACAGTCTTTTATAAAAATCCAGAATTAAGAACTTGCATTTGCAACGAAAACTAGAATTTTGAGTGTGATTAGAACCAAGAAAACATGAATTTTTCGTAAAAAACTATGATTACATATTTGTTAATGGGAATATATTTGAGGAATTTTATGTTTAAATGTTGTAGGTATTCGAACTGAACGAAAAGAAATAAAATGAAAAAGAAGTCCTTAGCAAGCTTCGAACTACCGATACATTAACTACTCAATTATCATTTTCTAACGCTGCTGAGTGTCCAATATGGTTCATCACGTAACACTGGTCTAACTTCAGTGAATTACAGTTGCTCGGAAACCTTCAATGTCCATCTCCTCCAGAATTTTTGGGAGTTGCATTGAACTGCTTTTGGTGACTGACATTTGAGTGCTGAACTTCAGATAGCATAAATATTTAAAAAATCACGAAAATACGATTGTCAGGTTGTCTGCGTGTGAAACAGAGAACTGTCGATATGAAGTGTTCCGACTGGTACCCACTTCTAATGATTTGTACGTGGGGGGCCGATGGTCACCTTCTTGCGCCTTTACTATGGTTACTCTTTTGAGGACTCACAACCTGCTAATTTATGTAGGTTTACAGTTAGTAAGAAGAACGGTACATAAGTGGCGCGAGGTACCACCCCACATTGACAGTATAGGCTCTTGATCAACAAAGTTTGACAACCACTGGTCTGCTAACCCATCCCATACATATGCACAAACTTGTCTGGAGTGATGGAGGCTATTCTTCAGCAAAGATAGATAAGCTTATTTATAGTCAAGGTGTACACAGTGTCTTTCACATACCACTAACATAAGAAACCCAGAGCGCTATGTCCACAGATCGTGATGATCATTTGGTTGATCCATTGGGCCATGTTTACGGCTATGGTTCTAAATGGTTCAAACGGCTCTGAGCACTATGGGACTTAACATCTGTGGTCATCAGTCCCCTAGAACTTAGAACTACTTAAACCTAAATAACCTAAGAACATCACATACATCCATGCCCGAGGCAGGATTCGAACCTGCGACCGTAGCAGTCGCGCGGTTCCGGACTGAGTGCCTAGAACCGCTAGACCACCGCGGCCGGCTACGGCTATGGACATGTTTGTTGCTGGAAGTAATGAACATGCAGGTTCCCTTTGAAATTCCCATAGGAAATTTCTTTGAACACAAAGGGTAATTTAAATCCCGCATATGACACCATGGACTGGGCTCGATAAGGGTTCATGTCTCATAGATTTTTTTTAACTGGATTTGGAAATCAAGGAGATTCCGTTGGATATCCTGTACAGTTAATACTGTAATGAAATATTACAGGAATGGTTCTGCTTCCCATCTGCATTAACAAAACAGTTAATCACATTTAAAGCAAGGTACCATTGACGGCACCAAATGGATATAGCGCTCGTGCGTGGTTGTGGACATGCGTCAACCCCAGTCCTCCCTCCAGCGGTGGCCTCGTTAAAGTAGTGTAGCGGACTTTGAATATCCGGACTGCGCTCGCCGCGAAGTGTCCGTACGACACCTGGAAACTACGGGCCATGGTTACCTATAAGGGAAGAACGTGGGCAAAATAATTACGTTAGGACGCTACATAAGTATTGACGTAACGTGTACAGAGAATCATACTCATGTGCGAAATCTGCTGTCACGGAGCAGCGCATGGGTCCGTTGCAGTAGCCGGCGATATGTGGCCGTCGTAGTTCATAGAATTGTACTGGAGAACTGCAGTCCCACTGCGATGAGTGTGGGAAACTTCTGGAAGGGGATCGCCAGCGGGCACAGAATGCCTCTTCCGACGTCCTTGTAAGTCGTCTTGCGCATGTTGACAATGCTGCCTGACACTGCACCACAGCCGGCCGGAGTGGCCGAGCGGTTCTAGGCGCTTCAGTCTGGAACCGCGCCACCTCTACGGTCGCAGGTTCGAATCCTGCCTCGGGCGTGGATGTGTGTGACGTTCTTAGGTTGGTTGGGTTTAAGTAGTTCTAAGTTCTCGCGAACTGATGACCTCAGCTGTTAAGTCCCATAGTGCTCAGAGCCATTTGAACCATTTTTTTGAACTGCACCACAGTTATGAAATCACTGCAGCGTCACTTGGATTTCGTCACCCGATCGCGCCAAGAGCACCACAACATCAGCGAAGGCACCATATTGGGAGGTCACAACTCCAATGCAGATGCCTCCTAGTCAAGGGCCTGCAGCGCGGGCCCGAGGGCCTCCGTGAATAAGACTCCAGATAAAGGGCATCCCTGTCGCACCGACCGTCCAAGAGTGATGTGGTCAGGTCGGCGGCCGTTGACCATAATCTGGGGGCACGCCCCATGGGTTAAACGTAAGATTGCCCCTACTGACGCCAGATAGCGGCCCCTCGTTCAAGGACGGTGGGAAGGGAACCGTGATCGATACGATCAAAGGTGTGATCAAAATAGCCGGCAACGTGACATCGCAGTAGGAGCCAAGTGCCATGTGGATGTTGTTGTCACCGCCTAAACATGTTTGGTCCAGATGGGTCATGTGTCTGATTGAAGACCTGTGCAAAAGATAAGGGCGAAAAGTTTGTAATCCACGTTTAGGAGTGTAAGAGAAAATAGTCGTGGCAACAGTGTGAACCGCTTTGTTTTTGAACTGGCTGATGATGCCTTCGAGGAAATCAGTGGGGATAGTAAAATCATCGCGGAGGAGGTCTTGAAACATTTGAATCCACTGAGCGCCCATCATTTGGTAGAAGGCGCAGCAGAACTCGTTAGGTAAGCTGTCCGATCCTGGTGATTTGTTTGCGGCACCCAGTACCAAGGCTGCTGTCAATTCTTCGGTTATGAGAGCTAACAGGGCGTCGTCCTGAGCCGCTAGCCTGAGGACGGGCAAATCACACAGGAGCCTGCAACAGCGAAGAAGTGCTAGAAGTGCTACGCTGACGACCTCCTCCTGCTGGTCGGCGGCCGAAGTCGCGAGGATATAGAACCTAAAATAGAGCGAGCACTAAATAAACTACAACTATGGTGCCGTAACACCAAAATGACGATCTCACCAACCAAGTCGACTTACCTACTACTTAAAGGACAATTAACGAGAAACCCGACTGTGGGAATTGACGGTACGCCCGTTCTACGGAGAAGAGAAACGTGGTACCTAGGAATCATCATCGATGAAAGGTGGAACTTTGCAAGGCACATAGAAACCGTAACCCAGAAAGCCCTACAATTATTAAACAACCTGATTTCTATAGGACACAAGAGATTCCACCTCCCGCCTCATTTAATCAAGCTTTACCACAACAGTATACTTACATCAATAGTGGGTTACGGCTCAGGAGTCTGGGCTCACAGGCTCACGAGGGTGGTGCCTGCCATGACGGTGAGGAGAGTACAAAGGAACATGATATTAAGGTCCGTGGGAGCATGTAGAACTTCTCCGGGTGGAGCACTGCTAATCATAATGGGACTCTGCCCCTTAGATATTAAGATTAGGGAACAGGCCGCTTGGTACTGGGCCAGAAAGGGTATTAACACCAAGGTAGAGGAAATTATGGGGGTAATAGTCAGGGAAAAAGGGGAGATAAGGGAAAGAGGGATAGATCTATGGCAGGAGATATGGGAGTTAGATGAAACTGGTAGAAGAACCTTTCAGTTCCTACCAGACGTCAAGGAAAGACTAAAAATGAAGTATTTTGAGCCAACAAGGGGTTTGTTCCACTTTCTCACCGGTCATGGCCCATATCCGACTTATCTAAGTCGGTTTGGGAAAAGGGCGACGCCTGCGTGCGACTGTGGCGCACCGGAGGGTACTCCTGACCATGTGGTTTACGAGTGCCCCCTTTTCGATGATGTAGGCGGGACACTGAGACGACAACTACCAAATACAAATACCTATGACCTTTTGAGACAAGAGGAGACCTTTCAAAGACTAAACATGCTAGCAAACGAGGTATCACAAAAAGTATTAAAAACTTTTTTGAAAGACCTACAAGCCTAGTTAGATAGAAAACACCGTTTGCGACCATAGCTCCAGTCCCATACCGCCCGTTCGTGGATAGGTCGACTTCACAGTTGGAATCCGCCACGACCGGGACTAGGGGGACTGGCGTGATCCCGAATAGTGACAACGCACCAACCATGACGTAGAATAGGAAGTAGATTTAGGCAATTAGAATAGGATAGTAAATTAGGAACCTGCAGAGATAAACCACCCTTGCCTGCCCTGTGCCAGGGGCACGGCCATAGGGATCAGCTCTATGGGCAAGGCTTCCAAGTAGGTTCATATAATTACACTGGCACAATTGTAACGCTGCAGGCAGTTAGCACTAACCTTTTGTAGTAACTAGAAATCAAGCCAACTTAAAATAAGAAGTAGTCTGCCTAAGTACTAATCGCATAACTGTCTGTAATTAAGTATAATGTAGAAGCTGCTATTGTATAAAGTAGAAACATTGGACCCACTAATCAATAAGGTGGTGGGTCAATCTTGTATAATTATTATTATGTTATGAAATAACTCGCGGGCGGACAGTGCAGAAAATGTCCTGTAATGCTGGATGAATCCTGCAGTGTTGCCACACTGCCTGTAGATGCATCCATCTGCTGCCATCTCTACTGATGTTATAAGGTGGCGCTTGCGGTGGGGTCTCTCTCGGATGACGTGATATATGGACGCCATTTCGGCGGGGATGGTAACCTGTGCCTTCGCCCAGATTCAGGCTCCATCAAGCTGTTCCGCGGTGAGACTGATTAGGCGAGCTTTGAGACGATTAACCGTGATCTGACGGTCTCTTGACGGCAGCTCTGTCCCTCAGCGCTGTGTACCTAAAATCCGACGTCGTCTGGCACCAGCACTCTGTATCGCATCTAGTGTCCACTGGAGGGCCGGCTTGGCACGGTCGAGCCACAGATGTAACGTGGAAGGATATACATGCAGACTCCGGAGGCAGTGGTTCCACGTAGCAGCGATCTCCCGCTGACATGCGTCCTCGTACAGACAGGAAATGTTCAGCGTCCATAGACCACAGCTTGCGTGTGAGTTGTCGCGGGTGTGTGACTGTCGACTACAGTTCCGCGTCCCTTCTCATGTCTCAGGAGACGAATATCCGGTCAAGGCGGTTGGCGGAATGGTCGGTGAAGTATATACAGCCACGGCGGTCACCTGAAGGAGGCCCACGTGTCTTCGAGTGCAAGAAGCCGCATGAGAGCCTGTAGTGCCATGCAGGTAGAGTAGCGTAGCGTTTAGTCCACGTGATCCAGGATGCTGTTAAAATCGCCACCTATTAAGTAGTGATCCGTATTCCCTCGCAGGAGCAGAGCAATTTTGTCGGAATAAAAGGTGGTCCATTAACTGCAGTGGGAGGGTGCGTCGGCATTGGCTATACTGATTGCCCTCACATAATGGCCATGTCTCATGCAGATAGCAGATACATGACATCCAACGCCTCGATGCCACTGCATAAGAGAATGGAGGTTCCACAGGCACTATCGCTAGATGGAATGCTGTAGGCCATGTGCCCGCAAATTTCGAATGAAAGCACTGGGTGGACTCCTAGAAGGAGGGTGGTATCCAGATTCACCACCTGGACCATGTCACGGAACACGCGTATTTCGATGAAAGTGTGTATGCCGTTGACATTGACTACCCACACAGTATTATTGGAACATCTTAAAGTGTGGAGTAGGTAGGTGCAAGTGGCGGCCACTCGGGGGTAACGGGGCTGCCCAGCTATGTGCCAGGCATTTAACGCAGACCTTCTGCGGGTGTCAGACTCCCCTCAAGTGGGATGCAAGCCCCATGGGGCGGAGGAGCGTCAAGAGCATCTGGTGCATTTTCCACCTTCACATTTCAGCAGCCCAGTCACTGAATGGGGAAGGGATCGGTGATGGCACGTCGTCGTGGGCAAAGTGCTCCATTGCTTGTAGACTGTGTATCTGTAAATGTCGAATCGCAGCTCTGGGTAGACTTCTAGAGGGAGGAGCGTTGGTCATGGGTTCGTCTGGGGCGGGTGAGGCTGCCGTCCTGTCTGCAGCATCAGATACCTGCCTTAGGGTGGTACTCGTAAAGTCTGTTGGCAAAGACGAGACAGAGGCGGTGTCAGCAGCTTGCTCCCTGTCTCCACACCACTGGTTTTCATCCGCCGAGAGGCGACGTTTCTGATAGTGTTTCAGTGACCATTGTTTTCAGGATCGTGTGCCCATCTCTGTCGAAGGGGTGGGGTCAGCACCTTCGGCCGTGAGGCCGACGTCCAGGGAGCGATGCCCTGGTTCGACGATGGTTGTGGTGGTGGAGGGCGTCGCGTCCCTCAAGGGCGTTTCTTCGTGCGGCAGTTAAGCTCATTCCTGCGTGAGGCTCAGTATGGGCGCGGGGTCTAAGCATGCTGGTCGACTACTTCCACATTCGTAGGTGGTAACACTACCATCACCACCTTCTGTACTGGTTCCGGACGTAGCACCTGGACGAGGTGGTGCTGTAGGCAGTCTGATCGGACGTGGCCCTCCTGTCCACAGCCGGAACATGTCCTCGGTTGTCTGTCATACATAATGATGGCTCGCCCTCCGCCGATGAACAAATACGACGACGAGCGTTTGCATAGTTCGATGCGTACCTGTCAGACGCCATTGAGAACGTGATACGTTTCAAACGTGTTCTACATCTCTTCAGTGTAGCTTAAGACCATTCCATATGGCCATAACGTGTCAGTGATGTGCGCTCCCTGGAATTCGAACGGCACTTCGAAAATGCGTACCGTACACACCCCTACACGCACGTGGTCCAATGTTACCTTGCTGACGTTACCGTCAGCGTGGCGAAAACAATAACCGTTGGTGTAATGTCGGACTAGTGGGACACATGCCTCTTAATTCTTAATTCTTCATCTTGAGGTAAACTGTACCGGATATGATAGACGGGTGGATGCCTATCAGCTCGTAGGGATGGACTTGCATGTCAACTTCTAAAAACCGTTCGATTTCATAAGCCTCTGAAAATGAGTAGGATGCGTCGAACTTGAGTTTCACCGACGCTTGGTGGTAAGAGAAGGCCATATCTAGACAGAGCTCTAAATCACTACAACGATCGCAGTACCTCGCGCAATCGAGTAAACAAACACACGTGCCGAGCTCCGCTCGACGCGCTACTGTCCGAGCCGTATCGAACCTGAAGCCCGACTGCGGGCGATTGAACTACCTAAGCACGACTCACGACCCGTCCTCACAGTTTGGAATGTAGGAAACGAGGTAATGGCACAAGTAAAATTGTGAGGAACGGCCGTGTTTCATGCTAAGGTAGCTCAGTCGGTAGAGCACTTTCCCGCGAAAGGCAAAGATCCTGGCTTCATGTCTCGGTCTAGCAAATAGTTTTAATCTGCCAGGAAGTTTCACATCTACATGTACCCAACACAGTAATGTCTTAGGTGTAAAGTGTTGGACATTACGATTTTACCACTAATTCACGTCTCTCCTGGTTCTCATATATCATTGGAACTCTGATGGTGTCCTCTCTATGACACTGTCACTGATAACAAAGCATAAATCAGCTAATATCTTTGCCAAGTTCAGAGCCTGATGCTGCTGAGAGGAGAAGGCTGTAGATAGGATACTCCTAAATCTTTGTTTTTTATGCAAGAAAATGAAACACCTACAGCCATCCTTATGCTGTTATTTATTGTGTGGCTACCACTTTCGGTGCTTCAGTGCATCATATTCAGGCTTTAGCTGATGCTAAATGGGTTAACACCATCCGTGTATACAATTCATCAGCGGCCAACACAACTGGTTTACGCATTTCATTTTTGTCACTCTCTTGCAACGTGATAAACACAGCAATCCATTTAGAAGTTGTCTGTAATCCTGATGATTTTCTCTTGTAGCAGTCTGCTGCGTTATTTGTTTAGGGACCGTACGTTTAAGACAATAATCCAACTTTGTGTATGGGTCTCAGACCGGTAAGCAAACCTCATAATGTGGTTTTATAAGATTGCTGGCCACACTTCATAGCAGAGAATATTGTGTTCCTTGTGGATGTAACACACCCTTTACTACGTAGAAGACTTTTCCCAAAGAACAAAAAGTGATTCTGGACTAATTATCAGTAGGTACAATAAACATGCAGTTTTACGTGAACTCAAACTGGTCAACACACCTTTTTCAATCACTATTGGGAACTGACATTTGCACCCAACGAAATATGAGAGAAATTGGAACTAATACAGGTAAACGTTTTTCTCTTTGGATCCGTTACTGTGAATGATACAACGTACCACACGGAATATGTAAGTGTATGTTCTAAAAATTTTTAGGAAGAGATGTCCTGATTACGTGATCCTCAAATAACTGACCTAGAATTCACACAAGCATTAAAGAACACTATGTATTTGTGCACAAGCGCATTACTAATATGTTTTGGTAATATACGTATGAAAACACTGGACTGATATTAATATGGCTATAATTTAGTTCTCATGATAATTATAGTCTGCATCTATTAATCCACCCTGTTAAGTGCCTCATTCTGAGGAGCGACTCCAGTATTTTTCCGTAAAAGATCATAATAATGTTCAAATGTGTGTGAATGTGAAATGCTAAGGGACCAAACGGCTGAGGTCATCTGTCCCTAGACTTATACACTACTTAAACTAACTCACGCTAAGAACAACACACACACTCGTGCGCTCATGCACGAGGGAGGACCCAAACTTCGGAGGGGGGGGGGGGGGGTGAGGGACCGCGCAATCCGTGACATGACGCCTGTAGCCACGCGGCCATAATAATCCTAAACATGTTAAATATGTGATGAATAGCTATAGGTCGAGGAGTAATGCTACGTATTTACGTACAACGCCATACTAAATTAGTACTGCATGGCGGAACCGTAACACATCTGGGGACGTTATATATATATATATATATATATATATATATATATATATATATATATATATATATGTCAGCCATAGCTGCGAGTACATAATAAAACATGTTTCTCAGTCTTGGTTCTATAGGAAGTAACAGAGCAGAGGAAATGATGTCAGTCATCCGAAAGAGTAGCTTAGAATTTCACTTTTAGATACTTTAACAAAAAGCTGTCAGTATTACTATTTTGTGTAATCGATTTCCATGTTGAATCTATAGGCTTACATTGCAAAGTTCTATAAATTATTGTAGGTCATGATTGTCTTTCTTTTCTTAAGTAGAGTATCGAGGTATGATATTGCAGCCGGCCGGTGTGGCCGTGCGGTTAAAGGCGCTTCAGTCTGGAACCGCGTGACCGCTACGGTCGCAGGTTCGAATCCTGCCTCGGGCATGTATGTGTGTGATGTCCTTAGGTTAGTTAGGTTTAAGTAGTTCTAAGTTCTAGGGGACTGATGACCACAGCAGTTAAGTCCCATAGTGCTCAGAGCCATTTTATGATATTGCATTCTGCCATTACCGAATAATCCACTAAGACTATACTCTTCCACAACACGCACACATCCAGCTAAAAATACACTGAAGCGTCAAAGAAACTGGTATAGGCATGCGTATTCAAATACAAAGAATGTAAACAGGCAGAATACGGCGCTGCGATCGGCAACGCCTATACAGGACATGTGTCTGGCGGGATTGATAGATCGGTTACTGCTGATACAATGGCAGGTTATCAAGATTTAAGTGAGTTTGAATGTGGTGTTGTAGTCGGCGACGAGCAATGGGACACAGCATCTCCGAGGTAGCGATGGAGTGGGAATTTTCAGGTATGAACATTTCACGAATGTACCGTGAATATCAGGAATTCGGTAAAACATCAAATCTCTGACGTCGCTGCCGCCGGAAAAAGATCCTGCAAGAACGGAACCAACGGCGACAGAAGAGAATCGTTCAACGTGACAGAAGTGCAACTCTTCCGCAAGTTGTTGCATATTTCAGTGCTGGGCCATCAACAAGTGTCAGCATGCGAAGCATTCAACGAAACATCATCGATATGGCCTTTTGGAGACGAAGGCCCACTCGTGTACCCTGGATGACTCCACAACACAAAGCTTTACGCCTCACCTGGACCCGTCAACACAGACGCTGGACTGTTGATGACTGGACAGATGTTGCATGGTCCTACGAGTCTCGTTTCAAATTGTATTGAGTGGGTGGACGTATACGGGTATGGAGACAACCTCATGAATCCATGGACCCAGCATGACAGCAGGGGACTGTTTAAGCTGATGGAGGCTCTTTAATAGTGTAGGGCGTGTGCAGTTGGAGTGATATAGGATCTGTGATACGTCTAGATACGATTCTGGTAGGTGACATGTACATAGGCATCTGCTCATGTCCATTGTGCAGTCCGACGGACCTGAGCAACTCCTGGAGGACAATGCGACACCCCACACGACCAGAATTGCTCCAGGAACGCTCTTCAGTGTTTAAACACTTCCGCTGGCCACGAAACTCCCCAGACATGAACATTATTGAGTATATCTGTTATGCCTTGCAACGTGCTGTTGAGAAGAAATCTCCACCCCCTCAGATTGTTAGGGATTTATGGACAGGCCTGCAAGGTGTCAGTTCTCTCCAGTACTACTTCAGACATTAGTCGAGTCCATGCCGTGTGGTGTCGCGTCACTTCTGCGTGCTTACGGGGGCCATGCACGGTATTAGGCAGGTGTAACAGTTTCCTTGGCTCTTCAATGAATAACACTTACGTATTCTAGCTTTAGAAATCAAAATCATAACCAGAAAAGACGTCATGCTCACGTGATCAACAACATATAAGCTAGTATTACATCGCAGTAGACAAAATTCTAGATCAGCCTTAGGACCACATATATGAAAACGTCGATATGTTATGGCCTAAGTCTCCTCGATACACAGAGTGGGCTGTATCACGTATCAGGAAGGTATAATTCCTTCTGTATATCTCCGAACAACAGAGTCAGGCCCTCTAGAGATACAGAGTTGTACTTTTCTTCTTTGCATTCGTATGTTTATTGTCACCAGAATTTTCCATGTTCTTAACAATAGCAGGAGAGAGAGGGAGAGAGAGGGAGAGAGAGAGAGAGAGAGAGAGAGAGAGAGAGAGAGAGAGAGAGAGAGAGACCGTTCATGTAATCGAATTTCAGATTAAATAATAAAATTAAAAATGTATAGAGCACATCTTTATAATAACTTATCAGTCCTGATTACGTGGAACATATTTACACTCACACAAGTCAACAGTATTTACTGTAATTCTCCAGAAGATGCTGGTTGAGACCACATATCAGTCTGTCTTAGAAATATGTAGGACACACACTGGAATACATCTTAGCTTTAGCATTATGATCACCAACACCAAATGCTGCAACCAGTAATTATGTGTGTGCGAATTCCTAAGGGACCAAACTGTTGAGGTCATCGGTCACTAGGCTTACACACTACTTAAACTAACTTATGCTAAGAACAACACACACACCCATGCCCGAGGGAGGACTCGAGCCTCTGGCGGGAGGGGCCACCCAATCTGTGACATGGCGCCTCAAACCACACTGCCACTCCACGTAGCCAGGAATTAGTGACGAAATCCATCTGCACACACTGTATATAAGGAGTGGCCAAATGAAAACTAAACACATGAAAAAAGTAAGTAAAGACTTTATTATTTCAAAAGTAATCGCCATAACAGTATTGGAGCAAAGAGGGTTCTACCCCACTCCACATTGTTGCCAGATGTATCCAAGATAGCGGCGGTGATGTCATCCAAGATGTCAGCATGTAGACTCGACAACAGCACAAGACGTCAACCAAGATGGCAGCTGTGATATCATCCAAGATGGCCGATTTTGGCAGGAAGTTTGAATTTTGGCAGGAAGAAGGTCAATTGGGCTATCTCCACTAACCTAACCCCCCTCCCCTCCCCACCCCCACAAAAATGAGTAAAAGTTAAAATTCCAACATGATAATGCATCACACCTCTACTAACCTAAGAAAAATCGCGAAAAGATAGGTCACTTCAACTCTCTCCACTAACCTACGTCACCTGACCGCCATCTCTTCCTAGGTCCTGGCGTCAAGTCTGAATTTTGGCGGTAAAGCTAGGTCAACTGGGGTATTTGTACTAATCTAAGAAAATGATGGGAAAGAAAGCTCACCTCCACTATCCTAAGTCACCCAGGCTGACCAGCGCATTCCTCATTGTTAATCCACCTGGAGGATTCCATTCGGGGTGGCATACTTCTCCATCTTGGAAGCAATCGCTTTAGAACTAAGTTGTTTTAGAAGTCGCAAAATTTTCTAGTTTAAATTCTCATCACTATGAACATCTAAAATTATTGACATTGCCACCCTAGTTATTACTCCTCACGATGTATGATATTTATCACTGGTACAGTAGCTCTAGACAAGCAGAACTGAATACATTGTGTCTTTTGGAAATTGAGAGTGAGACTGTTAGCAGAAAAATACCCAATAATACTTTCATGAACGTTATTTATGATTTTTTTCTGTTACTTTATGTACAGTTTGATTGATTACAATACTAGTGTCATGCACAAAAAGAACTAATTTTGCTTGTTGTGTGTTAGATGGAAGGTCGTTACATATATGAGACACAACAGTGGACCTAAGATTGACCCTTGAGGAACTCCCATAAGTGATTTCTCACTACTCAGAAGGATCTCTCCTGCTTTCACTGGTCGAGTTATTAACTACAACTTCTTGAAATCTTTTAGTTAGATATGACACTTGCCATTGGTTTGCTATACCTTCAGCTCCATAAAACCTCAGCTTATGCGGGAGAATATTGTGATTTACACAGTAAAATTCGTTATGTAGGATACAGAAAAAACGAACTAATGCTATTTCGTTATTTATTGCTTTTTGAGACATCGGTTTAATCTGAATGCGATAAAATTGAAGTATGTTGTATATTTAGGGTTCACATCGAAAGCAAGCCCTTCAACAATATGGAGGGCGTTCAATAAGTAATGCAATATTTTTTTCTGAAAGTAGGTTGGTTTTCATCACGATTCCAATACACCATATGATTCACTATTCTTTTAGTTAGAAAACCCAATACCGCAACATAATCTCCGTTCAATGCGACGGCCTCACCCCACCTTATATATAGCTATCTCCTCCTAGGTGTCCGCAGCTCATGGTCTTTCGGTTGCGTTCTCACTTCCTGAGCATGGGGTCCTGGGTTCGATTCCCACTGGGGTCAGGGATATTCACCTGCCTCAAGGTGACTAGATGTTAGTGTTGTCCTCATCATTCATGAAAGTGGCGAGTTTGGACTGAGCAAACGTTGGGAATCTATATGGGCGCTGATAACCACACAGTTGAGCGCCCCAGAAACCAAACATCATCATCATCATCATCTCCTCCTAGCTGAGTTTGGCTGAGTGATGTCACTTGGCGCAGTATACGTCTGGAACGTGCTGCAAGTATGTAGGTGTGGTCTTGTTGTCACAGTTAATAAGGGTCAGTGTCTGGAAGGCCTGTATCCATGTGTCCCCGGATTTTTTTTGAACAACTGACACATGATCAACCCTCTACCTAACTATACTAGTGGATCCTAGTTCTACATTTACATTACAACTACTGCAGCTATATTATTTACTACAGGATGTGTTTATATTGCTGTTATTATTCCACTATGGGAGTCTCTAGGTTACGCTGTTGTTATTGATTCTGCATGTTTCTTGGACGTGGTAAATTATCTACAAAGTTAATTCATTGATGTCTGTTTCTATTTGTATACTACACCACCTGCAGCATTCCAGGTTGTCAGCATGTTGTACAAACCTACATTATTGGCTGTGCACACCGAGCTAATCGTGGTGGACATGCCCCTGGTCCCAGGCTGGCCCAAAATCTTGAATTCGCTGCAGTCCTATACTAACAAGTTATCCTATCTTAACCTACATCTAACCTAATTCTTATTAGTACTGTCATGTTTGGTGCTTTGTCAAGATCGGTGGGTTATGCACCCTCTCCCTAATCTGAGACGTGGCAGATCGCAGCCATGATGAGGCTAGTCAAGTCCACACCCTCATGGAAAAGGATGGGTGCATGGAGTCTAGATTGGTTAGCTATTCTAATTTTGTGTTGTTCCTTTGGAATTCCGTTAGGACTTTACTTGAGATTTCATTTGATAGTTCATTTAGAATATGGAATGTGTCCTGTTGCCTGAGCTGATGGAGCGTATGACGATTTGGTAATTGTTGCCCTAGTTGTGATGCAACATCATCGAAAAGGGCGCATTCATACACCATATGGTGTACAGTGCCCTGTATGGCGCCACAGTCGCACAATGGTGTAGTCCACTTCCCAAACAGCATAGATATGCTGGATATGGTCCATGTCCAGTAAGAAAGTGCAGCAGTCCTCTGGTGGTTTAAAATACCTGAGCTGCACGGGCTCCTTGATATTTGGCAGCAACTCATATGTTCTCCGCCCAGTTTCATCACCATCCCACTGCTCCTGCCATAATTACTCACCACTTCTTTTGATTTCGGCTGTATCCTCTATGTGGACTCCCTTCATTTGAACTATTTTCTCTCTTTTTTTCCTTTCTTTGCCCAATACCAAGCTGTCTGCTCTATGATCTACAGAGCCCCATTAACGCTAATAGTGCCCCCCCTCCAGGAGTTGTTCTATATGCCCCTACCGAGTGCAGAAGCCTGTTCCGCTGCACCCTTCTTATGGCCATTGCAGGAATGACAATCGTGAGACTGTGTGCCCAGATTCCTGAACCATTTTCTACGATGGAAGTTAGGATGCTGTTATGGTACAGCTTTATTAGGTCTGGTGGTAGGTGGAAATGTTTATGGCCAATTTCAGTAAGATTGTTAAGTGTTTCAAGCTACCTCTGTGTCACAGTATCAATGTGTGTCGCGTACCTCCACCTCCCATTGATGACTACTCCCAAGTTCCAGGCCTTGCAGAGCCAAGGAACTGGTGAGCCATCTATTCTGGCTGTGAGATTTCTAATGAGTTGTCCATTTAGTAGTAGATAATTGGACTTGGGTGCTATTGTCATCTTTGCTCTGTGGCACCATGCTGTGAAAATTGACATGGCTCTTTCCACTTTTGGTTCCAAATCTTCGCGTCTGCGACCGCCAACCAGCAGGAGGAAGCTATGACCTCTAGCACGTCATTACTATTCTTCAAGCTGTCCAGAAGAGATTCCACATCAACATCCCAGAAGAGTGGCTCCATGACTGAGCGCTGCGGACACCTCTTTGGCATCCTTTTACTGATTTTCCCACTAGGGGACGATAGCCAAACCTCTCTTTCTTCACAATAGCTCCTAGGACAGCTATATAGCGGCCTTCGACACTCCTTCTCCCACAGGCAGGAGAAGAGCGAAGGCCACCACAGGTTGTCAAAGCTGCCACTGACATCCACCATGATGCCAAGTGTGTACTTGTGCAGGGTTGAGACGCAGAACTCCGCCACCCGCGCGATTGCGTCAGACGCCGATCGCCCCGACTGAGACCCGAAATGTCTGTCATTCATCCCGCACAGCACATGGTGTGGTGTCAGTCTGTCTGCCAGCATCCTCTCAAAACGTTTCCCCAGCAGGTCCAGCACGCATATGAGCTTATACGATTTTAGCTCTTTCAGGTCTTTGTCTGGACCTTTCTTGATTATCACCACATTCGCCTTTTTCCATATCGAGGGGAATTTCATGATAACACTCATTATACAACTTCGTGAGAGGCGCCACCAACTGGGGATCGAGGAATTGCACCGCTTCCGCTGTAATGCCATCTGGACCAGGAGCTTTGTCCCTCTTTAGGGTATTAATTTGGGCAGCAACTTCCTCTCCCGAGAAGGTACAGACCAAGGTGTTGTTCTCGTATTCTTGCTGATCCTTCATCCTAATTTGGCGTTGCTCACTAGAGTCATCCTCTTCGTTGTCATCAGAGGATAGGACCTGTAGGAGGACCTTGGCGGTCTCCCGCCAAGTTTCCGTCATCTGGCCCCCATCCCTGATGGTGATCTTATTTTCTCCCATACCAGCTTTCACAGGATCAGTAGCCAGTTGGCTTTGTACATACCTCTCCCAGCTCCTTATCCTGTCTGCCTGTAGCTCCTTTTGAAACTGTTCTTTCGCTCCTCGATATAAATGCAACCAACGTTGGTTTTCCTCCTAGACAACATTTTGCTGGTAGTATCTCCTCACCCTCCTTACAGACTAACGCATCTGCTCTAGTTCAGCTAACCATGGTGATGGAGAAGCCGCAATGGCTCTCCTCCTGGTTAGTACGGCTGCCTTCACTGCCGTGGTAACGGCTCTCACCAGTTCCTCGGCGTACTCCTCTACGTTTTCATCTCCCTTTGGCAATATCGGTATGTGATGCTACCTCGCAAGCCGGTCCCAGTTAGTCCCAGTTATTAAATTATGGTCACTGGTGGTAATTTTATTCCAGACAATCCAGTCCTTTACTTTGTTCACAAGGTTTGACGTTACCATTGTATCGTCAATATTTGTAGCCTCGCCCCCTCCACCAGGGGGTCCCCTTGTCTGTTGGCAACCATAAGTTGCAGTGCTATGATTGTCTCCTCCGCATTTTCACCTCTTTCATCCCGAGTGCCATTGAACCATATGGGCCATCACAACGAATCTGTGCCCCCGCAACGCCGTGGCCACTTGAACTACTTTATGTAAAAACTCATCAGTTTCTCTCCCGTAATGAAAATACATGTTGATGAGGTATAATACTCCAACAGGCGACTGAAGTTCCAGGACGTTGCAGTGGTCATTGGAAAGCTGTGAGAGGACCGTGACTTTCAGCTACTTATTTATGAATAAAATTGCTGCTTCTGGCTCCGCTTCACAGCAAATCACTTGCCAATTTGCCGCTGTGAAAGGGATGCGCCCAGAGAGGGAGTACGGCTAATGTAGACAATGAATCTGCCCACTGACTTCAGGTCCCTGCGTGACTTAGATAAGAAAGTATTCTTCGAAGTTCTTGCTTTACCAATTTACTATTGTGCACGTTTATCTGTCGTATATTAAGATTAGTGGTCATGGAAAGTATGTGGGAATATGTGATTTTTTCTCCAGTCATATGCTATCCTTCCATTTGTTAGGACAGATTGATTGTATAGCACATCCAGGTCGAACTTTTCGTTTCTTCTTTCGAATACTTTCTTAACTAAGTCTCGCAGGGTCCCGAAGTCAGTGGGGAGATTCATTGTCTTGAGCTGTATCCTGTCCACAGTCTCCATTACCGAAAAGGTGACGTCTCTGCCAGGTTCGTGGCCGACACGCACCACATATCTCAGAGCTGTAGCGAGGATGGCCGGCTCCTCCAGCCGCGATAGCTGCATCGCATGTTTCAAGTTAGGGGTACGCCCTACAGGGTCCATCCCCAAACTTCTCTGAGAAGGTGAGTCTTTTGACCCACTTGTACTGCTCACGATATTAACCTCCACGCGCTCTCTTAAAATGATATCATTCTGCCTCATCACTGGTCGACTCCCTACCACAGAATGCCCTCTCGGTCGTTCCTGATCTGACGACCTCTGTCCCCAGCTTAGAGGAGAGGGAGCATCTTCCTGACCACAGGGGACAGTTCGAATACATATGTCCTTGATCTGCACTTTCCAAATTCGAAACTCGGTGAAATTTTGTAAAAATTCTCTGAATCTACTGGCCCTTATCGCGTCCCTGCTCCTTTTGCTCGGGGACTTCCTCTTAGGCTTGCTGTGTTCAGATATAGCCTCAGCCATAGTCGATTCTAGCGGTAAGTCTGTGCTCTAACATCCTGTAGGTAGGGCAGTTCCTTCCAGTGGTGTTGCAGGTTTTCTTTCTTCTTCACGTGCAGGGGACACACACGCCAGTTCTACCAAAGTTTTTCTTACATGATCTTCGGCCCCACACCTGGAGCAAGCCGGCTTTCCTTCGCAGTGCTTGTGTATATGATCCAGATCGTCAAAATTGTGGCATCGTGGAACTACCGGATAATCTCTCACATTTATGGCATGAAAGCCCATATACACTACTGGCCATTAAAATTGCTACACCAAGAAGAAATACAGATGATAAACGGGTATTCATTGGACAATTATTTTATACTAGAACTGGCATGTGATTACATTTTCACGCAGTTTGGGTGCATAGATCCTGAGAAATCAGTACCCAGAACAACCACCTCTGGCCGTAATAACGGCCTTGATACGCCTGCGCATTGAGTCAAACAGAGCTTGGATGGCGTGTACAGGTACAGCTGCCCATGCAGCTTCAACACGATACCACAGTTCATCAAGAGTAGTGACTGGCGTATTGTGACGGGCCACTTGCTCGGCCACCATTGACCAGACGTTTTCAATTGGTGAGAGATCTGGAGAATGTGCTGGCCAGGGCAGCAGTCGAACATTTTCTGTATCCAGAAAGGCTCGTACAGGACCTGCATTATCCTGCTGAAATGTAGGGTTTCGCAGGGATCGAATGAAGGGTAGAGCCACGGGTCGTAACACATCTGAAATGTAACGTCCACTGTTCAAAGTGCCGTCAATGTGAGCAAGAGGTGACCGAGACCTGTAACCAATGGCACCCCATACCATCACGCCGGGTGAAACGCCAGTTTGGCGATGACGAATACACGCTTCCAATGTGCGTTCACCGCGATGTCGCCAAACACGGATGCGACCATTATGATGCTGTAAACAGAACCTGGATTCATCCGAAAAAATGACGTTTTGCCATTCGTGCACCCAGGTTCGTCGTTGAGTACACTAATGCAGGCGCTCCTATCTGTGATGCAGCGTCAAGGGTAACCGCAGCCATAGTCTCCGAGCTGATAGTCCATGCTGCTGCAAACGTCGTCGAACTGTTCGTGCAGATGGTTGTTGTCTTGCAAACGTCCCCATCTATTGACTCAGGGATCGAGACGTGGCTGCACGATCCATTACAGCCATGCGGATAAGATGCCTGTCATCTCGACTGCTTGTGATACGAGGTCGTTAGGATCCAGCACGGCGCTCCGTATTACCCTCCTGAACCCACCGATTCCATATTCTGCTAACAGTCATTGCATCTCGTCCAACGCAAGCAGTAATGTCGCGATACGATAAACCGCAATCGCGGTGGGCTACAATCGGACCTTTATCAAGGTCGGAAACGTGATGGTACGCATTTCTCCTCCTTACACGAGGCATGACAACAATGTTTCACCAGGCAACGCCAGTCAACTGCTGTTTGTGTATGAGAAATTAGTTGGAAACTTTCCTCATGTCAGCACGTTGTAGGTGTCGCCACCGGCGCCAACGTTGTGCGAATGCTCTGAAAAGCTAATCATTTGCATATCACAGCATCTTCTTCCTGTCAGTTAAATTTCGCTTCTGTAGCACGTCATCTTCGTGGCGTAACAATTTTAATAGCCAGTAGTGTACATTTTGCCCATAGTGGTAAGTTTGCGCCACATTTTCCCAGGAACCTCGTCAACGGGATGTGCATCATCCCGTTCCCGAGGTCCAGTCTTGAAGCGCAACTTGAACTCATTTTTTAAGGTTTCTGTATTCATATGGTCAAAATTTTGTTGACATATTGTTTCGTATATTTCATTTTCTCTTAATGTAACTGGTACATCATATAGTATCACCAGCGGGTTCCACTTCTTAGGCAGCTTACACTTTACTGCATTATTTAATTTTTAATTACTGAGCATTTTGTTTTTGTCTTTTCCCTTGGCGACATCCACAATGACCACGTTTTTGGTTGCCTTTATTTTGTTAATCCTAATTTTGTCTTTCGCAGGATTCACTGTAGTCGTGAAGATTTCGTGCACTTTCTTTATGCCCTGGCAGGGTAGGGGTCTTAAAAGGACCGCGTCCGGTGTTTGCGACACTTTTGCAATAATTTCGTTGGTTGTTTGGGACTTGAGGGCTGCTTGGGAGGCCGCTCCAGCTCACGTTTTCACCGGCTGCATGCGCAGTCGTTCATTTTCTTTTTCTAATTCCTCAACTCGCCCCTCGAGCTTCGCACTTGCGATGGCCCAAGCGGCGAGTTCATTTTTGATTCCCAAGACTGCCGCTTTGCTGATCTTACGATTTTTCACTCTCGAATCGAGAATCTGACTGATTCTGGCGTGTTTCTCTAAGACAGTTTCTTCGGTCTGTCCCAGGCCCTCTTCTGAGGCATCAGCAGTTAGCGTAGTAACCCTCGAAGGCGCATTCGAGTCACTCGTCTCTTGGTCTGCCATCGTGGTTTCACTGGATAGTTTGTGGACAGGTGCGATCATTCCCTCCATAAAGGCGGGTGGAAGTGGCACATTGGGATACATCAGTTCGCTGTACGTGGCAGTCCCGAGGAGTCATGTTATCTTTAATTCTCCGTCAGGTACTGGCAGCTTGATAAATGCTCTCTTATCGAGTATCTCCAGCACGTCGTCCTCTGTGACTTCCCCGTTAACACTCGCTCTGCCGTCGCGTCGAGGCAAAGGGATAGCGTCCGTGGAACATCACGGAAGGGTCCCTCGCTGTGTTACACTTTTTCGTAAACGTGACTGTATTATTCCACAAAAGCGTTGGCAATTTGATTTTGCGATGTCATTCAGAGACCATCAGACAGTACGACTTCGTGCATTGCGGCTCTGCGGCTACGTCATTTTTCTCTGATAACGTGGTATATTGACGGCGATTCTCCACGGACTCGTTCAAACCCCTTGCACGGACTGCGACCCCCTCCAGATGGCGTCGCGTTATCGAAATTATTTGGGCCTGCGCTCCTTATATGGCAGCATTCCGATCTTGAAAAGAGGTTGTACAGAAAACGCGCGGAGCGTCATGTAATAAAATTCCATCGCCTGGTGTCTCCACATCGTCTGCTCCCTTTCGTATGCAATCAAGGCTCGGCGCAAAGCAGACTTAACGCATTCCAGTCACCATCGTAACGTCGACGGATACGTCGGGAGGCGTTGTTCATGTATCTGCCAAGTGTCTTAGATTATTCGGCGGGTTCTTGAATGTATATACAAATTACACTTTCAAAGTTATTGTGCTGTTCCTGTTACAAGAAATAAGTCTTGGCGACACAAAATTCAAATCTTTCCAGGGTATACTACTACTGACTCTTACTAAATTAGCAATACGCCGATAATGTTACTCCTGGGATAGGTATTTGGAACGACGGTGATCGTGTGAAGTGGATACATATCGGACAAATTTTCATTTCTCGAAAAAACTGCAATGAAAGACAGCAGAAACGGGACTTCAACCAAGGTTCTATTGGTTGCAAAGTAAACTGGAATGACGTAAAAGGAAACGGTCCCCAGCCTAATTAGCCAAAGTTTTACGAAGTACTGGCATTGTTCATAAAGAACGTTAACTACTGGGAATGATTTTACTCGATACTAAAATTCTGTTATGGCAAAAATGATACGATGTACCAGTGGTATGGCATGTAAAACAGAGAAGAAATATGAAACCATTTTGGCAACAACTGGCTCTCAGTAACACTTACTATCTGTATATTAAAGCAGGAAAGTTAATGATCATCACAGGCAGTTAATTGCTGATGGTGAAGTACTACTAACTGGGACTTCACAACTTTTTATCAGTTATTGAACAACATAGTCACTGAAATGGATTTCGTATAGACGTATTATCTGTACTCATTACTGCTTGTTGTATCAGGGAGCATTCATTTTCTTGTACTAGCTAGGGCACAAATGAAACATGAGGTCCTAGGCTATGCTACAGACTGAACAGTTGTAGCTAATTTCTTACTGTAGCACACAAATGTTATAAAATTGATAGTAGTACTTTATAAGTATTGTTACAGCAATACGTGCAGACGGAATACAGTAGGATGTGACGTACATCAAAGTTTGATGAAGCATGGAGTGGAATTTTCACAGTGAGAGCGTAAAGAAAAATTCTGGCAAAAGAACATTTCTTAGGTCGTTAAATTTAATTGCACACATGAATATGTATAATTAGTAATATGATGGTTGCTGTTGCCTGCAAACTATATGTCGCATATTAATTAAACCTAGGACCTTACTTCAGAGTAACCTGCAGGGTCTATGATCTATGGAAAAGGAATGGTCAAAGGATGGTTTAGTCACGAACACTTACATTCACACGCACTTGAGAGAAAACAGGAAGGAAAAGAACTAAAAACCTTCAAAACAGCGCACGTGGGTAGCAAGAGGGACTATTCCCTTGATTTTAACATGCGGGATAAATGAGTAAAATTTCTATTAAAGTGAATTGCTATAAAAATGAAGCGTAAATAAGCATCACAATTAATTCAGATATTCTACAGCGGAAGATGACAGTGGCCTTGGCACTACAGACTTTCTCATTAGATCGCGACCACGTGGTCCTCACAAACAAAAGCGCGCACAAAGAAAGTTATCAAGTGAGATGAAATACACAAAATTCAGTCATAAAATCACGGAAATCATACGCAATATACGTGCTCTCGCGAAAGTGATACTAAACAAAATGAATTGAATCTCAATAAACTCAACACGGCTCCACGTGTTTGATTAACAGTTCAACTGAACAATATTCTACACCTTCCCTGGATTTTATCGCATTTAACATTCGCGAATTACCAAGTAAAATTTGTCACACACGATAATAAACTATGAACGATGAAAGGAATCATTTGCTGCGACTAGCTTTGAAAAACTTACACGAAACAAAATATTAACTTCTCATCGAAAAGGCCCACTTAACCCCAGCAGATCTCACACGTCTCGCGTCCCACGGAACACTCCGCGAGCAATCGCTCTCCAACCAAAGCCGCTCCCGTATCTGCGGAAGTGGCCAGAGGAACCCCTGTTGTGGTGCCAATCTGTCCAAAAGGTTCGTCCAAGGCAAACAGAAACCTCTTTGCTACCCGGTACGTAATCCCTACAGTTGGCTGTTCTAACACAGTGGCAGACTACTACGCTCCCATGGATCTACACTCTGAAATTCCTGCACACTCTCATTCATACACTCAACTGATGAGACAATAAGAGGAAATAATAGATACTTTGAAATATGACACTCAAATGTGTCAAACATGCGTTTGGGGGCTCCGACAAGTACCAATAACCTAATGAAATGTTAAAACGAAATATGGATAGTATACTGTGGCCACCAGAAACACACTCAGCTGCTCAGTCTTTTCCCTTTTCTTCTTTTCATTTAGGGTAATGGACCATTTGCACCAACAATTGAGGAGCCAGAGGCAAACAAATGAAGCTGCGTGGTACCGCAAAATCACGAAGAAGCTCATACAGAGACCCTTCAAGAAAGCAATTACTTTTTAATATTAAGAAACACGCGGGTTGTCCAGAAAGTAAGTTCCGATTGGTCGCGAAATGGAGGCCACTGGGAAAATCCGGTAAAGCTTTGCACAGATGTGTTGGGCAGTGTCTCTAGTATCTCCGTCGATCGTGTCGCGTCGCTCTTTTCAGTTTTGAGTGAACAGTGAGCACATAAAGATGCATGGGGAATAGTGTCTCCCGCCAAGTATGATGGCCTGATTAGAGATTTCGCCTGTGTCACGCAGTCCACATAACTCAACTGTCGAGCAGTTCCTTATTCATACCAATTCTCGGCCGCACACTGCAGGGGCAATGAAGACGCTCCTGCAGCGTTTCCGATGAGAAGTGTTTGATCACCCACAATACAGTCCGTAATTGGCTCCCCCTGAGTCTCATCTCTGCTCACAAGAGCCGCTGGCTATGAAGACAAAATATTTCCACAAACAACGAGCTGCAGACCAGAGCAGATAACTGGCCGAAAGCACAGGCAGCTTCTTTCTATGACGAGGATATTGGAAAGTTGGATCAGGGACTATGTAGAGAATATGTGGAAGGTGTACCTTATTGTTGCAAATAAAACGTTTCTGGTTTTTCGCTATGGTTTCTATTGCGCGACCGATCGGAACTTACTTTCTGGACAACCTTCGTATTCCGTCGGCTCTTGGAGGAACATAGTAATAGTAATAACTTTAATATACTAAATTAATGCTGCACAATAATATTATTGTGGAACATCAATACTGTGTCTTCAAGTTATTAATAAACCAATTACTGTTCAGTTCAACGAAATAGGATACTCGGTAACTTTGCTGCGTTTGGAAAAGGATCCTTTGTAGGTAAACACAAAGTTTAAACACATATAATTGTTATTAGGACAAGAAGCCTAATTATTGATCCATTTATACAGTACTCAACTGCTTATTGGAAACGAAGGTGGTGGCTGTGGCGACCACAGTTGGAGAATGACTTGAAAGGGAATCGGCCATGACCATTTCGAAGGAACTATTCCGCTATTCCGGCATTCTCCTGACCGCTTTTATGAAAATCGCAAAAAGTAGTCGGTACAGGACCTCGAACCCTCCCCCCTTCCCCCCTTCCCCCCCCCCCCCCCCCCCCCCCCGCAGTCATCTCAAGCCACCACTGCCCTACCTCGATCGATGCTTTTAACTCAAGTACATCCTTTCCCTAGGATACCAGTTTCCACAAGAAGACTGCGTAAATCTACGACCGGCCATCGCCATACATTTTCAAGAGTTACGGTATAACGACGGACACACAGAGAAAATGGGAAGCACATGCGGAAGAGTAGCTGAATCAAACTGAATTGATTTCAAGTGCGGAAGCACTTCTCAGAATTCACTTCCTTTTCTCGCTTCCTAATCTTCGCAATAACTGCACGCGACATCACTCTCGTCCATTAAGTTCGCTGCCGTTACATTTTGTGCAAAATGGATGTCTACAGACAAACGAAATCAGGGGAACATACTTGTCGCTAGTAATCATTATTATTACTGTTGTTGCCGAGGTGCACATACCGGGTTATGAATGAAATAAACGATTTGCAACCATTCATTTACCTTTCATATATATTTCACATTTTCTGACTCATATTATGCGCTGATTTTTGTGGTAAACAAGGAAGCCAAGTGTGAAACAGAAAGACAATCATTTCGTCACTTTGGTTTTACGGTACTAGCCCGGAAACTCTATAAAAGTTCTTTTTGAATTGAGCCCTTACTCTTACTGTTATGTACTTAGTACCTCTAAGCCATGAGTCTACATTTAATTGCACGTTTCTGATAAATAAAAGTCAACTACTTATCTCTCAGCATTTTGTGTTTCTTCTTCTTCCCATATACAAACCACACATTAAATCGCACACCACACAACATCGGCGGGAATACTGTTTGACCCTCATGTAATAATTTATCTTATCAATCTGTGGTTTTTGGACGTCGACCATTAGCATGTACACCACAGTCAAACTGTGATGTGACTATCGTTTCGTACATAATAATTAGTGTTTCCTTGTGCACTCCGCACTCCTACGCTGACAGATAGCTAGGAATGTTAACGTCTTTCTAACCCTTTTCTTGGATTTCTCTTATACGCCTGCTCCACTGAACTTTCTGTTTGTTAATGATGCTAAGTACATGAAAGAAATTTGTATATGTGAAGTAGACCTTGGGACACTGAACAGCTTCAGCCTGATTATATAGTGGACTGAGGCTTCGAAACCAGATTTTAAGCTGTATGTCATTGCCAGGGGCAGATGTGGACTGTGACCTGATTAATTGGTTATGAAAAACTAGAACTACATAAATTGCAAAACAAAAAATAGGAAATTGAGGTGATGGGGCCTGGGAAAACTGAAGGAACCAGAAGTTGTTTAGAGATTCGGACCAAGCATTAGGTAACATTGGCCTGAAACGGAGGAAAGTATTACGATAGAAGGCGAATAGGTAGGTTTGAGAAATGAACTAAGGAAGGCAGCAGAAGACATCACAGGAGGTGCTGAATTTAAGTAACGCAAGAAGAAAATATAGAAATACCACAAATGAAACAGGCGAAATGGAAAGTTGGGTTGACAGAAGTAGAAAATGGCTATGACTAGAGGCCAAACGCAAGTCTCTGGAAGCATGCATAACGAAGAGAAAGATGGATGTTGCCTATAGGAAAATTAAATAGACTTTAGGAGAAAAGGGAAGCAGCTGAACAAAAATCAAGAGCTCAGACAGCAAGATAGTGCTAAACAAAGAAAGAAAAGCACAAAGGTTGAAGGTTGAGGGAATATACAAAGGGTCTACATAAGAGAAACAACTTTGAGAACAATATTATAGAAGGAGAAGGAAATAAGTAAAACTGAAATGGGAGATATAATACTGCGGGAAGGCTCTGACAACTCACTGAAACTCCTAAGTGGAAATCAGGTTTCTGAAGTACATGACGTTCCCTCAGAAATGATGACAGCCTTGAGGTAAAAAGTCGTGATTCCAAAATATTGACACGAATTATTCAGAGAAGAACCGAAAAACTGGTGGAGGCCAACCTTGGGGAAGATCAGTTTCGGTTCTGGAGAAATGAAGGATTAATTGAATTATTAATGATAGTTAATAATTAAGACACTGGACTCGTAATTGAGAGGGACATTACTTAAATATCCATTCGACAATACTGATATGGGGAACCTGTGGTTTCCTTCAACCAATTCAGGTGAATGTAGCTATGATTTCTCAAACCAAGCAACGTTAATTACCTTTAGCACTCTTTTCTGTATAGAACATTTGCTCAATTTATATGGGCTTCGATATCTTCACACCCTAGTCTTACATGAACTTTGGCTTTCCTTCTTTTCTATCAACAGTAAGTTCCCACTTTGCACTCTCGGTGTTGACGATCGTCTTTTCTACGAGTGAGCTTGTTCACAACAGAATCCATTTCAACATAACGCGCAGAACCTAAAGCCTTGGTTCGGGTGTTAACTTTATAGCTCTGACAGTCATTTAAAGTTTAGCTTCTTGCAGATTTCACTAACTAATTTCGCACTGTTTTAGAACATCCTCTTATACTACTGCCGGCAAGCTCTACAAGGGATTTGTAACTGAGTTACTCTCACTCTCAAATTCAGTTTATTACAGATCTCTTTATCACAGATCCTTCCAGGAGATTAAAAAAGACTACTAAACATATCCCCCACAAGTGGCAATACAACTAATCCGAAGAGCTACTGTCCTCTCACGCCTGGGAGAATTCAGCATCGCCAGCCTTACTTTTTTTACGTTTTCTGGTGTTCTCGCGGTTCTTGAAGATCGTGGTTTCGTTTTGCGCACATTATCAGTATCCATAAACGTGTCCATCTACATAACAATCGATTTTAGGTCAGGAACACGACCTGCAGGCGCGATATTAAACTGTTCCCTGATTGCACGCTCGCAACGGCCTTGCCGCAATGGATACACCGGTTCCTGTCAGATCACCGAAGTTAAGCGCTGTCGGGCGTAGCCGGCACTTGGATGGGTGACCATCCGGGCTACCATGCGCTGTTGCCATTTTTCGGGGGTGCACTCAGCCTCGTGATGCCAACTGAGGAGCTCTTCGACCGAATAGTAGCAACTCTGGTCAAAGAAAACCATCATAACGACCGGGAGAACGGTGTGCTGACCACACGCCCCTCCTATCTGCATCCTCAGCTGAGGATGACACGGCGGTCGGATGGTCCCGATGGGCCACTTGTGGCCTGCAGACGGAGTGCTGCTTGCTTTGAATGCACGCTGAGTTGCGGTGCCCGAATGACCATTGAAAAAGTAAGTCGCCATCGCGAACGAACACTCCTCTCTCATTCACAGCATGATCGCTACTAACTTAACCATTAAAAAAACGTTAGGTATTGGATAAAATAAAACATTGTGGCTGACGGAGATTTACGCATATTTCTTATTCTAATTAACAGTCGCAGCTCTTACAAAGTAGTCCATAATGGGAGTAACTGATACAATAAAAGTGACAGTAATTCACCAACAATGCACTTACTTCTCACAGTGGAGAGTATTATTTTTATTTAGGTTGGTTGAGTTTTCTAGGACATTACGCTCTCGGAACTTTAACAGCAAAGCAAACCGTGAAGCTGAACGCCACTCTTGCAGATTCTATGGCTGGAGTAGGCCGATCATCTCCATGATGTTTCTGCACTTACTAAATGAACCAGTAGCGAAATGAGCTGCTGTTCTTTTGATCTTCTCTATTTCCTCTCTCAATCCTGTCCGGTAATGATCCGGGACTACAGAGCAGTACTCAAGTAATGGTCAAACGCGGGTTTCTTACGGTACTACCGCCTTTGCTGCATTTTCTGAAGATTCCTGCCTTTTCTGGTTGGACTGCATTTTCTGAAGATTCCTCCACTGAATCTCAGTTTGGCAACTGCATTAACCACGATTAATTTTATGTGACTGTTCTGCTTTAAATCGCTCCGTAGAGATGCACCTAGATATTTGATGGATGTAACTGTTCCAGCGGTTGTTCTGCAGTTGTGTTATCATACAATAAATGGTCTTTCTCTCTGTGTATATTCAACACGTTACATAAGATTATGGTGAGGGTCAAATGCCACTGCTTGTGTCGAGCATCGATCTTCTGCAGGTCTTCTTGCATTTCTCTTTACTTTTATTGCGATACTGTTTCTCCGTATAAAACAGCATCAACCGCTAAAAGCCACATGCAACTTCCGATGTTATCTGTATGTAATTTATATATAGTGTGAAAAGTAATGTTCCAATAAGACTGCTTTGGGATACGCCCGAAGTTGACAACGACGTGTAGCGTTCTGTTTACCAGATGGTACGTATAGTCGTACTTTGTTCATTACGCGGCGATAGGGAACTGCACCGAGTGCCTTACGGAAGTGGCGATGACGGTTATCGGTGAAACAACCTGTTTCCGGTCATATTGCTTTTTTTCAACGCCAGTTTAAGCGGAATGTTAAAACCATTCCATATAACCGCTATTATGAAATCACCGATTTTAGGTTTTTTATTCCTATTATTTTCTGTAATAAATTAGTAAATCGAAAAAAAATTGAAAATCTGAGTAAATATCTAGCTGTCAAACTTGAATTTCTACAACTGTAAGCTAACAAAAACCGTAGTATAATATATGTGCAACAGCAAACTATTGAACAACTTTAAAACATTACTGAAAAAAAAATTACATCCAACAACTACAGACAACAGTAATGGTTACTCAGAGTTGTCGTATGTTCATTTGCAACGTCAGGACAAATACTCATGAAGGCAATAAACCAGAAATAAGCTTATATTCTAACAAAAAATATCAAGCAGCGTACTGTCTTTCAGTTCTCTACACAAAAATTGAAAAAATTTGCGTCCCTCAGTTTCAAGATACATAGAATCACATATAAAATTAAATAGGCAGATAAACGAAAACTTAACCCGTTAGCAGTTTAGAACTTTTTGCGAAAAGTGTTAAGTGGTTGAATGCTACAGAAAAATCACTAGCATTCTCCTACTGATTCTAATTTTCTGAAACTCTGCTAAAAATCATGTTCTCATCGCGGATCATAACACTATTTGAGCATTATGAATCGCCAGCGATAAAGGATGAAAACTAAAGTTGAGGAGCCCTATTTTTCATTACAAGAGGTTGAAAATACCGCTTCACTTGTAAATTTCTTTTATTATCACGATCGGTTTCCGGCTCTCATAAGCCCATCCTCAGGTGTCGCAACTGTGCTGTGGCCCTCGAGCGCCGCGGTGGAAGTGCACTACGTGCGATGTGCTACCTATGAAAACCGGTCGTGATGACAAAAAAAATTTACAACTGAAGCTGTATTTTCAACCTCTAGTATAACGCTCAGTTGCGTATGTTCTTCCAACAGGATTGCTATTTTTCATGTTAATTTGTCCGCTTCGGAGACGACAAGCAGATAAAGGCTTATTAATTAGACACACGCAGCAAATTAGCTACTTTCTATTTTTATTGTAAACGACGAATGATTTGTTAAATTTTCTCCTTGTATGGTGTCGCAAGTTTGTTGTGTCTCCTCCCATTTTTAATCATTTAAAGTATAGGTAGCATTTTTCTTTATTGATACCGTCCTTCGCGAAATACTACCAAGCTATGAATTAAGCAATTCTGTAATACAACTGGCGTCCAACGACGACACCGAGAAACCACCATATCTTGCAGACCAGATGGGGCAACTCTTTCACACCGCGTGTACAGACATGCCATCCAATAGGCAACACCACATGGTGAAAGGTGCGTAATTGTCTCAGCAATACTGCACCAGTTCTTATGCCATGTGTCTGTTACCCGTTTCTGTCGGCATTTTTATCGAAATAACACTGATGTATTTTCCCATTTACTACAATAAAGCAAAATTACAAAGCAACTGAAATGTTCCGAACATAACCACAGGAGCTGTGTTGGTAGAGCACTTTAGAAGAAATCTGTTTAACACCTGATCATGGCGTTGGAATAGGGGTTGACTTCAGGGTGACAGGTATAAGATGAGAGACTCATGGGAACAAAACCGCTGCCAGTGACAAGGACTCGTGTGGCGTTATTCTAAATTTCTCGCCCAAGAATTACTTCGAGCAAATAATTAGAGATCCAACTCGTGAAGGTAACGTCTTAGACCTCCTAGCAACAAACAGACCTGAACTCACCGAATCACTGAACGTAGAGGAAGGTATCAGTTATCACAAGGCAGTGGTAGTAACTATGACTAAGGGTATTAAAAGGAATATTAAGAAAGGTAGGAAAATAATTTCAATTAGCAGAAGTGAGAGGAATTTTTCCCCTTTTTAAAAAAATGCTTCTTTAAAAAACAAAAGTTTTTGCACTGCTGCTATGGCTAATTGACATTCTGGTTTTCCACCCGCTTATTAGTAAAATGTAAATGACACCTGTTACAACTAAGATCAGAAAATATCGAAAAATGCTGTTTATTTGGAGCGAAAGTACCGGTGTCGGTTTTAACCGCTCGGCTTTTCCCATCCCTATACGGAAGTCAAGGAACACGACATTTACCTGTGTCCCTGTATCTGCTGCTTTTTGGGTCTCGTGGGCGAACAAAGCGAGGGTTTAACTCTTGTGGGGCGATTGTTTGACACTCCTCGGCTGCCCTTCAATTCTTGAGAGGCTAGTGTGTTCTTGTTGAGACGGAATAGCACCGCCTCTTCGTCACGTCTCTTCCACACCCCTTTAGGGATATGGGAGTAATGATTCGCCACAGGAGCAGGACCCTCTGTGTCACTTTCATATTTTTCGTCTGCGTCCACGTCGGTGTTCGCAGGCCGCGGCGTCGTAGTTGGTTGGCCGGATTCGTTGTCGACGAAGCGCCGGCCAGCAACCCATCACATTCTTCACAGCGTCGACCGCCCCTTTAAACTCAGGACGCGGTCATGGCAATAGGCAGAGGAAAGAGAGGGAGCACACTTCCGGCAGGAACATGGCACACCGGATGCACTCCCCTCGTCTCTTCGATACGCAAGCGAGACGAGAAGACCGCATCCGCTGGTGTTGAGCGTACCTCTTGTTTCGTCATCTCAGCCTCAGAGTGACAGAAAATTGTCCCCCGCTTTGTTTTTATGTCTGTGTGAAGACGTATCTGAGGAATCGTATTTTTCTGCCTATATATGAAGGCTAATCCCAGGATCACTGTTGGGATTGTGATACGTTTTTCACTAATAGATAAACTGATTCACGAGGGAGGTTTACTGCGCCAGAGAAGTCGTCCGGCCGTAGATAGTTAGTGAAACCTGTACAAAGCCCGAAGCAAGACATCGCTGATGTTGTGCACCAGTTCAAAAAAAGTGGTTCAAATGGTTCTAAACACTATGGGACTTAACATCTGAGGTCATCAGTCCCCTAGAACGTAGAACTACTTAAACATAACTAACTGAAGGACATCACACGCTTCCATGCCCGAGGCAGGATTCTAACCTGCGACCGTAGCAGCAGCACGGTTCCGGACTGAAGCTCCTAGAACCGCTCAGCCATAGCGGCCAGCTGTGCACCAGTAACAGTTTCAGTAAGTAGCGTTGTTCTCCCACATACACTCGACTTAACGGAATTTAGTGCTTCTTTTTGTCATTTAATGGCGACATTACCGGTTCGTCGGACTTAGCGTGTCACTCGAACTGTTAACTCAAGCCCAAGACGTATGATGCTGAATAGCAAATGCTACTGACAAACATAGTTGATATGACACATTGCTATAGTGACCACAGAAGAAGATCTTCCATTTCGATGTCTGTGCGGATATCAGTGGATGTATCCTAGGGACTTCGCAATAACTTTGCGGGTTAAAGGCTGCGCCGATGTATTTATCTGCGGGTATTCACAACAATATTAAGTTCGTCGTTAAAACTTAAAGGACATTGACAGTACTACGTTTTTTCTGTTTTTGCATCACAAGCTATCGACACTAATGGTTGCTGTTGTTTAAGTCATTAATGATTACTGTTTTCGAAAGTACTGCCGCCCTGCTGGCTTGAATATACAGTACCCTGAAGGCGACAGATCCATTGTTGATATTCTCAAGAGCAAAGGTGGCGACGAAATACATGACTAACATGTAACAGTGTTCAAGGTCCTTTTACTTCCCCATGTAAGGAAATATTTTGCAGAAAATTTAACAATAAAAACTCACAAATTCCGTTTCAGTAATAGCGGTAGGAAGTTCCAACTTAAGGAAAGCATCAATAATATGACTGACTACGTAACTGAGTGGTTAACCTAGAGGGCTGCCATGCGGAGGACCCGGGCTCGATTCCAGGTGATACGAGCGATTTTTCCTTGACTGGAAGACTGGAAAAAGGTCAAGTCAGCCTCGTAATGCCAACTGAGGAGCTACCTGACTGAGAAGTAGTTGCTGCACGCCATGGAAAGTCGGCAAAACGGCCGGGGCAGTGGTGTGCTGGCCATATGTCCAACAATACAGCGTCCGCTTGACTTCCGAAGGCAGAGGATAACACGCTGGCAGATAGTCATCTCTTAGGCCTTCAAAGCCTTGATGAGGAGATTGTTATGTTGTACTCCACTGTGGTCACGTTCGGAGTATACGTTAGTAATTTGTGGAACGTACGTTACGAGGTTCGACTTTAACAGAAGAAAATTGAGGTCGGGCGCACGGTCTGTCGTTATAACTCCAGCAAACTTAACGGGTTGATTTGCTCTACTGCAGATGCGAATGCGGATGAAAGATTTGCAGACGCGGGGTAAGGGACTTGTGGCTGCAGTATCTACATCTACATCTACATCCATACTCCGCAAGCCACCTGACGGTGTGTGGCGGAGGGTACCCTGAGTACCTCTATCGGTTCTCCCTTCTATTCCAGTCTCGTATTGTTCGTGGAAAGAAGGATTGTCGGTATGCTTCTGTGTGGCCTCTAATCTCTCTGATTTTATCGTCATGGTCTCTTCGCGAGATATACGTAGGAGGGAGCAACATACTGCTTGACTCCTCGGTGAAGGTGTGTTCTCGAAACTTCAACAAAAGCCCGTACCGAGCTACTGAGCGTCTCTCCTGCAGAGTCTTCCACTGGAGTTTATCTATAATCTCCGTAACGCTTTCGCGATTACTAAATGATCCTGTAACGAAGCGCGCTGCTCTCCGTTGGATCTTCTCCATCTCTTCTATCAACCCTATCTGGTACGGATCCCACACTGCTGAGCAGTATTCAAGCAGTGGGCGAACAAGCGTACTGTAACCTACTTCCTTTGTTTTCGGATTGCATTTCCTTAGGATTCTTCCAATGAATCTCAGTCTGGCATCTGCTTTACCGACCAATAACTTTATATGATCATTCCATTTTAAATCACTCCTAATGCGTACTCCCAGATAATTTATGGAATTAACTGCTTCCAGTTGCTGACCTGCTATTTTGTAGCTAAATGATAAGGGATCTATCTTTCTATGTATTCGCAGCACATTACACTTGTCTACATTGAGATTCAATTGCCATTCCCTGCACCATGCGTCAATTCGCTGCAGATCCTCCTGCATTTCAGTACAATTTTCCATTGTTACAACCTCTCGATACACCACAGCATCATCTGCAAAAAACCTCAGTGAACTTCCGATGTCATCCACAAGGTCATATATGTATATTGTGAATGGCAACGGTCCTACGACACTTCCCATGGATACCATTTCTCGTATTCGTGCAGATCTCTACATGTAACAAGTGAATGGAACGGGAAGAAGGCGTAATAAGCGGTACAATGCACCTCACAGTGGCTTGCAGAGTACGGATATAGATGGAGACGTACACGTCAAATACAGTTCTTCGGGACTGATTATGTTCAGCTCGCCTATTATATTTATATTTACAATTACTTGATTACTCTGCAGTTCACACTTAAGTGTTTGGTTGACGGTTTATAGAACCAGTTTTACATATTTCTCGACCGTCCAACTTCCGAACAGAATGTGTTAAAATTGAACATCTAAATCATTCCATGTGAGTTATGATGTCTCTAATTTTATAACGATTGTTATTTCTCCATATGTTAGGTGGGAGTCAGCCAAATATTTTGCCATTCGCTGTAGAAAGTTTGTGATTGAAATTTCGTGAAATGATCTTGCCGCAATGAAAAACGCCTTTGTTTTAATGATTGCCATCCCAGTCCGTTTACACTATCTGATCAGAAGCATTCGGACACCTTAATTGGTGCAGAAATGACCACTAGATGTCACAGAGCAGGGCGGCGAGTACTGCATTGTCACTACAGAAGCCGTGACAACAGCGGTCAAGAGAGCTCAGAGACTACGAACATGCACTGGTCTGAATGTCACCTGAATAACAAGTACGTCAGGAACATTTCATTCCTTCTAAAGTTACGCAAGCGGACCATAGGTCAAGCGATTGTGAAATGCAAACGCGAAGGAACAAACATAGCTAGTCGAAGACCATGCACACGCCATGTACTGATGTTGGGTAACGTCGATGACTCGTGAGTGTCGTTGTAAAAAAAAGATCGAATGACACCAGTGGAAGGAATCTCTAGCGAGTTCCAGAGCGGTACCAGTAGTCGAGATAGCACATGCACTGTGCATATGGAGTTAAAAAGAATGCGGTGTAATGGACGACCAGCTCTTCAGAGGGCACACATATCTACAGTCAAGTGTTAAGCGATGCTGGAGGGTATGTAAATAGCGGCGACCTGAACACTGCATGACTGCAATTCGAGTACTGAATCACGCTGTACGCTGCGACAATCCGATGGAAGGGCTTGGGTTCGGCGACTGCCTGGAATACTTGCCGTCATAGGTAGTGCCAACAGTCAAGTGAAGAGGAGGTAGTGTTACGTTACACGGGTGTTTTTCACGGTTGGGGTGTGGTTCCTTAGATGTGCATAAGAAAATCCTAAATTTGAAGGACACGAACATATTTTTTCAGCTTTGAGTACCGCACAGAGTAGAGAAACGGTTCGGACACTATGTATCAGCATGAAAATGCACCCTTTCACCAAGCGGAATTTGTGACGCAATGAGCTGTGGACCACAACATTCCTGAAATAGACTAGCCTGTCAGAGTTCCGGCCTCAACCCAATGCAACACTTTTGGGATGAGTTAGGTGGTCAACTTCCCTCCAGACGCCAGCTTCTGTCATCACTAACCTCCAGTTTTCGGCTGTTGGGGAGGAATGTGCCGCCATTCCTCCACACACACACACACATTCAAACAATTCATTGAGAGTATCCACAACAGAGTTCAAGCCGACATGAAGGAGAAGATTGGACACAATCCATCTTAACGTCCACTGACAGGTGTTCAGATACTTCTGATCAGATAGTGACTCAGTTTTTACACTTTCTAACACACAATTCAACAAAACCCGACGTTTTGATTTCAAAGAATGGGTATATGATTAGAGAAACCGAACGGTTCAAATTTCTTGGTTTCCAGATAGGTAGTAAACTGTCGTGGAAACCCCCCTTTACGATCTTCTTCAAAGACTTAATGCTGCCATTATTCCTATTCGAACGGTAGCTGAAGTAAGTGGTAGTTCGACACGAAAAGTGGTCTACTTTGCTTATTTTCATTCATTTATGATATATGATATTATATTAAGGACGTAATTTAACCCCTCCTCCCTACTTGCTGCTATTGTCAGCAAATGAGCAGTCTTTAATGTAAACTTTGAGAAGAAGATAACAATAAACTTTCTAGTTTATTTAGCTTTTCGTGTAGAGTTGGCTCCAGTTCTTCATGTCTAGGGGTCTGATTCCTGAAGCTGAAAGCGTACGTTTTAGGTCCTCACGGTTGGATTGATGTAAATAAATTTGAAGATAGTAGTTGCAGAATTTCTGTTGTTACGTTAATGTACTTTGTCACATTTTAGTATATCATACAATCTTTTGCCTTTTTACCTTAACAAAGCCGAAATTACATTGTTCGCCGAAAATACAAAAAACGTCCGATCTTATCAGAGGCATGCTTCTACTACTTCACTCTCCGGTAATAACCATATTCCAAAAGGTTTACAATTTTTCTTGACAAATGAATTTCTTTTAATTTCGATTATTATTTCATAAATGAATCTAGAAACAAACATAATAAACAGTGCAGGATTGCGTAATTAATAATAGAAATGTTAAGTATGCAAATATTTCGTAATTTCGAAAGTTTCTAAAAAAATAATTTTAACTATATATTCAGAACTAGTATTTATCGATTATAACATCGAAAATAAAGTAATTTCTTTTCATAAATTTTAGTTTGAAATATACTGTGTATAGAAATATATGAAAGTTTTCAGAAAAGCAACTGAGATAATATTGACCTGTCCAAAATTCGACAAATAATACTGGTATCGACAACTACTGTTGAGGAAAAGTAATGCTACAGGATAATGGGTAATTCTTCCCATTTTCAGAGGATATTTTTGGCTCAGAAACGGGCGGTGCGGGCAGTAAATGGCGTAAGTTCGTGAACCTCTTGTCGACCCCTGTTCACTAGTCTGAGTATTCTGACATTGGCCTATCAATATACTGTATATATTCTTTACTGTCGTTTCTTGTAATTAATATCAGCTTATTCCCAAGAATCAACAGCTTTCACTCGGTTAGTACTAGGCAGAAATCCAACCTGCATTTGGATCGGACTTCCTTAAGTCTTGTGCAGAAATGTGTGCAGTATACTGCTGCATCCACTTTCAGAAAGCTACCACAAGAATTCAAAAATCTTACAAGTAATCCACGCGCTTTCAAATCGAAATTGAAGAGTTTCCTCATGGGTCACTCCTTCTATTCCGTCGAGAAGTTCCTTGAAAAATTAAGCTGATTCCTGTGTTATGTTGTTGATTGCGTTTACTTAAACTTATGGCTTAACTTTTTTTAGGTTCATAAACATTTTATTTTATCTGCTATTACTTTTATGTTGTAACTTCATGTTCTGACGTGACCGCTACGGTCGCAGGTTCGAATCCTGCTTCGGGCATGGATGTGTGTGATGTCCTTAGGCTAGTTAGGTTTAAGTAGTTCTAAGTTCTAGGGGACTGATGACCACAGAAGTTAAGTCCCATAGTGCTCAGAGCCATTTGAACCATGTTCTGACACATTCCGTGGCCTTAGAGTTTTGCTCCTGAATTTAGTTCTACGGAACTAGACGTGTAAAATAAAATAAAATAAAATAGTTCGTTATATTCTTGGCACTCTCTCCTCGACTTCGCGCTAAATACAAAACGAGCTGCCCTTCTTTGATCTTTTTTGATTTTCTGCCAGTCCTGTCTGGTATGATCCCACTAAAGACAGCACCCCACAACGTTTTCAGTGCGACGGTTCCAATTTAAGTTACACCTAATATTGTGTGTAATCCCTAGGCATTTAGTTGCATAGACAACCTTTAAATTTATCTAATATATTGTGAACCGGAAATTTAACTGGCCCTTGTTTTTGTACTGACGTGGAGGGTCAACTGTCACTTTTCGCAGAATACAGATATCTTGTCTAAATCATTTCGCAGTTCCTTTCGATTTTTTGAAGACTTGAACAGCTGGTAAATGATGGCACGATCTGCAGACAGTTTAACAGGGTTGTTCAGATCGTAGGAACTAAATCGTTTGTACAGATTAGGGAAAGTATAGCACGTTTTGTAATATCGCGAAATATGGGAGAGAATGCCACAGAAATGATACAGGATTTGGGCTGGACATCATTAAAAGAAAGGCGTTTTTCGTTGCGACGGAAACTTCTCACGAAATGCCAATCACCAACTCTCACCTCCGAATGCGAAAATATTTTGTTGACACCGTCTTACAAAGGGAGAAACGATCACCACGATAAAATAAGGAAATCAGAGCTCGTAGGGACAAATATAGGTGTTCGTTCTTTCCGCGCGCTATACGAGATTCGAATAATAGGTGAAGGTGGTTCGATGGACCCTCTGCCAGACACTTAAATGTGATTTGCAGAGTATCTATGTAGATGTAGATGTCCTATAATTCTAGAGACTGTCGTGTGCATTTAAATATATTAATTTCAATCAATAAAAATACTAATCGAATCTTGTCATGACGTTTCTAATGTAAATTATTTTATTCAATACAATCACTTGCATAACTCGACTGAATGGCACATCTCAACACGTAATTCGTTTTTGTAATGTGCACCGCGTGTTTGTTGTTTGGCGTTGCGAGAAAGCGTCAAACACAGTGCTAGAGTGGCGTAATTCTCAACGAAGTCTAGAAGTTACCACCAGCTTCATGAGAAATGTCTCCTGCGAGATGCTACGATACGCAAAAGGAGAATGAGAAAGCCGATAAAAATGACTTATCGTGGCAACTGATAATGGATCGAGGAGGGAGGGACGACACAGGGGAAGGAACGAGAGATGAAAACTGGCTTCCAGCGCCCTCCAGTCGTAAGCGTGGATGGGAAATCGATAGTCGCAAGAAGGTTATTTCTCTGCAAGTGCTCTCATCAGGATCTTCAACAATTCTGGGATATGACCTCCAGAAATACACAGTCCCTGGACGAAGAAAGCACGTAATCAGACAATTTTCTAGAACGTGAGATATATCGTCTTACGGCCATTAGTTAAATGTTCCGTCGCTGCTTGGCTGTTATCATTTCACCGCCCTCGACGGGGAAGCGGCTTCAGAACCAGTTTTTTGTGACCTGGAGAGGCCATATTCGTTCTCTAGTAATACTGGTCTTCCCATTCAGAGAAATGGTTGCGTTGTCACTAAATAGTTCAGAACAGATGTTTCTAGGTTTAAAAATAATTACGCTTCACTGTACGCAAAGACAAATTCCTGCTGTACTCCGTTCGTCTTTGAATGATGATTATAGGGAGTTAGTGGGAGTTAATATTTGAAATAGAAAATTCCATAAAAGCCGTTATAAAAATGAAGACGCAGTTTAAGACCGCTGTTCTGAAGCAGTTTCGCGTTCGTCACCACGTAAACAGCGGCTAACTATGGAGTAATGTCGCCTGTCAGTGGTGGTGGTTTTAAAATTTAACTTCCTTCCTCTTTGCCTTTAGGAAATTTTAAGCTGCAGACTTTCTGAAGCCCGATATCACTGTTATACTCCTTTCAAAATCTTTTCGGTTACTTTAAAACATGCTCTTCCCTTTATATTTTTAATGAAATGGGTGCCCTTTCTTTTAATGTGTAAAAAACTTCGTGATCTACCCCTTGTCGAAAACTTGCTTCGTTCTCTTGGAACGTTAATAACGTCCCCGTTACATGGGATACACTCAGTTCAATCGATAACGTTTGTAGCGTGTAAAATGTGCTCCGAGGGAAAATAAAAGTCACACTGTAATGCACTGCTTGGTATGTTTGTTGAAACACCGCAAAACAGTAATTATTAGAAAACAATGCCGTAAAAGGTCATAGCTGTCAGTGCGACAGATAAAGAAGCGTTTCCGATAGAGACATATATGTGAGTCCACTTAGCAGCAATTACACGGTATTGACATTATATCAATATTCTGGATGCACGAACAGAAAAAAAGGAATTATTCATTAATTAACGTTTCTAAAATTATTCCATTTTTAATAATCGCCTCGAAGAAGGCACAGTACTGGTTTTTAATTAAAATTGACAAAACTCTTGCACAGGATTGTCGAGCACATTGCTTACAGTCGTTTAGCTAACTGCAGTACTCTGACTGCTCCTGTATGGTCCATACTGCGAGATGAATCTAAGTAAAAACTGTTTATTCCTCTTTTTTTTAATTCAGTACAGCTTTTTTGGAGTGAAGATAATGTCGTAGTCTTAAGTGCATTCCCCTTACAAAAAATTTCTACGAAAATCTGGAACAATAATTGCATTAAAAGTGCCATAGATGCTTTTGAGTCTGAACTACATTTACAAGCTGTCGACTGGGGAACCACAATATACACTAGTAGTTACCAAGGATTGCTTCTACCAACGACATCGATCTTTTTTAATTGTAACTGATAAGTATTTCCAGTGTCAGCTTACATACATTGGCGTCTTCTATTTATGGTTCTCCCCACCCTCCCTCCACACACACACACACACCCCTTCCTCCCCCACCCACCAGGAAACGGATCAAGGTAATCGAGGGGAACCCTCCCGCTCCCCCCCCCTCCCCTACACAACACACACACACACACACACACACACACACACACACACACACAAACTATAAGCAAGATTGTGAGTTATATTCATGGTCATCCAGGTGAATCTCTGTCATATCCCCACACATTAGGCAACTCTGCGAGCTATTTTCAAGGTCATGGTGTAACTTGATACCGGTCTAGTAGTCCTACTCCTGTATCTTTGGCATCTGGACTAGATCATCGCTAACTCAATACTGGGCACGTGATATAAATTTGGTGGCAAACCCCTGGACTAATGGGAGCACATTAAAATGGTGGAAACCCCCTTCCCTTCCACCTGGACAATAAGACTAGAGTTCTGCTCCTCCCACTTATCATCCTTTGTAACTAGCATAGTTGTGTAGACCTCATCATTCGAGGTCTGATCATCTTTGGGGAGAGGTTCAGGTTGGTTATAAATACTAATTCTATAGTGAATGATTTTGGAAATAGTAACCATAATATAGGCAATTAACTATTCGTTTACTATGATCAAAATTTATTTATTTATTAATTTATTTGGAACACATAACTTTTACAATCATTTGGTGTTGTTTACATACAATTTTTTTCGTTTGCTTACAAGGCTATTTTTAGTTGTTTATTAACAATTTTTGTATTTAAAAGGCCATTTCTTTATATATATATTGTATGAGGGCTGTCCAGAAAGTAAGTTACGATTGATCGCAAAATGAAAATCACGGTGAAAATCAGATATGTTTCATTTGTAACAGTTAGCTACATCTTTCAGCTACTTCTCTACGTAGTCGCCGTTCTGACTCAGATATTCGTCGTAGCATTGTACCAACTTTCCAATACCCTCATCATAGAAGGCAGCCGCCAGTGCTTTCCGCCAATTCTCTACGCTGGCCTAAAGCTCGTTGTATGTGCGAAAATGTTGTCTTCATAGCCAGCGGTTCATTTGAGCAGAGATGAAACTCAGTGGGAGACAATTACGGGCTGTATTGTGGGTAACCAAACATTTCCAATTGAAACGCTGCAGGAACATCTTCATTGCCCCTGCAGAATGAGGCTGAGAATTGTCTTGAAGAAGAAACCGCACGACAGTTGTGTAATGTTGGTTGCATAGCTTCAGGGGAAAATTCTCACTAGGCCCTCGTACTTGGCGGGAGACACTATTTTCTATAACATCTTTACGCGCTCACTAAGAGCTCAGGTATGAGAAGAGCGACATAATTCTACCTAGAGTCATACTAGAGACACTGCCCAACACATCTTTGCAAAGCTTTATCGGATTTTCATAGTCGTTTCCATTCCGCGACCGATTGTAACTTACTTTCTGGACAGCCCTGGTATATAGTTTTACTTACAAAGTAATTTTTTCTCAAGACTTGTAACTATTAGGTATACTAAAGCTAGAAGATCTTAAATACTGTATTTCCCATTTATGGTTCTACATGCATCATCTACATTTTTCATATGCAGTACTTACATTTCCATGTGTAGAGTAGTTATACAATACTTGCATTTCTAAATACACTGTATTTACATTTTAATCATTACTTTCTAATCAGTATATATGTGGTGTAACGTATCCTTTGTTGGACAGCAGTCAACAGATATGTAAACGATAAAGTTAACCGAATCTGCTCAGTAGCATGCAAAGCCTGAATTAAAAGCTTGGCATCACAAGGACATATCACAGAAGCGATAGCATGTCGTATTGGATTTACATCTAGACATCTGAAAATATTATTTATCTGACTGAGTATTAAAGTGAATTCCTCTCCAAAAAAGAAAATCGCTATCGCTAAGTAATTGGGGAGTGTAACAGCTCATGGGTGCTGATGAACGTACCATTGCTCGATAAGCAGATTGACCATGAAAAGTCTTACTTTAATTTCTACCGTAAATAGCGGTAGCAAACCTGAATCAGACTTCGTATTTAAAGATGCAGGTTCTGTTCGGAATATAATGCTCAAACAGCAAGATGTGGTCTGTGGTCTATCTTATTGCTATCGAACAATGTACAATCTCTAAAACAGAAAATACACAACATGAAAACATATAAGTGACCGCTTTAACAACAGGTATCTTTGATATACATGCCAAGTTATTATTCAGAACAATATGAAGTATAATATTTGCAAGTTACTCATACCTAAGTTTGCTTTTTGAGGATTGGAAGGAGCTTCTTCCCTCAACAAACATCTACTATTTAACAACTGGTAGTTTTTTTCATATGTCGATACCTTGCCTGTTTAGTATTATTGAACCTTTTTTTCTCTATTTATCTTATGCTTGCACAGACGTAGATTTTATGATGACAGTATGGATTAATGGATAGAGAAAACGAATGTCATCATATTTTATCTCTTACATTTGAATGGGATATGTTACTAACAGCATCAGATGAAGTGAAGTCTGTTATGCACAAAAAGGAGTATAAGAGTTGGTAGCTGTCCTCAATTATCATGTATTGATTTGTAATTTTGAAGATAATATAAGAAGGTGAATTGCATATCACTTCTTATTTATGTGGTGGAGTGAATGAGAACAAGAAGCTAATTTTCAGGAGATTTATCTGGAGCCTGTAAGGAGGCATAGTCTGGGCCAAGTTGAAGGAAGAAGGCTCTCAGATTAAGGATAGAGACTAGCTGGACCCTGATTAATAATACTTCATGGCAACCAAATATTCAGTAAGCAACATTCATAGTATATAAAATGAATCTTGAGGTAGCAACTCATTTAAGTGTTTGGTGCATGAGGTGAAGTATAACAAACCACCATGCAACACCAGCTAACCTCAAACGGTTCAAACCGACTACAACACTTTCCTCACCGCAGCTCAGTTGGTAGACAATGTATTCACTGTGCCCACAAACACCACTGCAGCTAGATATGTCATCATCAGTGTGGTAGAGGCTGATGTCACCAGCTTGTTTGCCAATACAGCTGTGCCCTGGACCATCTCAGAATCATGGGCCTTCATGGAAATGGGCGTCACTTCGACATCATTCTTGGCCTAGCAGCAGCAGTAACCTTTACCACTCTGTTATGGATCACCAAATAAGTCCTGCAGCCACATTGGACCACTCTGTGGTTGCTGGTGCTTTTAGAGACAGGACCTTATAAACCAGTACTGGCAACTGGCTACTGAGATCCTGCAGCTTTCCTCTATGCCCATCAACGTGTTTTGCAAAGTGTACTCTCCGAAACTGTCAATGACCCAAAGTATCCTGCCATTAAGTGTAACACAGCTCTATGCTGTGAGATCTTGCACCGACACCCCCCCCCCCCCCCCCAAAAAAAGAAGAGAGGAGTAATGCTGGCACGAAAAAGAACGTTATTAAGGCGTTATTCAGTCACAGAGTGGTTCAGAAATTTTGTCGTGACTGTCGCCGGCCGGCGTGGCCGAGCGGTTCTAGGCGCTACAGTCTGGAACCGCGCGACCGCTACGGTCGCAGGTTCGAATGCTGCCTCGGGCATGGATGTGTGTGATGTCCTTAGGTTAGTTAGGTTTAAGTAGTTCTAAGTTCTAGGGGACTGATGATCTCGGAAGTTAAGTCCCATAGTGCTCAGAGCCATTTAAACCATTTTTTTTGTCATGACTGTCATACTCAGACCCTTTCCTGAAATGCAGAGAAGAGGGTCGGGTAAGGCCCTCAGTGAGGTGTACCCCCTTGACATATACTCACATAGCCATGATCCACTTAATGGGGGGTTTACTTTCATCCCTCATCAGAAAGATTTTGCTGCTGAACAGGAATTTATTAATGTCCAGAATCTAGATAAGATAGATCAATATTGCTTCACTTTGTCGCTTGTGGCTTGTGACAGAAATTACCTGAAAGATGCACACTATTCATACATCTTATATCCACTGGCATTACAGTTTACAAGGTATATCATTCTCCATAAAACTGCATGATCTAAGAAAATCCGAGAGGCAGACCCCTGATTATTGAATTCAGGTAGACATTCTAGCTGTTGATAGCAAGCTAGAAGAAGATGACCAAGAGCATACTGTGCAGAACAAGGAAGTTAAGCAGAAAGTGGCTGGATCCATCCACTTTTCCAGACTAGCTGGTCAGTGCTCCAAACATGTGTATCAAAAATATGTCTCACGTACTTTCTGCCTATTTGTCAAAACATAATGGCGCAAGGTATTTTTGGTTTATGTGTCTCCTTTCATTTACCATGAGTAAGTATCTCGAAAGGCACCTTATTGACTGCTTTACCCAGGAACCCATTCATGCAGAAATGCTTACCAAGGATAAAAAGTACCTGAGGCTTAAGAACGCCCACCATCAGGAGCAACGCTCCTGTGTCATATATGCTAAATTCGAGTGCGTCCTAGTTCTTGTAGTGCATTGTGAAGACCAAACCACCACCTCCCAGACAACCTTTACAGAACGACTTGTACCATATGAGTCAAGTGGTATGCTGGTATAACACGTCACGAAAACTTCGAATCGTACATCAGGGATAATCCTGCGACATGGTTGCTCACTGTGAAGAAACTTGTGTGGGAAGTCTATGGAATTTATTGCAACAACGTTCACATGACTAGCTTCTAGGAGAACAATGTCCTATACGAACAGACAGTTGATCGTCATATTTATGGTCTACCATTTGGTGCGCCACGAGTAAGAGCAGGCGTGCATGTGGGGAATTCCTGTAAATTATGTTCAGCTATGGCTGGAAGGTAGTTGTTAAGGAATTGATTGGAAATCAGATGGCAGGCGCAGGCAATGTTGATTCTTAGCAAATGATTCTGTGATGCAGGTTTGGAACACTGCTTGCGGGCGAGAAGGCACAGTCTGATGGGCACTGTATACAAATGTGAAGTAATCAGGGCAGCACAGGGCACTGATGTGTTGTGAGGAACCTGTACATTGCAGCTACAACAGCGACTAGTGACCTGTGGGTGGTGGCAAAAGCAGGCTGACGAAAGGTGACGTTGCAATTATTGAAGAGCACTCCATTTGTCTCCTCCAGAGGGACTACGTCAGAGGTGTCGGGAAAAGATGTATAAATAAGCGAGCCCAGAGGCTCAAATCAGGCAGTAATGACGCCATTCCGTCAAAGGCTAGAACTGGAGAGAATGACGATTGTTTAATTTGCAGGCCAACCACGACGACCTTCTGGTGATGGGTATTGGTAGCCAACCAGCTTGCTGAAGCTACTTCCATCCTCCACTTTACAGATGCATCATAGCCATGGCAGTGTGGACCGCACCTTAGAGCTGCACCGGCGCAAGGAGCGAAAGGGCTGCAGGCCTCCACTCTCAGGGTGGCATCTTCTGGTGAACTGTAAGCTGCCATCCACAGAGGCAGGGCCAGGATGTGTACTCGTGGCCTCCTGGGTGCAGAGCTGTCTGCAGTTGCTGACTAAGCTGCCCTGGGCAGACGGCTGGAGCTGCTGAGGCTCACTACAATGGTGGACGGTTGTTTCTCTTCAGCACACTCCATGAGGTCCACGCTTGAAGGAGCAGTCAGCCATGCCGTGGGCTACCGGCACAGTGAACATGCGTGGCAGCCACTTAGCCATGGTGTGAATAGGAGACGTATGTCTGCAAGGCTGGGCGACCAGATGCCAACGCTGTCGATTCTGGCATTGGCATTGGTGCTGACCGACACACATATGCCGCACAACGCCTTCGTCGGGATCAGCAAAAGGCCAACTGTGAACCTTTGACGCAATAAAGTCAATGACACATGTGCCGGTGTTTCTCTGTACACTTTGGCGTGAGTCACTCCTCTCTCGCAAACCCTACTTCTTAGTTATTCTGACATACTACAACCCCTGAGATTCTGGGGTTATAACACATTGGACAGATAAATTGAACCTCGGTGTAGACGACCATTGTCATCTAATGGGAAAGTTCTGCAGTGCAGCTTACAATACATACATCCTGAAGTCCAACTGCCATGGCACATATCTGTTTATTTTTTACAATTGGAGCAGGTAAGGGGTCTATTTTCTCTTTCACTACGTGGGTGATTTCCATTTAAAAGAAAAAATGGCTCTGAGTACTATGGGACTCAACTGCTGAGGTCATAAGCCCCCTAGAACTTAGAACTACTTAAACCTAACTAACCTAAGGACAACACACACATCCAAGCCCGAGGCAGGATTCAAACCTGCGATTGTAGCGATCGCGCGGTTTCAGACTGTAGCGCCTAGAAACGCTCGGCCACCAGCGGCCGGCTCCATTTTAAAGATGATAAGCTCAGTGCCATTCCTGATATCGTTGAAAAGTACATTTCTTTTTCCAAGGAAACCATGCCAAGAGTATTTCTCCAAATCATGCCAAGAGTATTTCTCCAACTCATGGATTCATTTTGCTTCGTGCATTATTCTCTTCAGAAATTCACTGAGATGATGTGGCAAGAGTATATGCACATCACCAGAGCTGCATATCCTGATCGCAAAAATGTCAGCTTGTGAAAAAGAAGGAGGTCTTTCCGTACAAATACCTGGATTCACTGGAGAGACTCAGCAAAACCACATTGCCTGACGTAACTGCTTTCTCCAGCAAACTAAAAGGCACTGCCATAATGGATGCAGAGTATGAGCAAGTGCTGAATGTTTGTCGCCAGTTTGGCATCCCTCATTTAGGAGAATATGCTAGATTGTACATGAATACAAATGTACACATCCTTACAAACATTTTCGAGAAGTTCTGTAATGTGTGCATGGGCCCATGCTGATTGTATCCTGCCTTCTTTTACACTGTGTCAGGGCTTTCATGAGCCACAAAGTAAGGAACAACATGTGTCGGCGTCAAACTGTTGACTGATGTTGACACGCTGCTCTTTTTCAAATGCAGGATTCATACAGGATTTTGCCAGGGTGTGCACAAGTACACCAAGGTGGATAATCCATGAATGATTGAGATGGAGTTCAGGCCATCGGACGATTTACACCATTTATTATGGGTATGCCATGCAAAATCTTCCATTTGGTGGGGCCAGTGGAAGCCGAAAGGGGAAATTGTCAGACTGATAGTAAAGATCCATTATGTGGTTGCAGACTCTAGTGAGGAATATGTTCTGGAGGTATAACTGGCATGTCCTGCCCATTTGCATGATCTGCACAGTGACTTACTGTTGTGTCCAGAGAGCCTAGTCTTATGAAATGATCACATCCCAAAGCTGTTGACAATGCTGGGGGAAAGAAGTGATATATTCAGCACTGCAGAAACCTGCAGCAATGTCTCATGTCGGTGATAGAGCTTCTTAGTATCACCTGTGGCATCTCCTCCTAACAGCATTGCTCGTTTAAGAAGTTCATTCATGCAGGCACCGAATAATGGACTTTTGGGATGTGTGACTTTGAAAAAGATTTTTACAAGTTCATGAATAATGCCGTTTTCGGAATAACAGTGGAAAGTTTTAAAGACTATCGAGAAATTTATTTAGCTTACTTGTGGCGTGGTCATTGTGGAACAAATGATTACATGCAGGACCAAATTTCGTATGGGTTACCATCTTCAGTGAAGGACTAGTCACTGTGGAGATGGTCAAGCTCCTAATACAGATCACGAAGCCAGACTATATTGGTATGTGTCCTCTTTTCCTCACTAAACTCCATATATACCTATTCAACTAAGTGTTTGCGAAGCAAATCTTCACCCATCTGTGGTTGCATTGTATGGATTCAGTCAGTTTCATGTAACCCTTTTGGAATAACACAACGAAACAAGAGGGTAATTGTCATGATGAAAGACGAGGCAATTGGTTTGCAGATTGTGGAGTTTGTGAGACTGAGATTGAAAATGTATGCATATTGGATAGATACAGGTGCCACCCAGAGGAAGGCTAATGCTGTACAGCATGTGGCTTCAAAAGTTCTCATGATCGAGGATGAGGACAAGTGTCTCCTTCAGGATGTTAGCACTGCCTCACATATGGTGCACCAGGTGACCTCTCGATCAAGAGGCCATGAGGTACATACTGCACTAGAGCTGAAAGCAGAACTGGCACATTATGATGACAAACGGTTCATGTGTGGGAATAGGATCAGTACCCTCAAGTAATCATACTATTCATGAGTGGCTGGGTTTGTGGATGTGTACTTATTTATTTACGAGGTGCATTCTAGTTCTAAGGCCTCCGACTTTTTTTTTCCGAACTGGAAAGAGATAGAAACATGCGCATTGTTTTAAAATGAGGCCGCGTTCATTGTCAATACGTCCCAGAGATGGCAGCACCGTACGGCAGATGGAATTTTACCGCCAGTGGCGACAATGAGAACTGTTTTAAAAACTTAAAATGGCGACGTTTTCCTTACTTGAACAGTGTGCAATCATTCGTTTTCTGAATTTGCATGGTGTGAAACCAATTGAAATTCATCGACAGTTGAAGGAGACATGTGGTGATGGAGTTATGGATGTGTCGAAAGTGTGTTCGTGGGTGCGACAGTTTAATGAAGGCAGAACATCATGTGACAACAAACCGAAACAACCTCAGGCTCGCACAAGCCGGTCTGATGACATGATCGAGAAAGTGGAGAGAATTGTTTTGGGGGATCAACGAATGACTGTTGAACAGATTGCCTCCAGAGTTGGCATTTCTGTGGGTTCTGTGCACACAATCCTGCATGACGACCTGAAAATACGAAAAGTGTCATCCAGGTGGGTGCCACGAATGCTGACGGATGACCACATGGCTGCCCGTGTGGCATGTTGCCAAGAAATGTTGACGTGCAACGACAGCATGAATGGGACTTTCTTTTCGTCGGTTGTGACAATGGATGAGACGTGGATGCCATTTTTCAATCCAGAAACAAAGCGCCAGTCATCTCAATGGAAGCACACAGATTCACTGCCACCAAAAAAATTTCGGGTAACCGCCAGTGCTGAAAAAATGATGGTGTCGATGTTCTGGGACAGCGAGGGCATAATCCTTACCCACTGCGTTCCAAAGGGCACTACGGTAACAGGTGCATCCTACGAAAATGTTTTGAAGAACAAATTCCTTCCTGCACTGCAACAAAAACGTCCGGGAAGGGCTGCGCGTGTGCTGTTTCACCAAGACAACGCACCCGCACATCGAGCTAACGTTATGCAACAGTTTCTTCGTGATAACAACTTTGAAGTGATTCCTCATGCTCCCGACTCACATGACCTGGCTCCTAGTGACTTCCGGCTTTTTCCAACAATGAAAGACACTCTCTGTGGCCGCACATTCACCAGCCGTGCTGCTTTGCCTCAGCGATTTTCCAGTGGTCAAAACAGACGCCTAAAGAACCCTTCGCCGCTGCCATGGAATCATGGCGTCAGCGTTGTGAAAAATGTGTACGTCTGCAGGGCGATTACATCGAGAAGTAACGCCAGTTTCATCGATTTCAGGTGAGTAGTTAATTAGAAAAAAAATCGGAGGCCTTGGAACTTGAATGCACCTCGTTTAAATAATGGATGTCTATGCACGTGTGTGCAGAACAGATTGATAAACTGCTTCTCATATTTGTGTGTGCATATAGCGTATGTTTACATTACTGTACACTATGTGTTCGTCGAAATAGTCTATATGTTTTTGTAATTGTGTGTGTGTGTGGGTGTGTAGGTGTGTGGGAGAGAGAGAGAGAGAGAGAGAGAGAGAGAGAGAGAGAGAGAGGGAGTGCGAGAAAGTGTGAGAGAATGGCTGTTTAAATACACCAAAAATAACAACTGCAAAATAATATTGTAAATAAGTAGAAAATAGATTTGGAAAAAACTGTCTGCCACAGAAACAGGTAGCCTTGTAAATAAGAAAAATGTTAAGAAGCAACAACAAATGGTTGTAAATAAACTGTGTGTATAACAAATATCCTTGTACATAAAAGAAAAAATTGTCGATAAACAACAACAGACGGTTGAAAAATGTATTGGAAAAAACTGTTCATAATAAACAATTAGTTAATTTATTACCTGACCATTATCATTTTCAAACCCTTTCACAACACTTAACCCCTCCCCATGATACTCAAATGTCTGCACAGATGAGCTACTTACAGATAAGGGAGAAGGGCAGCACAGATGTTATTGGTGCAGGAGTTTCCCGCCAGTTTTGTATCAAGTGACAGATATTGAGTTAGATAATAAGCAAGTCCACTTGCGTATGGTGCATGTGTAGGACTACGTGATCAATATCGAATTATGCCATGACTTTGAACATAACTCCCACAGCGCCCTAAGGTGTGAAGGTATGACAAGGACCCCCTGGATGACCTTGAGGGCAACTTAAACACTTGCCCAAGATGTGTGGAGTTTTTATTCACTGAAAAGAACCTTTTTGAGTGCCTTACAAAACATTCAGTCTAGAGGCTAGGCAAGTTTGTTACGTTACTAATATGAGCAGTCAACGAGTGTGCGTACGTTTTCTCCTTCTTACTCTTTATCATTTAATCCAATAACTTCCTTTCTACTTCTTATAACATGTGTAGTTCAGCTTTTAGTTGCAATGAGTTGGCTGATAGCAGAGAAGACTGTGCCAGGGCTGAGAGAGAAGGCATGTTTCACACGGGACGGCCACCAGCGTCAAGCCCTCGGCTTCCAGACATATGACTTCAACGCCGGCCAGGCGACGGAGCTGCGAGGGCTGGACCGCCTGTTGAGAGAAACAGTGCGGTTTCGCAAGCAGCACACCGTCCCGGGAAGTCGCACGACGGGGGCAGTTTTTGCCCCGGAAGTATACAATAGGCTTCACGTTCGTCGGAAACACTGAACAAGCTTTCTTGTCGCCGTTTTACAGCACTGCAGAGGGAAAAAGCAAACCGCGCGAGGGAGGCAGCTCTCACTGAAGTCAATATCTTAAAGATTTCGGCAGAGGGGCATTGGAATTCTTCCCCCAGCCACTGATGTTTACATATTTCTTGAGACAGTCACGGTCGAAAAATAGTCAAAATGGCTTAAAATTCACTGATGTTTAGTTTTGCTCTTTTTAGAGACATTCCGAACAGAGTGTGGAAACCACTGTGACTTTAGTAAAGTGCAGAAAGAGAAATGCTCATTGGCTTCTACAGGCATGCCATGACGTCAGAGGGGCGGTTACATTACATTACATTACATTACATTACAGTAACACTTGTTCAGTACATCATGAATACAGCATTTGTAATGATGTGGTACGTGTCAGTTTAACATAAGTTTTCGTTATAAAATTTTTTTACAGTTACTCCTTCATATCTAGAAATTCATTTATTGAGTAGGAGGAGTTGTCATTCAGAAGTTCTTGAAGATGAAGATCATGCTTTCTTCTAGTGCTGTAACTATGTACTTCGCTATTATTTTTGAATTGGGATGGGTTATTAATAACAAATTTCATAGGTTAATATATGTATTGCGAAGGTACTGTCAATTCCCGAATTCCTTAAATAAATGTCTGCAAGGTGATCATGGGTGGACTGCTGTGCAATGAATACTTTTTCTCTTAATGATGAAGCAGCCCAAAATACGATACCACATGAAAGCAGTGAATGAAAATAGGCATAGTAGGCTAATTAATTGATACGTTTATCACAAAAATTTGCAATAACCGTAACAGCATAAGTAGCTGAACCTAACCGTTTCAGCAGATCATCAGTACGTTTCTTTCAATTTAATTTCTCATCAATGCAAACACCTAGAAATTTTGAGTATTCTTCCTTAGCAACAGACTTCTGTTCAAAGTCTACATTTATCAATAGTGTTATGATATTTACTGTACATAATTGTATATAATGTGTTTTCTCAAAATTATGGAGAGTCCATTTGCAGAGAACCACTTAATAATTTTCTAAAAGACATTATTTACAATTTCCTCAGATATTTCTTGTTTGTTGGGTGTGATTACTATACTTGTATCGTCAGCAAAAAGAAGTAGCTTTGCACCTTCATGAATACAGAGTGGCAAGTCATTAATATATATTAAGAACAATAGGAGACCCAAGACTGAACCCTGTGGGACATGAGTGTTGATACCTCCTCAGTTAGAGGACTCTGCTGATTTTTGTAGACTATCTGTACTGTTAATTTCAGCCTTCTGCATTCTTCCTGTTAAATATGGCAAGCATGAAATTTAACAACACGTGGGATTGGACAGAAAAACAGACTTTGCACTGTGCTCTGCCCAGTGATTGGAAGGGACATGCAGGAAATGACAGAAAGTGGGACAATGCGAAGCTTCGCAGTTTCCAACACGAGAGTCTGGCATCGTCACTTCCTTATTTCACTCTTCAGAATACTTCTTCTATTTTCTGAGTCAGGCGGACTGCTTTACGAGATTAACAAGCCTATACCCAGCTCCAACAGCAATGGGCAGGAGGTACTTCTGCTTGGTAATTAGCGAGTGCAGACCAGTCATCTGTTTAATGTGATGAACAGTTGCTAAAAACATGTTCAATGTTATTTTTGTGTGGTGAGAATAAGTAGTACTCTTTGAACGTAACATCTTGTTTCAAGTAGTAACACAATTCACCCCAGAAATTGGTATGTTATGAATGCTGTTTGAAGGAAGTACCAAGCTCAGTTCACCTAAGTCAGGGGCGTTATGGAGAAACAGTAAATTTAAATCCATGCAAGGCAGATGCGTTACTACAAATAGTTAGGAGAAGGAGTCATTTGTGCTAAATACCGGACCTTAAATTGAGTGTCACAGAGTCAAATTCATTCCTTTAAATGCAGTTTTTAGATCCTTTTACTGGCTTATCAGACACTCAGCTTGTCGGGAATGGTGTGGCAGTTCACATACCACACGAATCAGACGACAGTTAATAAAATAATCAAGCCAACAGTTATTTCACAAGGTGTCGAAGGTGCCGATGAATATGTGTGTAACCTGACACGGAAGGTGCTTATCAGTGACCTTGAAATTTTGGAATTTTATGGTAAGTTCCTACGGGACCAAACTGCTGAGGCCATCTGTCCCTAGGTTTACACACTACTTAATTTAGCTTAAACTAACTTACGCCAAGGACAACTCGAACCTCCGACAGTGGGAGCCGCGCGAACCGTTGCAAGGCGCCCAAGACGGCGCGATTACCCCGCGCGGAAGTGAGGGGGTTGGGTTGTTTGGAGGAGGAGGCCAAACGGCGAGGTCATCGGTCTCATCGGATTAGGGAAGGACGGGGAAGAAAGTTGGCCGTGCCCTTTCAAAGGAACCATCCCGGCATTTGCCTGGAGCGATTTAGGGAAATCACGGAAAACCTAAATCAGGATGGCCGGACGCGGGATTGAACCGTAGTCCTCCTGAATGCGAGTCCAGTGTGCTAGCGTGGCAGTGACCTTGAGATAAGATCGTTATCGTGGCTTCAACAGTCCATTGTAATTTCTTACACTATTTGATCAAAAGTGTCCGCTTACTATAATGCAGATTTAACCAATAGACGTCGCGAGAGGCGACATGCTAATATAAAAGGAAGCGGGGAGTATTATGTTATCATTAGGGAAGCAGTAACAGCAGAATGGATCAGTTACGAGGGCACGGTACTTCAAACGTAGATTAGTCATTTGGTGTCACTTAAGTAATAAATACATGAGGGATATTTCAACTCTTCTCAAGCAGCCCAAGCCCACTGTTAGTGATGTGATTGTGTAGTGGAAAAGCGAAGGAACAACCACAAATAAACCAAGAGCAGGTAGATGATGATTATGATGATGATGATGAGGATGATGTTTGGTTTGTGGGGCGCTCAACTGCGCGGTTAACAGCCCCTCGCAACATTCATAAATGACGCTGAAATGACGGCGACGACACAAATACCGAATAATCTCGAGGCAGGTGAAAATCCCTGACCCCACCGGGAATCGAACCCAGGACCCAGTGCTCGGGAAGCGAGACCACGAGCTGCGGACAAGAGCAGGTAGACCTCATGTACTGACTGAAAGGTTTCGTCGAGCATTACGGAGGGTGATTGTAAGAAATCGCATGAAAATAGTGGAAGAAATCTCTCTTGAGTTCCAAAGTGCGATCAGCAGCACAGCAAGCACAAAGACTGTGTGCATGGAGTTCAAAAGATTGGGGCATAGAGGGCGGGCAGCTCCTCATAAGCCAAATATTTCTGTGGTCAGGGCTGAGTGGCACTTGAGGTGGTGTAAGGAGTGACGCCACTGGACAATGGATGACTGGTTAGGGAGATCTGGAGCGATAATCTTATGCAAGGGTTTGGTTTTGGATAGTGCCTGGACAATATGACAGCACTGTGCACTGTGTACAGTAGAGAATCAGTTAAGAGACGATGATTGTATCACCATGAGAATGAACCTTGTCATTAGCACCATCTGTGGTGGAGTGGTCTGTGGACGATAGCGTTCCTGAAATTGAGTGGCCTGCACAGAGTCCGACCTTCACCCAATGGAACATCTTTGGAATGAGTTAGAACCTCTACTTCACTCCAGATCCAAGCGTCCAATATAACTGCCATATCTGGTTTCGATTTTGGAGGAATAACGTTCCGCTATTCCTCAACAGGCATTCAGACAGCTCATTCAGAATGTTCCCGGCAGCGTCCAAACAGTCATAATGGAAAAGGGTGGCCACACCTTATATTAATGTGCATTAATTGGCGTCACGATACTTCTGATCAGAAAGTACGTATCTTTAAGACAATAGTTAAGTAACTACAAAAGAAAGAAAAGCTCTTTCCTCACTTTATTTTTCAAAAAGACTCGTTAGAAAAGTGACAGACGAACTGTCTGTTGAGGAGCGAAGGATTCTGTTATTGACCGGAAGATTGAGTCCAGGCTTATCTTTCTTTGAAACCCAGCTGTGAGCGTGCACGTTATCAGATAACTCGTCTGAAACCTGGCAAACCGCCAGGTTGTTTCACAGTGGAAAATTCTGGGAACCACCAGAAACGTCAGGGATAGACGAATGGTTTACACTACACCCGAGAAGCTTAAATACTTAAAATCGAAAGTCAGCAAAGAAACCCCTAACAAATAGCTATACCACAAAAGTAGAGCAGATCAGAAGTCGGAGAACGACTTCGTTTTTGCTGAGGCATTCGGGAATATCATACTACATGCAGATTTCTGAGATTCACTCCCAAATTCAGATGTTCAGAAAACAAATTAGGGGATTTTGATCCCTTTGGAGCGAACAAAAATGTTGAAATTTTGGTACTTTTACCAGACATGAAAAATGCCAATTACGAGGACTTTTGGGACAATGTGACTGCTGTAACTTCATCAAACTGACACACAGTCAAAATGGACAACAATATTAGACTGAAGAGAGAATTGAGAGTCGAAAAGCTACAGAAATGATAGTTCTAGTTGAGGACGTGCCGTGTATGAGCCAGGAACGTTATAACTACACGAACAAAAGGTGAATGTGTAGACGCTAATTCTGAGCAGTCTGTTTAAGTGTGCAGACTTTTTCAAACGTGCTAATGGTGACTGTCTGTTGAAAATGGCTCAAAGAAGACATATTGATGACGTTATGAGGGGTAGAGTACTAGGGCGACTGGAGGCTGGTCAAACACAGCAGGTCGTAGCACGTGCCCTCCGTGTGCCACGAAGTGTGATCTCATGATGACGGCAACGATTCCAGCAGACAGAAAACGTGTCCGGGCGCTACAGTACGGAACGTCCACAGCATGCAACACCACAAGAAGACCGATATCTCACCATCAGTGCCCGCAGATAGCCACGGAGTACTGTAGGTAGCCTTGCTCGGGATATTACCGCAGCCACTGGAACAGTTGTTCCAGACACACAGTCTACAGACGACTGAATATAAATGTTTTATTCGCCCAGAGACCTGCTAGGTTCATTCCACTGACCCCTGGTCACAGGAGAGCCCGTAAGGCCTGGTGTCAAGAACACAGTACATGCTCATTGGAATGGTGGTCCCATGTTATGTTCACGGACGAGTCCAGGTATAGTCTGAACCCTGATTCTCGCCGGGTTTTCATCTGGCCTGAACCAGGAACGAGATACCAACCCCTTAATGTCCTTGAAAGGAACCTGTATGGAGGTCGTGGTTTGGTGGTGTGTGGTGGGATTATGATTGGTGCACGTACATCCCACCATGTCTTTGACAGAGGAACTGTAACAGGTCATGTGTATCGGGACGTCATTTTGCACCAGCATGTCTGCCTTTTCAGGGGTGCAGTGGGTCCACCTTCCTCCTGATGGATGATAACCCACGGCCCCACCGAGCTGCCATCGTGGAGGAGCACCTTGAAACAGAAGATATCAGGCGAATGGAGTGGCCTGCCTGTTCTCCAGACCTAAACCCCATCGAGCACATCTGGGATGCTCTCGGTCGACATATCGCTACACGTCTTCAAACCCCTATGACACTTCAACAGCTCCGACAGGCACTGGTGCAAGAATGCGAGGCTACACCCCAGCAGCTCCTTGACCACCTGATCCAGAGTATGCCGACACGTTGTGCGGCCTGTGTACGTGTGAATGGTGATCATATCCCATATTGATGTCGGGGTATGTGCCACGTTGTGTGGCACCACATTCTGCAATCATCCTTAATTTATGAGCATGAGTGTAGTATACAGTCATGTAGAGTAAATTGCAGTATATGCGCACATACTGTGAAATCAGGCATCCATAGTCACTCATACACAACTGCAACAATCAGTTCATCCAACTATTCCGCACACACACACACTCGCACTTACATCCACTATTTCTGTAGTGTCTCAGGTCAAGTGCCAGAGGTGTCGTCAGAAGGTGTAGAGGTAGGTCCACACTAGTGGAAATTGAATTCTCACCAAATCGAGGTTACTGATACGAGCTTACCACTCGTTTTTCTAAAACCCTACTAGGTGGCCACTATTCCCAACCTAATGGGGTAAAATGGTCAATGCAGTAATACATTCTCCGAAAGTGGACAACGTTTGGATATCATATATGAGAGCTATTTGGAAAGTAGGATCGGATCAGTCGCGAGTTGGAAAATAGTGTGAAAATAAAAAAATGTTTTATTTGCAACAGTTAACTACACCTTGCAGGTACTTCTCTAGATTGTCGTGGTTAAGACTTGGACATTTGTCGTACCGTTGTAGCAGCTTTACAATAGCTTTGCCATAGAAGGGAACCGCCAGTGTTTCTGCCAATTCTCTATGCTGGTCTATAGTTCGTTGTCTGTGCCAAAATGTTGTCATCATAGCCAGTGGTTCATGGGAGCAGAGATGACACTCAGGGGAAGCCAGTTATGGACCGAATTGGGACGATCAAACACTTTCCATGGAAACCGCTACTGAAGCATCTTTGTTGCCTCTGCACAGTGCGGCCGAAAATTGTCCTGAAGAAGGAAGCACATGACAGTTACGTTGTGTGAGCTGCATACCATCAGGCGAAATCGCTCAACAGGCCCTCATACTTGGCGGTAGACATTATTTATCTAGGCACCTTTACGTCCTCTCTTTACGCTCAGAAATGATAAGAGCGACGTGACGCGATCGACGGGCGTACCTACAGACAGTCCCCAACACATCTGTGCAAAGCTTCATCGGATTTTCACTGTGTTTTCCATTTCGCTCCCGAACGGACCTTACTTTTAAACGTCTATCTAGCTTAATGCCAAGATAGATCGCTGAGGCGCTCCGTTCCATTACTTTGCCTGGCACAGAATGGACATCGGCTTCCACTTGGCTGTTTTTGTACTGGGCTGTCAACGGTTTCATCCACATTAAATTTATGATGAGCGGTGTGAAATTCTTTTTCTTGCACTATTTGAAACATATCAAATAACTCTTCTGCGTTGCCCTTGTTAATAGCACTGCCTCTAACCATCGAGGTAGGTTTCCTAAGACTAATATTAGGAAGTTGTCTTTGCCTGTTATCTAACACGATGCAGTATTTTATTCTACTCCGCCAACTGGAATGCAAATCTCCATAGATCGATCACTGTAAATGTTGTAACCGCGACAGGGAACCGTCGCAGGGTTGCCAAGAACGAAAGCGCGGCAGGACCAAACGGGAGCGGCCTGCGAACAAACAAAACGAACGGGGAAGGACGCACATGAACAACGACGGATGACCGAGCAAGACCTAACGAACAACAACACGCAGCTTTTTTTTTCCTTTGTTGTATTTCGATTCCCCCCGAAGGGGAGGGGGGGGGGGCTGGCAGCAGCTTATTACGCTGCTCTGCAGCCTACAGACTTCTTAAAATGCAAGGAGAAGTTAAGAAACAATAAAAGCAGGCGATAAAACGGGGACTTAAGTTGTAAAGACGGCGGAAAATTGGGGAAAGTTAAAACATAAAGCAAAGGGTTGGCAAAGCGAATAAAAATATACAGGATGCAGACAGGTAACATAGTAGACAGACAATTAAAAAACATGGCGACAGTCTGGTTTCTGTTCGCAAGAGATATAAAATCACACCCAGCGACAGTATGATGGCCGTTCGCAACTCTTCGGAAAAGACACAGAACACTGAACACTCACTGTAAACACTGCACTAAAATGTCGGCACAAAGAGGACACAGCCTAGGGCAGACGGGGGGGGAGGGGGTGGACCTGGACAGATGAGGGGGAAAACAAGATGGGAGGAGAGGAAAAACGAAAAGGGGGGGGGGGAACCAAAGGAGGGAGAGGACCCATAAGGGGGGGAGGGGGAGGGCAGATGCGATAGGGAATGGGAAAAGGCAGAGGAGGGAAATGCAAACGGACTCAGGGGAGAGAAGGGGGGCAGAGAGAGAGTAGGTGGGGAAAGAAGAGCATGGAAGGGGGGAGAGGGAGCCCAAGAAAAGGATGGAGGAAAGGAGGGGGGGTGAGGATCACAGTTGATAGAAGGGATAAATGGGGGGAGAGAAGTCATCATTTGGGAGGGGGAGTTGATGGAAGCCACCTTGGGAAAGGATATGAAGGGTGTAGAGATGGAGGGTAGGGGGGACACAACAGTGAAGACGTGGCAGGGGGCGGGGATTGGGAGAGGAGAGGAGCAACCAGGGGGTGAGGGGGATCAAGGCGGCGGCAGGTGTAGAGTTCGAGGAATAGGAGCAGATGGGGGAAAGGAAGGAGTTCATAGAGGATCCGCGTTGGGGACGGGAGGCGTATACGGAAGGTGAGGCAGGTTGCATGACGCTCAAGGATCTGGAGGGACTTATAGAATTGGGGGGGGGGAGGGGCAGATATCCAGGCGGGACTGGCATAACAGAGGATGGGACGGATTAAGGATTTGTAGGTGTGGAGGATGGTAGAGGGGTGCAACCCCCATGTCCGGCCAGAGAGGAGTTTGAGGAGTTGGAGGCAGTTGTGGGCTTTGGATTGGATGGAGCGGAGATGAGGGATCCAGGTGAGGTGACGGTCAATGGTGAGGCCAAGGTAGGTGAGGGTGGGGATGAGGCGGACAGGACTGGCGCAGATGGTAAGGGAGAAATCCAGGAGCCGGAAGGAGCGAGTGGTACGACCTACCATGATTTCCTGGGTGTTGGAAGGATTGATTTTCAGGAGCCACTGGTTACACCATCCTGCTGAGCGAGAGGTAGGCGCTTAAATACCTGACAGAGTACGTTGCTATTGGCCGCTGGGACCACGTGCTCCACCATGGCGCCCTCACATTGTACGCGGGCCAGGAGCGCGCTCAGCCACGGCTTACGGCGCGGCGGCTGCAGAGACCTCTAGTGGTAATCGAGGTCCAGGTCGTCTGGCGCGGATTCGAAACCCGCGACGCACTGTACCAGAGTAAAAACATAAAATCGCTTTTCCATTTCAAAAACGTAATGAAGAATTTGTATTCTTGTTCTTTGACGAACACATTCCATAAGCCTCTAGTAACCTTTTAGTCACTTACTGCTTCTCTGTTCTTTCCTACAACTCTTTTTTAAGTAATATTTATGGAATATCCGTCGGTTCTTGGCGGTACAGCAGTAATAGTGAACGGTGTAAAAAGCGTAGGCGTGGAAACATTTCTGTAACTGCTAAGTTTTTAAACTGTTGGCATCATGCTATGTCTAAAGTATACTGTACACAACAAAATGGCAGTATCCAAAACTGGCATTGAGGCAAGTGGGGTGCACCACAGGCCGTTGATGACAGTGGCGAACGACGGCTGCAGAGATGTGTACGGGCGAATAGCTGTTGTGCAACTATTGAGCAGAAGACCACCCAGATGAACCAAGGAGCTGCCAACAGTTTCTCCTCAATGGCCGTTCATCGAACGCTGCAGCGTATGAGCCTCCGCAGCAGGTGCCTGTTTCATGCACCCATGCTAACAATTGTTCATCGGCGACGAAGGCTGGAATTTGCGCGCCGTGCCGCAACTGGACGTCCTATGAGCGATGACAGTTGGCGTTTTCAGATGAGTCATGTTGTAACCTCCCCACAAAAATTTAGAAAGAAAGAAACATGACAATATTTAATTATGAATCCTAATGGACATTGCGCTAAGCGTAACCTGCCCACAATGAAATGTACTGACAATGGCAACAAAAATGTGAAATACGCAATCTGACTCGAATGTAAATCCTTCAAAAAAATTAAAGTCCATTCAGTGATAAGAAAATTCAATTAAACCGAAATATCGGTCTTTGGCCCTGTGCAAAACAATCAGAATTAAAGTCTTACCTCAGAATAAATGGATGTCACATTTCTGCTCTTGTTGTTGCGCACCGCTTGGAGGAACTTATTCACCATCTTGACCAGTGTTGCCGACCGCCTACATCACACAACCGCACTGGGCTGCTACTACTGACCGACCGCTCTGCATGACGACTATTAGCGTACTGCACGCGACGACTACTGACAGAGTACTGCTCTCAACTAGACAGAGCTACAGACTCACAACGACTACTGACTGACTGAGAACCGCTCGCAACACTCGCGCGGTCAAGCGCATACTCTCTGGTCACAGATGCTACAATGCCTCGCCATCGCTGCTATGTTACATACGTGTTTCATAACCCTCCACTGGGGGGGCAAAAATTTGGCAGCGATGGTGAGTCATTTGGACTTGCCAATCGCGGCAAAATTTTTAATTAACTAATAAACTTCTACAATTTACAGAATAATTAGATGTAGTACATAAAGTAAATGTTGTGCACACGCACTAAGTACAAGTTATATCAGACAAAGACAAAATGTGAGTACAAAACATAGTAACAAATCAGAAAAATGTATATACAAATTATTTGACAGATAACAAAGTGCACAGGCACTGAAAAAATTCTTTAGCATATTCAGAACAAATAAACAGACTGGCAAAAAATATTATGTTGACAAGTGACATGAGTGCACATGCACTGCAGTTGAGAACATATCAGTAATTGATGAAATGTATGTACAATTAGTAACAAATGGCATAAGTGCATTCGCATTAAAGTATTGAATATACAGAATAGTAGAAAACATATTGAAAAGTGAGATAAGTGTACAGGCACTGAAGTTCAGTGGAAAACATATTAACACCTAACATAAGTGCACATGTACTGTAGTTCAGAACATATCATTAAAATAAAAATGAATATACAATATAAAAGACAAGAGTGTACATATACTGTACTTCAGAACAAATCGAAAAATGTCTTTAGCATTTTCGCAATAAATAAACATAATGGCAAAAAACAAAAAAAAAAATCATGTCCAAAGTGCACACGCACTGAAAAAATGTCTTTAGCATTTTCACAACAAATAAACATAATGGCAAAACATCATGTCGACCAGTGCCATAAGTGTACTCGCACTGGAATTCAACTTTTTTTTTTTTTTATGTGACAAGAATCAGGATAGGAAAAGGAAGGATTGCATCATGGTTGTAGCACTTTAGATTGCACACAACTGCTCTGAAAGTCCATATCTTTCCACAGAAGTGCAACACCAAGTGACACAACTTGAAGTTCTATTCCCATCAGAATTTATCAGCGTACCCAAGACACTGAATTGTCGTAGTAATGTTCCATATTTTCATTTTGGCAGTACATTAGGTACACCAAACAGTGGGACCATAATAATGTCTTCATCGTTCATGGTGGTGGACAGCATGTCGTGTCAACACCACACTCTTACAAGGCACACCAATGTAGAATTAGTGCAAAACCAAATATAGTGCTCCATGATCACTAGGATAAACAGGACAAATGGACATTGCAATAATTCAGGGTAGTCAGCTTATGAGGTGAAGGACATCAAGTCACATAATATTGACAATTAGAGACTTAATTAGTTTGTGGCATTCATAGCCCAGTTATTGAACATTTCTGTACCAAGTATGTAGTATTACAGAAAAATGTTCATTAATTGTTTTACATGGAATCAGTAGCCTTCTTTTCCTGGTTACTAAGCATTATTAAATAATCGCATTCTTTTCAGTTACAGAGTGTAATTAAGAATCATTAACCTTCTCCTAATTACAGTTAATTAATCATTTGTCGTTAATTAATCATTTGTCATTCCAATAGTAAGAATTATTAGTCTTCTCCTAATTACAAAGCATTATTAAACAGTACCATAGTTAATTAATTATGTGTCATTCCAATCTATTAAGAATCACTAGCTGGCATCATGGGTAATCGTATTACAATAAACAGTGGCGGTCCTTGGCCAGTTACAAAGTATATTTAGTATGACAGAATAATGTTCATCAGAAGTCTTAGTTGAAAAGGAGAGTCAATTATTGGCCTAGCATTAACATAATACATTGAGTGATACAAATTATTGGCACTTATTGGCCATTAACCAAAACATGAAAACTCAACATGGAAAAAAAAGGGCTAATTAATGGCATAATTAATAACAATTCTTCAAGTGACATTAATTATTGGCACTCAGTGGCCAGCAAGTATTGAATAGAATCATCATTCAGTATTATTCAGATTATTACGAAGTCATTATTAAAAATCAGTTAATTACAGTCATAGCATTAATAATCACAGGCATTATAAGTAGTCTCATTACAATAAACAGTGTTTCTCCTTCAGTAGTATTCAGATCATTACAAAGTCATTATTAAAATCAGTTAATTAGTCATAGCATTAGTAATCATAGGCATTATAAGTAGTCTCATTACAATAAACCGTGGCAGTTATTAACTAGTGACAAAGCATTATTTTAAATATATACTTTTTTTTTGTCTCATTAAGAAGTCATTACTCAAGTGACATACTATTCAGAGCTAATCAGTATTATTCAGAATTTTCTCAAACTGGTATCACTATTTGGGACTGGTAATACATTTTTTTTGTTAGCAATGCATTGCGTTGAGATCGATAATTAATTGCTGAGGCATAACACTATTTGCTTTTGACCTATTGCTGCAAATGAGGATAGGTAACGTCATTCGTCATGAGTCAGCTGTACCAAGGTTATGTAACAAGGCAGTATATGTGATCACGTTTATAAATGATAGACACAAATGGGTAAAAAAAATAAAATGCAAGTACTAGAACAGGTATAATAAGTAACAGGTTTAGTAAGTATCATGAAAAGCTTCTCCTGGAAAAAATACAAAAACGGATTATTGACCTGAAAGAAGAAACGCATTAGTATGCTGAAAAGTAGTGAACCTCGAATTAACAGGTAGTGAAATGTGTATAAAAATGTGTTCCATAGCTGTCCTTTCCAAAACTTTCTGTCATCCTACTATGCAATGTAACACCTGCTGTCAAAACAAACTGCAACAAATACTTAAATAACTACGTAGCATAAATACATAATTTCGACACTATCCTCATCTGTAAAGAAACTTCATTATCCATATCATCATTAACTTCACTATTGTCATCACCTGTAAGGAAAAACTTCATTATTCATAATACCATATCCCTCATCATCATTCATCAGTATTCATTATCATCTGCAAAAAAATCACTTCATTACTCATAATACAACTATTCCTTATCTCTAGCATATTTCATCACTAAAACTAAGATGTGTAGTTCAGTCTGACAGCCTGCATCAATTACCTTGTATTCTGAAAGAAAAAATTAGTTAAGACTGCTATTCTATGATGAGTATAGTATATTCTTGTTAATGTTTGTTAATCCTGATCCATTTACTCTTCCCCATAAAGTTATTGCATCTCCTTTCGTTTATTCCCTAGGTGAAATTCCATTTCTGTTGAATTTATTTCTTACATGCATCATTTCTTTCTGAAATTGATGAACAAAGATTAATGTCTTGCATTTAAATCATATACCCACTAAATAATGACTGGTTTATGGTGACACAATTAGCCATACAGCATAACATGACAGAAAACGTAATATGTCCAAGACATTGACAGTGTTCGGATGCGAAAAAATGTACACAGAATAATACAATGCAGCAGCAAAAATGTAAAACAGTCACGATGTTGAGATGTCATAAGGCAAAAAATGTCAAAGTCAACTGGTGTGTGTTATATTCTATTTCACAGTGCATACTAACAAAACTGGAATACAATCGTACATAAAAAGACAAATGCGACGTTCGTTGTGTTCAGCTTGTATGTAGTGTAGTTAATAGAGGCGACAATTAAAGCCTTTAATGAAAAAAAATGTAATGAAATTAACATGTCATTAGCTAACATTGCATAATTAGTCATAAAATACGTAAGTGTGTCTGAAAAAATATGCACGGTCTGATGTGTAACGACAAGAAGAGCGACCTGCTAACCTTACCTTGCCGGGCACTTGCCAAAAAAAAAAAAAATACGATAATCATCAGTAATTAGTCAGGTGAATATAATTGCATTAGTAAATGGCATCATAGTGTGTTGAATCATAAAGTGTCTTCATTCAATAAACGGTTTAATGTTTGAGATATGGTGATTGCCTTTCGATTTTCTGGTTCTCAAAGTTTCGACGTGTACAACATTGGGGTGAGGGATGCTGCGAATCCGATATGGACCTGCGTATAGAAGTTCAAATTTACTGCACTTACCTTTTAATTTACTGGATAAATAGTGTGTACGTACTAGTATCTTCTGTCCAACGTGAAAGACGCGGCGTGTACAAACCTGTTTTTGCTGTCTTCTCCGGCGCTCTGCGGCACGTTTGATGTTGTTCAGCGCAATGTCAATTATTTCGTGGTGTCGTAATCGACGAGATGTAGGAAATGTTATTAATTCTTTAATTTTGTTAGGTGGTTCAGCATTTTTCAGTATAACAGACGGAGATAGCATAGTGGATTCATTTGGAATGGAATTAATTACATCTTGGAATGAGAATATGTGTGTGTCCCAATCAATATGTCTTTTGTGGCAGTATATTCGGCACAGCTTACCAATTTCTTTCATTAATCGTTCACAGGGGTTCGAAGAAGCATGGTACTTGGATATATAGATCGGAGAAATGTTTCTGGCTCGTAACATGCGTGTCCATACGCTACTACGAAATTGAGATCCATTGTCAGAAATTACTTTCATTACATGCCCTACATGAGATAGAAAATGTTTTACAAATGCTTTCGAAACAGTTTTAGCAGTAGCTTTGCGTAATGGAGTGAACGTAACAAATTTTGAAGTGAGCTCAACAGCGACAAAAATGTAGCAAAAACCTCTGTTAGTTCTCGGAATCGGACCAAAAATGTCTACAGCGGCCATGTGTCTTAATTTAACAGGTATAATGGGATATAAAGGAAGAATATGTGAAGTGGTGTCAGATTTAGCTTTCTGGCAAATTTTACAAGACGCTAAAACTCGTCGTATACGTTTTTCCATGTTAGTAAAATAACAGTTCTGTCTCAGTATAAGAAAACATTTTCGTGCTCCGTAATGTGCGTAGCTTAAATGAGTGTACCAGATTAATTTGTTAACCAGTTCGTCAGGAATGCATAATAATCAATTGTTGTTGTCAGGATGAGAGCGGCGAAACAAAATGTCATTGCGCACAGTGTAATGGTTTCTAATCGTAACATTATTCTTATCTTGCCAAAGGTGTTTAATTTCTTTCCACACGTTGTCTTTATTTTGCTCTTTTGCTATGTCCTGTAATGACGACGAAATAAAATTTTCAAATGCTACTTGTTGAATGTACATGACACTGAAATTTGCTTTGCAGAAGTGGGTTGCTACGTCTTGCTGATTGTTGCCGAGAGAACGCGATAGTGCGTCTGCTATAACATTTTGTGTGCCGGGAATGTGAACAATCGTAAAATTAAATTCCTGTAAATACAGTTTCCATCTACTTAATCTATCGTGAGTGAATTTGGCCGAAAGTAAAAATTGTATCGCTCTGTGGTCTGTGTAAACGGTGGTATGTCTGCCATAAAGAAAGTGCCTAAATCTCGTAAAAGCCCATACAACACATAATGTTTCAAGTTCTGTAACAGAATAATTTCGTTCAGCAGGTGACAAAATGCGGCTTGCAAATGCAATGTTTTTAATTACTGTTGAACCATCTTCTTCTATTTCCTGGAAAATGTGTACGCCTAAAGCGGTGTTGGAACTGTCGGTGGCAATGGAAAAATTTCTAGTAAGATCTGGGTGCGATAAAAGTGGAGCATTCAACAAAGCATGTTTCAAATAACATTCTCGTGAACAAAATTCTGCGTGTCAAAAGTAATGTTTGCGTTACTGTAATATGCAATCTGTACTGTGTCTGGTCAAATTCTGTCGTACGTGTTATTATTTACGGGAGGATGCTGTGGCATTTCGACTATTTGAAATGCTCTGTTATTTCTTACTGACGTATTACGCTATCGATGACACCTATTGTCTGTTTCATTCATGATTATTTGTTGTTGCTGATGTTGTTGCTGCTGAAAAGATCGATTGTTATTAAATGTACGCTGAAAATTGTGCTCATCATTTTTACGTCTGTGAAGATAGTAATTTCTATACGGCGTATTGCTATGCGAGTTGAAATAGTGTGTTGTCTGTACGTAGTTATTTCTTTGCTGCCATGCGTTACTATTTGTTGGAGCTGGGACTATACGTGCACGCGGCGAAACATTAAAGTTTGGTTGACCTTGTAGACTGCATTGTTGGTTAGGTATGCTAAGCGGCTGACTTTCATGCTGTTGTGGTGAAAAGGTCTATTGTTACCAAAAAAATGCGTTTGCTGTTGATTTTACACATACTGATGATCACGATTTTATCCGTTATTAAAATTACACTGGTTCTGGAGTGCCTAATGAAAATTGTCACATTCGGTAAAAATTTGTCGTATCCGGTTTTCATTACATACGTTTCTTAATTCTACAAAGAGCAATAGTTAAAGAGCAGTTTTGATAGATATAAAGGATAGTAGAAGAAAAGGCAGCAGTGCAGAAAACTAAAGATGAAACAGCACTACTACAGCTCGGGGCCCTATGCTCGCTACGGCACATATTCATTAAAGCGTAATGAATCCCCTGAGGTCTATTACGCACTGCAAATAAATTTTAGCTTTTGCGTTGCAGGCAATGGCGGTAAAATTCCAAAGGCAAATTGTTGTATCCGTGCTAATTCAAATTTCTGCATTATAGGCAATGCTGATGAAAATGCAAAAATAAATTGTCGCATCTGGTTCAAAGCTAGTTTCTGCATTACACGCAATAGCGGTGAAAGCACAAAAATAAATTGTCGTATACAGTGCAAAGCGTGTACCTGTACGCTGTCATTATTAAATTCTTTACATTTCCTTACAAATGCAAACTGCTTATTATCAACGTTCTCGTCACTGAATTTGAGAACACGTTCGGGTTTGTGTGAGAATTTGTTTGTCTGTGTCATTTCGGATTTCAAGTTGCATAGCTTTTCAGATTTTAAATCGCGTGGCTTTTCGGATTTTACGTCTCGTAGTCTCTGTAAATTGCTCACATTATACGCGTTGCGCGAGTCTGACAAATGTTCGCAAAGTGGCGGATTCTGTGACGTATTGGTGACTGAAATAGTTTTCAACTCTGTTACTGTAACACTTTCGTCAATTTGGTTGATCTGTCGTGCAAATTTCTCGTCAACTTCCGTATTCGGAGTGTGTGAAACTTCCACTGACTCTAAATTAACCTCGTCGCGAATCTGTACTGCGTTTTTAGGGCATTGTTCAGTGACTGCATTAATTTCGTGTATCTGTGTTTCGTTCGTTGAACATTGTTCAGTGACTGCATTAATCTTGTCTTTATGTGATTCTGTTGTGCCTACACGTGTGCTACTTAATTCTTGTGCAACAGTGCCAACTTTTTCATTACTGTTATTAGCACAAGTCTTAGTATTCACACGTAATTGTCCTCTATCGTCATAATATTGCGCGGCAATGGCTTTAATCTTTGCATCAAGCTGTTCATTCCGTTCACTAAGTTGTCTGATTTTTTTATTAATGTTGTCTTGATCTTCATTCGATTGTTTATACCTTTCATTAATTAATTCACGTTGTTTGCGATCGTTTCTCTGTATTTCAGTCATTAGTTGTAATACTGCCAAAATTTGATCCAATGTAACTTTCTCTACTCTATTATCTGTGCTGTTTGATTGCGTACCTCCAATTGTCACGTTTTGTGCGACCATTTGGTCATTCTGTAATTTACAAAAAGATCTGTCACTCGAACGTACATTGTCAGTCACTATTTCGGAATTAAATGAATCCGTCGTATTTTCGGTACACTGTCCATTCTTATTAGAAACATTTGTCTGTACGTTATTTGAATTTTCCAAATCGGGTGTGTTAAGCTCGGCAGCGCTCATTACAATAGAGCGTTCTGCGTCATCGATTGTCGTCAAATCAACAGAGGACATAACCGAGTTCGTTTGTTCATCATCAGGGTAAAAGTCATCACTAGTGGTTGGAATGCATTGATTGTCAGTGAACGCAGGATTGTCATCATTACACTGCGTGTCACAATTACTATTCGTCACGTTGTTTAAGTCGGTAAATTCGTTCACAATACTTCGCGATACACTATTCACAGTCTTTCGCGGCATTTTTACAATAGTCACAATTTTTCACAAAACAAATAATCACAAATGCAAAAGCAACACACAATTACAACAGAGCAAAGAATTGCCGTTGATCTGTGGAAAGAGAGTCACAAAATTAGTAAAAGCGTAGCGCCAAATCCTAATTATAGTTAAGCAAATAAGAGCAGATATCTGACTGTTTTTCAAAAGATTCTCAACGACATACGATCCTGGACTGGGTGTCGCCAAGTGTAACCTCCCCACAAAAATTTAGAAAGAAAGAAACATGACAATATTTAATTATGAATCCTAATGGACATTGCGCTAAGCGTAACCTGCCCACAATGAAATGTACTGACAATGGCAACAAAAATGTGAAATACGCAATCTGACTCGAATGTAAATCCTTCAAAAAAATTAAAGTCCATTCAGTGATAAGAAAATTCAATTAAACCGAAATATCGGTCTTTGGCCCTGTGCAAAACAATCAGAATTAAAGTCTTACCTCAGAATAAATGGATGTCACATTTCTGCTCTTGTTGTTGCGCACCGCTTGGAGGAACTTATTCACCATCTTGACCAGTGTTGCCGACCGCCTACATCACACAACCGCACTGGGCTGCTACTACTGACCGACCGCTCTGCATGACGACTATTAGCGTACTGCACGCGACGACTACTGACAGAGTACTGCTCTCAACTAGACAGAGCTACAGACTCACAACGACTACTGACTGACTGAGAACCGCTCGCAACACTCGCGCGGTCAAGCGCATACTCTCTGGTCACAGATGCTACAATGCCTCGCCATCGCTGCTATGTTACATACGTGTTTCAATGTTTAACGTCCCAGGCTTGTAATCGAGAATCTCTACCATATTTGCCTATTATGGACATGGATATTGGCAAGATATCGGACTGAGGCATTCCAAGATTTTCGTGAACGTTTCAATTTCAGTAAAATAAATGTAACATACGGTCATGCAGGAGATATGCGTTCATTTTTAATATGATAACTAGTTCTCCAACAGGCTGACTGAGTCACAATGGTGCAAGTCAAACATCAGGAAAGGAATGACTTTATTGCTCACATGACGCGTTTCGTAATTTTTCCATCATCAGATATCCAGGAGCGATTATTGCACGTAGATATCGCGTTTGAATGGATATTTGAGGCAGGAAAATCCCAAAATGCGTCATAGGATCAATAAAGTCATTCCTTACGTGATGTTTGGCTTTTGCCATTACGACCTAGTCAGCCCGAATGTAGAACTACTGATTGTTTTAATTTCAAGTTTGATGTTGGATAACAATAGACAAAAGAAATATTTTTTCTTGTGCTATAATCACAAATTAACAGTTTTCGTGTTTTTCCCTTTACTTGTACTAAGAAATATTACCTCTTCCCAAATTTCATTAGTTTAGATCAACGGGAAGTTGATGAGTTTACGAGAATCAAAATATGTGACGTAAGTGCCGTCTCTTGTTTTTTCATTGACTTAGAAACTAACCCTTATTATACCGTCAAGGAAGTGCAGATGTATGTTAGCCGGCCGTTGTGGCCGAGCGGTTCTAGGCACTTCAGTCTGGAACAGCGCGACCTCTACGGTCTCAGGTTCGAATCCTGCCTCGGCCATGGATGGGGGTGATGTCCTTAGGTTAGTTAGGTTTAAGTAGTTCTAAGTTGTAGGTGACTGATGACCTCAGATGTTATGTCCCATAGTGCTCAGAGCCATTTGAACCATTTGTTACTATGTTAAATAAATTTCAACTTTCTACATCTATACGTTCTTGAGATAAAGGCGTCTTAACGGACGGATGAACTAACTGAAAGACAAGTGAAAAACGACAATTTTCTTTATATAATTAAAAATTTACAATTATCGGATTTTTTTCCTTCCGTTGTACGGCGAAACTTTACTTTTTGTCAAATTTGATGATTCTTGGCCAACGGGAAGTAACCTGTAGGTTTTGATGAGTGAGTTTACGAGCATCATATATGTGATATAAATCGCTGTATCTTTTGACTGCATTGACTTAGAGGCTTCCTTTTTTTTACACTGCCAAGAAACCATACGCCTTAGTATGGGACATAAATTTTAACGTGACGCGTCGTCCCGTTGCTAAGAAAAAGGCATCTTAAAAGACGGACGAACTGACAGTCAAATAAAAAATGACAAAATTTTTTTTCGCTTGATAAAATTACAAATTTAAAGTTTTCGGATTTTTTCCTTTCGTTTTACTCCGAAATTTTCATTTTTGCCAAATTTCATGGTTCTAGGCCAACGGGAAGTACCCTATAGGTTTTGATGAATTAGTTTTCTAGTATTAAAATTTGTGACATAAATCTAAGTATTTTTTGATTGCACTCACTTAGAAGCTTCAACTTTTTACAGCGCTAAGTGGCTATAGCTCTGGGTTTTTAACAATCGGACAGATAGACGGACAACAGAACGATCCTATAAGGGTTCTGTTTTTACACAGAACCCTACCTTTTCGCTGTATTGTTATTCCATTCCCCTCACCCCATATGGTCGGGGTTTGGGTTGGCGCAGCAGTACAGTATTGCCCTCTTCAGCCAAGTGAATTAAAAGCATAGAATGAGAAAACAAAACTTGTGGCGTTGTTCTGTTTTAAATTAAAAATCAAACACAAATAGCTAAAAGAGGAAAATATATACATTTAAAAAAACTTCGCAGAAAGGTGAAACTCGTTTGATAAAAAAAGAAAAAAAAACACTGATGCACTGCACTTGCAGGTAAAATCTGAATGACATGCAGTGGGTGAGAAGTACTGTGGGAGGAGAGGATTCCATAGTGGTTGAGGGATGTGGGTAAAGAGACAGGGGTCTGTTAGGTGGGTAAAGAGATAGGTGTCTGTTAGGTGGGGAAACTATGGAAATTATATATAGGAGGTGAAGCAGATTTTTGGAATACAAACGATGGGAAAGACAGAGGGTGAGGAGGAGTAAAGGTATGTGGGGAGGGTAGTGGTACAAGAAGAAAGGGATAGGGGTGGGTGGAGAGAGAAAACGAGAGAGGAGCCTTGATGAGGAGTGGGATAGGTGGGAAGGATTAAAGCTGTTTAGGAATGTGTGTGTGAAGGTGCGGCAGCGAGCCGAGGTCGGTGATCAGAGGCGAGACAATGTGGTTATTGGTATCTGCTTTGCCAAAGATGACTGACACTACGCCACCTCCCCTGCTCGCATAGTCGCGCTGCACTCAACATGGATGAGCATACGCCACGAAATAGCACCCTGTATATTTTTGGTCTATGTCTCGTGCTGCCGAGACCCACGAAAAAGATGGATTATGGCAGGTACGTCACAGCACATGACACTGCAAGTCTTGAGTGCCAGCAGCCATCTCCAGCGAGTAGCAGGTAACTCCTTCAGACAAGTTTAATAATACTTGATGAAGCGTTTATGTGCATGCATGCCGTCGGTAGCACACGACAAAGTTAACACCTTTAGTGGGTATCTTTTTCAATTACAAATCGCTTTCTCGTGGTCCCTGCACGGAGCCAAGCGTTTGCGAAATGTGGTGGACAAGCCAACGAGTGTGACGTCAGAAGTTCGTTGCAGGGCCCTTATTTCTCGTGAGCGCCGTCGTGCTGCGGTATGACGTAGCTAACCGCCATGTTCCTTTGCTGTGTGGTAGGGATAAAGGCTCCTACAAACGCACCAATTTATCGGCTGACCGACCGACTCACTAATTTCATGGCATGCTACATACGTCCAGATTGATTTGCAGTCAGCGATTAGAGCGTCGCTCTGTTTTTTTTTTATTTGTTTAAGTTCATTGAGGGCATGGATGTGTGTGATGTCCTTAGGTTAGTTAGGTTTAAGTAGTTCTAAGTTCTAGGGGACTGATGACCTCAGCTGTTAAGTTCCATAGTGCTCAGAGCCATTTGAACCATTTTTTAAGTTCATTGAGTTTATGTTCTACGAGATCCCACTTGGTTTTACACAGAAACAAAAACGGACGTTTGCCTTGGCTTTTTCGGAGATAACAAGACCAAAATCAAGCTGTGGGCAAATAAGGAAGGCAAGGAAAGGAATTTACCCACGATCGATTACTTAAGCAGCAGGGAGCCGATGATTTTCGCAGTTATCTAAGATGGATGAATGATGCATTCCGGAGCTACTGAACACCATTAAACCAATTTTTAATGAAAAAGAATACAGTCATGAGAGAGGCTGTAAGCTGGGAGTAGTGAGTAGTGGCTTTAGCTACATTATGATTTCTAGCTAGAGACAGAAGTTAACAGGACCTCAAATTCAGAGCTATTTTATTCCCACAATTGTTAAATAAAAGGGTTCCTGAAACCTGCATCGTGATTTATAGTTGATTGAGGAAATACGTCATGTTGTTGTTGTTGTCGTCTTCAGTCCTGAGACTGGTTTGATGCAGCTCTTCATGCAAGCTTCTTCATCTCCTAGTACTTACTGCAACCTACATCCTTCTGAATTTGTTTAGTGTATTCATCTCTTGGTCTCCCTCTACGATTTTTACCCTCCACGCTGCCCTCCAACACTAAATTGGTGATCCCTCTATGTCTCAAAACATGTCCTACCAACCGATCCCTTCTTCTACTCAAGTTGTGCCACAAACTCCTCTTCTCTCCAATTCTATTCAATAGCTCCTCATTAGTTATGTGATCTACCCATCCAATCATGGTAAGTCAAAATAAATAAAACAAAATGCGTTCATATAAACTTATTAATTTATTGATGTATGCACCATAAAAGATGACCTGTAAGTTTATGAAACTCATTTCAGACCCGAAGAAGAAAGGCTACAGATGATGGTGATGCACGTCATCTAATAAATACAACAGACACGTATGAGATGAAGCACCTTGCTACTGTCAGAACTATAAAAAAATGTGCTCTTCATAGCAGAGGGCTTGGATACAGACCGGATGTTTCTACATCTACATCTACATCTACATCTACATGACTACTCTGCAATTCACATTTAAGTGCTTGGCAAAGGGTTCATCGAACCACAATCATACTATCTCTCTACCATTCCACTCCCGAACAGCGCGCGGGAAAAACGAGCACCTAAACCTTTCTGTTCGAGCTCTGATTTCTCTTATTTTATTTTGATGATCATTCCTACCTATGTAGGTTGGGCTCAACAAAATATTTTCGCATTCGGAAGAGAAAGTTGGTGGCTGATATTTCGTAAATAGATCTCGCCGCGTCGAAAAACGTCTTTGCTTTAATGACTTCCATCCTAACTCGCGTATCATATCTGCCACACTCTCTCCCCTATTACGTGATAATACAAAACGAGCTGCCCTTTTTTGCACCCTTTCGATGTCCTCCGTCAATCCCACCTGGTGAGGATCCCACACCGCGCAGAGGACGAACGAGTGTAGTGTAAGCTGTCTCTTTAGTGGACTTGTTGCATCTTATAAGTGTCCTGCCAATGAAACGCAACCTTTGGCTCGCCTTCCCCACAATATTATCTATGTGGTCTATCCAACTGAAGTTGTTCGTAATTTTAACACCCAGGTACTTAGTTGAATCGACAGCCTTGCGAATTGTACTATTTATCAAGTAATCGAATTCCAACGGATTTCTTTTGGAACTCATGTGGATCACCTCACACTTTCCGTTATTTAGCGTCAACTGGCACCTGCCACACCATACAGCAATCTTTTCTAAATCGCTTTGCAACTGATACTGGTCTTCGGATGACCTTACTAGACGGTAAATTACAGCATCATCTGCGAACAACCTAAGATAACTGCTCAGATTGTCACCCAGGTCATTTATATAGATCAGGAACAGCAGAGGTCCCAGGACGCTTCCCTGGGGAATACCTGATATCACTTCAGTTTTACTCGATGATTTGCCGTCTATTACTACGAACAGCGACCTTCCTGATAGGAAATCACGAATCCAGTCGCACAGCTGAGACGATACCCCATAGGCCCGCAGCTTGATTAGAAGTCGCTTGTGAGGAACGGTGTCAAAAGCTTTCCAAATCCAGAAATACGGAATCAACCTGAGATCCCCTGTCGATAGCGATCATTACTTCGTGCGAATAAAGAGCTAGCTGCGTTGCACAAGAACGATGTTTTCTGAAACCATGCTGATTACGTATCAATAGATCGTTTCCTTCGAGGTGATCCATAATGTTTGAATACAGTATATGTTCCAAAACCCTACTGCAAACCGACGTCAATGATATAGGTCTGTAGTTCGATGGATTACTCCTACTACCCTTCTTAAACACTGGTGCGACCTGCGCAATTTTCCAGTCTAACACTTATTACAATGAAGCAAGACTATCTTATGAATTAACGTCCGCAGAATGTCGATATTTCGGTTTTTAGATTTCATTTCCGATAAGTGTCGAAAATAAAAACAGAAAATAGAAACAGAGAAGGTCATTCTTCCTATTAGCCACACAAAACCATTACGGATTCGTTAAAAAACGAAAAAAACTATTGCATTCCTTCATCCATATTGCTATACTCCTTGCATGACGCGTCGCACGACCATCTGCGGCCTTCAAAATTCTCCAGAAACTCTGCCCTTTAAGTTTCGTCCACCTCGCACCTTGTCATGTGTATAACACTAGCATTTAATCCCGCGCACGGTGACAATAAACGAACTTTCGTCGGGTGATTGTCACGACAACACTCCACAAGGCACAGTTTGTTGGGAGGGGGGAGGGCGGTTTTCGGGTGGTCCTAGCGCCCGACATTCCGGTATGGCGATTTCGTCGGTCGGTCGATCGATCAAACCGCTGGCAAACGTCCGATTTGTCGGTCAGCCAGCCGCTCTTTTGGTGGGTGTGTAGGGCCCTTAACTCTCCACCCACAAGCGGCGAGTGCTCATCCGCATGAAAGCGAGTGGCTCTGAACCGTGTAGATCGAGTGTGACGCGGAACGACTGCAACTCACTCAGCTTCGGTACGTGGACGCAGTGTGCTAACAGTCGGCCTCTAGATTCAGCAGGATCGTTCACCATCCCGTCATCGTGTCAGAATGTTTTGGGAAACACTCCACTGACATTACGGTGAATGTGTGTCACATGTCGGATCAGCAGTGTTCCTGGATCAGCATGGCACTACAACATTTCGGTGCCCTGTGGAGTCTACACCCTGATGTCCTGCCGCCATCAGGACGAAATTAAGTGCTATAATCTACTACATATGGGGCTCTATTACAATGGTCATAACTGTAGGGGAAAGTGTTGTGCCTGGACGGCAGTGTAATTAGGAGCACATGATATTTCGTAGTTGGTATTTCAGTCTACTGACCGATTTTAGAATCACATCAAGGAACGCGCGTTAGAAATTGCCGTAAGCAATGTCCCGCATTTTCTCCTGGTTTTCTTGTCGTCAGACGTGAGGCTGAGTTCTATGCAGCGTTAGTAAATACTTCGAGTTCTACATATTCAACTGCTGTACAATATTTTAAAGCTACTTTCAGGATGTTCTGAATTCTCCAGTAACAGAGTCTTTTATTCAGTAAAATTATGCATATTTATGAAAACAGTAACATAACATGTGGACGGTTAAGCCACATCTCACGGATATTAATTGGAAGCCTTGTCTTCAAGATACGAATAACCTCGCGATGTGATATCGGCTCCGTCCAATACCAAGTTTTATTCATATACCGGTATTTCTCAAAGTATGAACGTAGGGTTCCTCTTTTTGGAGTGTAAAACTCGGGATTGTATACTTCTTTTCGCAAACGTTCCTGTTTACTAGAAGACCAATACTTAGCTAAAAACAGTTTTTCAAACTCATGACAGGTTTGACAAGTTTCACTAATCTCGCTGGCCCAGACCGGTACCTCTCCGACCATTTGAGAGACTATGAACTGAATCATATCATATTCCGTCCACACCTTGGGGAATATTACCTTAAAACTATTGATAATGATCTTAGTATGAATAGTGTTCTTTTCAGATGAGAATACCGGGAATTCTCTGCTTTTAAAGATACTCTTTTCGATTTTAATCGAGGAAAATGCAGTTCGTTGTATAAACGATTCTGATTCGGGCATAGATCGTTCCTCACTATCGATTCCCGCTGCTTTACATCCGTGACGTAATCTTTTTTCTGGGCAAAGGTTACAGTGTTGACTATTACTGGCCAATTCCCGCCCGCGTTGGCTACGCTCCTTTACACTTTCGTTCAGACCGCCACCAAAACGACCAGTACTCTTCATTTCTATTGGAATTTCATTGAATACTCTGTTCTTAATAATACGAAATTCCTCTTTGAGCTGTTCTAAGTCTTTGGGACAGTTAATTTAGGATTACTGATAGCAGTCAATCTACGTTCTACCATATCATCTACCCGTTTTTTAATCTCTTCGGATTGCTCGTCAATCTAGTCGGACATCTCTTTTTCCCACTGGTTAGACATTTTAACTAAGAGCGAATCAACATTCTGCTAAGTAGTTACTTCTAATTGGTTCATATTTTCTGATAGATCCTCAACTTGATCTACTACTGAATCTTGTGTAGACTTTACTACTGTTAAATTCTCTTCTAGCGTTTGAACAGCACTAGAAATGTTATTAATCTCATTCTGTACCTATTCTATCTTCTGGTTATATTTAAAATCCCAATTATTTTGAAAGTCTAACTTTTCTTGCCTAAACTTTCTATTCTCCTCGCTTTCTAATTCTCTCCGTTTGAGATCTTCCTCCCTTTCTAACTCTTTTTGTTTTATAAATTCTTTAAGTTTAAGATTTTCCTCCCTTTCTAATTCTATCCGTTTTATAAATTCCTTTAGACATGAGTCACGTTCCCCCATCTTCGACATGAAATTGAATAATGTGTTCATATCGAAGTGCTGCGCTTGAGAAGCATCTGCCACCACAAAAGTTTCTCTTGGTTCGTTTATTACTGTTACCTGAGCTTCCACAGCGTCCGGAATTTTCTCGATTTCGTCGGCGGAGGTTGCGGGCATCACTCGTTCACCATCTTCTACCTTGAAAGGGAAGGTCTCGTCACCATGGAAAAGGTAATATTTGCAAATAAACTGTCTTAATAATTTTCGATGCCTTCTACGGTAAAAATTTGTGTAAGTTGCCATTAGCTTCTATATGAAAATGTTTTTAACTTGTAACTGGTCTTCGATAGTACTTCTACTTAATCTGATTTCACCAGTGCTCTAGGAGAGCCGGCAAGATAACTTAGCATGTTCGTTGGGAGGGCGGGCTCCCCTCTGTAATAATAATAAAATTGAGTGAAGTGTTTAACGATCAACTTGAATAGATGTCATGTGGCGTCCGCCCAGACCAAATTCCGAGACCAATAACGAACAAAAGTAAAAAATAAGAAAGTCTTTTATTAGTAATCAAAACATCCTTGGTCCCGACTTCGAATCCCACCACCGCCTAAATTTTGAATAAAAATCGTGAGCAATGACGGCTGAAGACTTCCGGCATAGGAAGTCACCCTCTTTCTGCAACGGCCTTGTCAAAGACGGCGGAGGAGCAGGGCACTCTCTTGCCAGTGAGGTGGGAAAGTATCAGCAATGATCAGTGGCATGAGGATACGGAATGCAATGGAAACCACTGCATTAAAGACACATAACGTGTATCCACAGGATATGTCGCCTGTAACTGAAAAAGTTTCGTGCTGATCTCTCCATTGGCAAAAGATACCGGGCTAGTCGCCCATTCGGATCTCTGGGAGGGGACTGTCAAGGGTGAGGTTACCATGAGGAAAGTATTGAATACCCAACGGAAAGATAACGTTCTACGAGTCTGCGCGTGGAATGTCAGAAGCTTGAACGTGTTGGGGAAACTAGGAAATCTGAAAAGGCAAATCCAAGGCTCAATCTAGATATAGTAGGGGTGAGTGAAGTGAAATGGAAAGAAGACATGGACGTCTGGTCAGAGAAGTATAGGGCAATATCAATAGCTGCAGGAAATGGTGTAACGGGAGTAGGATTCGTTATGAATAGGAAGGTAGGCCAGAAACTGTGATACAGTGGACAGTTCAGTGATAGGGTTATCCCCGTCAGAATCGACAGCGAACAGAAACCGACAACAATAGTTCAGGTACACATGCCGACATCGCAAGCAGAAGATGAAGAGATAGAGAAAGTCTATGGGGTATTGAACGGTTAATTCAGTATGTAAATGGAGATGAAAATCTAATAATCATGGGGAACTGGAATGCTGTTGTAGGGGAAGGAGTAGGAGAAATGGTTGCAGGAGAATATGGTCTTGGTACTAGGAAAGAGAGAGAAGACAGACTAATTGAGTTCTGCAATAAATTTCAAGTATCACAAATGGAGAAGCTATTCTTGGAAAGGACTGGGACATACGGGAAGATTTCAGTTAGATTACATCATAGACTGGCACAGATTCCTAAATCCGCTATTGGATTGGAAGGCAGATACACACTCAGATCAAAAATTAGTAGTGATGAAGCGTAGCCTGAAGTTTAAGAGACTAGTCAGGAAAAATCTGTGTGCAAAGAAATGGGATACGGAAATACTGAGGAATGAAGCGGTACGCTTGAAGTCCTGAGGCTATAGATTCTGAGGCTATAGATTCTGCGATAATGAATAGCTCAATACGCAGTACAGTTGAAGAGGAATTGAGAAATCTAAGAAAAACAATGACCGCAGTTGGAAAGAATAACATAGGTACAAAGAATGCAATTGCAAAGAAACCATGGGTAATAGCAGAAATACACTATTGGCCATTAAAATTGCTACACCACGAAGATGACGTGCTACAAACGCGAAATTTAACCGACAGGAAGAAGATACAGTGATATGCAAATGATTGGCTTTCCAGAGCATTCACACAAGGTTGGCGTCGGTGGCGACACCTACAACGTGACATGAGGAAAGTTTCCAACCGATTTCTCATACACAAATAGCAGTTGACCGGCGTTGCCTGATGAAACGTTGTTGTGATGCCTCGTGTAAGGAGGAGAAATGCGTACCATCACGATTCCGACTTTGATAAAGGTCGGATTGTAGCCTATCGAGATTGCGGTTTATCGTATCGCGACATTGGTGCTCGCGTTGGTCGAGATCCAATGACTGTTAGCAGAATATGGAATCGGTGGGTTCAGAAAGGTAATACGGAACGCCATATCCACGAGGTGGCAACGTGGGCAAAGGGGGGAATCCGCCATCCCAATAGCGTGCAGCCTTTGTCGTGTTACAACCTTCCCGTTCACCACCTGGTACCACGCGGCTCGTACCCGCGTGGGGAGGAACGACTTCTGGACCGCTCTCCACACTGCAGGCCATAGAGTCGTAGGGCTCTTCCTCTCAATCACATTGCGAGGGATGGACCTTAGCAGCAGTCTGTAAAAGTCTCTCGCCTTGGGAGTGCGAGTGTTGGGAAGGTCTGGGTGCAAGTAACTATACTCAAGAATAAATGCCGAGAGGTGCGAGAGTGAGGGTGTAATGTGCGCAACCGTGACAGGTGGCAGAAGAGACGCCGGCAGCAATTCCTCTAACAGACGTCCAGTAAGGGAAGCATCTTTGTGGGTCCACAATTTCATCATTGTGCACAAGTATAATGCTGTAGCCCTCGCTCGTACATTTATAAGTCCCAGTCCGCCATCAAGCGAAGGGAGGGTGAGTGTTTCGTAGCGGACTTTGAATAGGTGTCCGGCGGTAAGGTAATATCCAAACGCTGCTTGCAGTCCGTGTGCCATCGCTGTCGATATCGGTAGGACCTGGGCCATGTGGATCATCTTAGTTGCCACGTGAAGGTTGAGGTATTCCACACGCTGTAGAAGGTCCATCCGTCGAAGTAAGTTCCGGCGAACTTCTGTGCGTATTGCCTGTAGTAATTGTGCATAGTTCATGGCAGCCGTGCGGCGCACATCCTGTGTAAATGTTATGCCCCAGAACCGGATCTTGTTAACTAGTGGGAGTGGGGCTAAAGCGTCCTCCTGGCGACCTCTCCCAACGGGCATCGCTGCTGACTTGGCCACATTCATGAGGCTGCCCGCTGCCAAACCATAGCGATTGATCCATTGTACCACCGAGCGTACCTCGTCACCAGATCGGGCAAGTAATAGAAGGTTATCAGCATATATCCTGCAGTGAAAGGTGTGATCCCTCTATGACATGCCCGAGAGCCTGTTTTTCAACCCACCGACAAGTGGTTCGAGTGCGATCGCGTAAAGGATCATGGAGAGTGGGCATCCTTGGCGAACTGACCGTAGGATCGGAAAGGGACCCGCAATCCGTCCATTCACGAGTACACGGGATGCAGCTCCACGGAAAAGGCGCTGAAAGATGTCAAGAAAGTCAGGCGGGAAGCCCATACGGGCCATAACGGACAGAAGGAACTTGTGGCGAACTCTGTCGAAGGCGTGGTCGAAATCAATGGAGATCAGAGCAGCTCGAAGGCGACAGGATGTGGCGATGGCTATTAAATCCCCGCATTCACTGGTTGCCGTTAGCATGTTGGTCACTCCGCCCTGTGTCGTTTGCTCCATTGAGAGGAGTAGGGGCAGAACCTTCTTTATGCGGCTGGCGAGTAGTCGGGCGAAGATTTTATAGTCCGAATTGAGCATTGTAATTGGCCTGTAGTCCTCGACCGTCCGACCTCTGGAAGGCTTGTGTATCGGTATAAGGAGACCTTCCACGAATGCAGGTGGCACGTGGGAACCGGGGGTCATCAGTTCTTGGTACATGATAATCCATCGGGGCATCATGAGATCGCGGAAAGTACGATTAAACTCGAGCGGCAGTCCGTCTGGCCCGGGAGATTTGTTGAGTGCTCCCTTGTTAAGCGCGTCCTCGATGTCGTCTCGTGTAATCCCACCTAACAGCGTCGCCGCTGCTGCATTGTCGAGGGTGTGCGACACGTGCTGCAGTATGTCGTGATCGTCCGCTTCCTCGTCCTCTGTATTCACCTCATCGTAACCGCCGCCTGAGTCATTACGACCCTACCACCTGGCAATACGAGGTCCGTGATCAGCTGCTGTCGGCGTCGGCGGCTGTCGAGCACGATGTGATGCATAGACGGGTTTTCTCCTTCCACTCGGTCTTGACGTCGCGATCGCACTACGACCCCCTCCAAACGTTTCCTCGTAAGAGATAATATTTTACCTTTAATTCGGCGGCTTTCCAGTTGTCGGTTTGGAGATGGTGGTTGGCTGTCGAGTTCGCGAAGCATCGTGGTATAAAAGTCCAATGTGTGACGATGCCAAGCTGCGATATCTTTTCCGAATTGTGTTAGCACACACCGAAAAGCTGGTTTTGCACATTCCACCCACCACGCTAGAGTCGACGGGTATCGGGGAAGACGACGTTCGCAATCCAGCCATGTGTTGGCGATAATCTGACGGCATGCCGGGGCTTGAAGATGTGCCACATTCAGCTTCCAGGGTCTTCGGCTGCGCCATATCCGCTGCTGTTGTAGAGTGAGTGTGCATATGAAAGCGCTATGATAGGAGAAGGCAAGCGGCCAACGTTCGGCGTCCAATACTCCCGGTGCTAGAGCTCGTGAGACATAAATGCGGTCTAGGCGACTGGCGGAGTGACTAGTAAGGTATGTCGGCCCGGGACGGTCACCGTGCATTCTCCCACGTGTCGGTGAGAAGCAGATCTCGAAGCAGAAGCCGAATTTCTGGACGAGTCGAGAAATGTGGGACTTGGTCTTTGGGGTGGAGCACACAGTTAAAATCACCGCCGAAGACATATTGATCGAAGCGGCTGATAAATAGGGGGGAAATATCCTCCGAGTAGAACAGCGATCGTTGGTCCGTCCCTGATGGAGCGCAAATGTCAATGATGCGCGTGCCCAGTGCTCTGATCGCCAGCCCCGTTCCTGACGGAAGGTAAGTCACTTCTTCGATGGCAATTCCGTCGCGCACTAGTATTGCCGTACCACTGCCATTCCGGTCCGCCGGTGACACATATGTCACATAACCGTAGAAAACGGGGAGGGCCGCTATATATACTTCTTGCAACAGGGCAATGTCAACATCCGAAGAACGAAGCATCTCACGCAGCAGCTGAATCTTAACTGCCGTTCGTATCGTGTTGAGGTTAAGTGTGGCGATACGATAAGCTTGTCGCCGAACCGCAGGTGTTAAGTTATCCATTAAGACTGGAATTACCTATGACGCTTCTGACTGTTTTGACACCTCCGCATCCACCCAAACCTCACCTGCAGTCCTTTTTAGAGAGCCGGCGCCAACGCCGTGGGCTCTGTTGGCGTAACTTGCATGGTTCCGTCGTCGTCGTGGTCATCCGCCCACGTCGGGGAACTCAAAGCAAGATCGGCCTCCCTAGCTTCCTCAGGACACGGCATGGGTGCTTGCACTCCAGGAGGTGGTGGGCAGCATCTGTCCTGCATCTCGGCATCCGATTTTGCCACTGTAGATATATGTGGTTTGTCCTCAGTTTCGTTCGATGGTGCCACACTGCAGCAAATGGCGGCTGCCTCTGTGGTAGCGTCGTCATTGAAGGGGGAATCGTCATCCTCTGGAGGCTGTGTCGCATCCCGTTCGGAAGTTGCTCTACGCCTCCGCTTCCGTCGCTTCGGAGAGCGTTGCTTCCTGGTGTGTCCTTCTGTGTCAGACGATGGCAAAGATTCACGACGTTCCGGCACAAAGGCAGCCGTAGGCACAATAAGCGAGTCTACGGTCATGCTATCGTCATGTATGTTGTTATCCGTCGACGGGGCCGGCGGCATCGGGGTTGAATCCATAGCTTGTGGAACGGGTGGGTCATCATCGCCCTGTATTGGAGCATAGAGCCGCGACCCAACAGTGGATGTCGGCTGCGATGGCGGGTTCGCTTCAGCCGGCGGCAGTTGAGTGATTCGACGTTGCATACATTCTGATCTGAGGTGTCCCTCCTTCCCACAACCAGAGCAGGTCTTCGGTTGCCCATCGTAGATGACGATGGCACGGCAGCCACCGATATTCAGATATGAAGGTACATGTCTTTTAAGTTCTATTCGCACCTGGCGGACGCCGTTCAGCACAGGATACGTCTGGAATTGCGTCCATTTTTCCGCAATATGATCATGGACCGTGCCGTAGCGGAGCAGCGCTGTCACGACGTCCTCCGCCGGTAGTTCGAAAGGAAGTTCAAAAATTCTGATCGTGCGAAGTCCCATGCCAGAATAATCAACGTGCACACTCCCCACATTGCCATCAGCATGGCAGAAACGGAGGCCCTGTTTCGTGTCCCGAAGGATCCGTTCACATGTTGCGTCGTTGATGATCTTGACATATACGATACTACTCACAGTGGACAAGTGAATGCCGAGAATGTCGGTCACCGGGATTTTAACTTATCCCGTAGAAATCGTTCGCCTTCGAGTGCTTTGGGCCGTGCAAATTCGTTGCGGAACGTAAATTTGAGCGTCAATTTTCTGTATTGTGCGCCATAGTGATCTACATGCTGAGTATGGCACGCGCGAAACGGCCGAGTACTATGTAAACAACACGAGCGCTCGCTCCGCGGCAGGAACACAAACAGCGCGTCCTCACCGCAGCATAGCCAAAGGCCAACTCTCACCAATGAGCTATCGGGGCGGACATTGAAGTATTCAGCACGTCTTACTAACGTCGCTATGAATAGATATGCTGCTTTGTAAAGAAATCAAACGTTGAGGGTCATACCTATACAACGATAAATGTTTCAATTAAAAAAAAAAAAGTATCTTATTGTAACTGCAAGCGAGCATGTTTTTTAGACAAATACAAGAAAGCAAAAGCAATGTATCAAAATGGCTCTGAGCACTATGGGACTCAACATCTTAGGTCATAAGTCCCCTAGAACTTAGAACTACTAAATCTAACTAACCTAAGGACATCACACACACCCATGCCCGAGGCAGGATTCGAACCTGCGACCGTAGCAGTCCCGCGGTTCCGGACTGCAGCGCCAGATCCGCTAGACCACCGCGGCCGGCAGCAATGTATCAACAAAGCAAATTTCGCTTATATTTAATTCAAGTGTAATATTTTTCCACAGTATCTCATACACGAATCGGATTACTGTATCTGAAAATGGCTTCCGCCAGCTTGAAAACGTCAGGAAGAGCGTCTGGCAATGTTTTGGGGCCTGTTTTGGGTGAAATGATACATGATTTTTCATTTTTAATGTTGAATAACAAATAAACTGTTTTTTGCACTGATTTTTATTTATTCCTAAATAGTTTTCGTGTTTCTGCGTCATCTGCAAGAAAAAACTGACAGTAGTTCCTAAGGAGGAGGAGGAGGAGATTAGTGTTTAACGTCCCGCCGACAACGAGGTCATTAGAGACGGAGCACAAGCACGGATTAGGGAAGAATGGTGAAGGACCGTTCCGGCATTTGCCTGAAGCGATTTAGGGAAATCGTGGAGAACCTACATCAGGATGGCCGGACGCGGGTTTGAACCGTCGTCCTCCCGAATGCAAGTCCAGTGTGCTAACCACTGCGCTTCCTAGATAACTAAACGTTATAAGGAAATATACAATCCGGTTCCCCAGAGTGTTGTGCTCCAAACTTGTCGTTTAAGACTGTAAATTGCACTTTAAACAGTGAACATCGTTAAACACAGTACGTCATTAGATTCACAGTATTTTCAGTATTACAAGTATATTGTTATAAAGTTGAAGCTGTGAAGTAAAAAAGGTAAAGAATATAAAGTTCGACGCTAAAAAGCAAGTTTGGTGTACAACGTTCTGTGCAAGTGGCTTGTTATCTTTGCTTATAATAGTGTCCCTTGCAGACGCCAGTCAGTTGTTTCCTGAAGATGGTCCAGTAAGCCGAACACTAAATAGAAATAAACAAAAAGTAATAGAACAGAAAAACTTTGTTATTCAACCTTAAATATGGAATTGTTCTACCATGAACTGACGGAAGACACCATAAATACGATGAAATAAATTTATTTTCTACATCTACATCCACATTTACACTCCGCAAGACACCCAACGGTGTGTGGCGGAGGGCATTTTACGTGACACTGTCATTATCTCCCTTTCCTGTTCCAGTAGCGTATGGTTCGCAGGAAGAACGACTGCCGGAAAGCCTCCGTCCGCGCTCGAATCTCTCTGATTTTACATTCGTGATCTCCTCGGGAGGTATAAGTAGGGGGAAGCAATATATTCGATACCTCATCCAGAAACGCACCCTCTCGAAACCTGGACAGTAAGCTACACCGCGATGCAGAGCGCCTCTCTTGCAGAGTCTGCCACTTGAGTTTGCTAAACATCTCCGTAACGCTATCATTCTTACCAAATAACCCTGTGACGAAACGCGCCGCTCTTCTTTGGATCTTCTCTATCTCCTCTGTCAACCCGATCTGGTACGGATCCCACACTGATGAGCAACACTCAAGTATAGGTCGAACAAGTGTTTTGTAAGCCACCTCCTTTGTTGATGGACTACATTTTCTAAGGACTCTCCCAATGAATCTCAACCTGACACCCGCCTTACCAACAATTAATTGTATATGACCAATCCACTTCAAATCGTTCTGCACGCATACTCCCAGATATTTTACAGAAGTAACTGCTACTAGTGTTTCTTCCGCTATTATATAATCATACAATAAAGGATCCTTCTTTCTATGTATTCGCAATACATTACATTTGTCTATGTTAAGGGTCAGTTGCCACTCCCTGCACCAAGTGCCTATCCGCTGCAGATCTTCCTGCATTTCGCTGCAATTTTCTAATGCTGCAACTTCTCTGTATACTACAGCATCATCCGCGAAAAGCCGCATGGAACTTCCGTCACTATCTACTAGGTCATTTATATATATTGCAAAAAGCAATGGTCCCATAACACTCCCCTGCGGCACGCCAGAGGTTACTTTAACGTCTGTAGACGTCTCTTCATTGAGAACAACATGCTGCGTTCTGTTTGCTAAGAACTTTTCAATCCAGCCAGGCAGGTGGTCTGATATTCCGTAGGCTCTTACTTGGTTTATCAGGCGACAGTGCGGAATTGTATCGAACCCCTTCCGGAAGTCAAGAAAAATAGCATCTACCTGGGAGCCTGTATCTAATATTTTCTGGGTCTCATGAACAAATAAAGCGAGTTGGGTCTCACACGATCGCTGTTTCCGGAATGCATGTTGATTCCTACAGAGTAGATTCTGCGTTTCCAGAAACGACATGATACGCGAGCAAAAAACATGTTCTAAAATTCTACAACAGATCGACGTCAGAGATATAGGTCTTTAGTTTTGCGCTTCTGCTCGACGACCCTTCTTGAAGACTGGGACTACCTGTGCTCTTTTCCAATCATTTAGAACCTTCCGTTCCTCTAGAGACTGCGAAACTCAACACTTTTCGAACTGTCAAAATTCTGTTACCATTCTGTTAGCTGTAAGCAATTTTGTCAATGGAAGTGCCACACGTCTGACCGAGCGCCTCTGTGATTTGAAGAGTGGGAGTGCGATGTTTGAGAAGTGAATGCTGACATATTTCATAACGGCTGCTTGCTGAAAAATAATAAGCCCATAGATACAAAACAATCAAGTTTACATATTTTAAGAGGTCCGCAAGCCCTACAGTGCTCATCACTACCGACTGACCGTCGTGTCATCCTCCGCCAGTTGCAACAGTAGGTGTTTTATGGTGGTATGGAGGTGGGTGCTGTCAGCACATCGCTCTCCCGACCGTTGTCAGTTTTCGTGACCTGGAGCCGCCACTACTCAGTCAAGTAGCTGCTCAACTGGCATCTCGAAGTTGAGTGTACCCTGTCCGAGTCTTCCAAGCACAGACACTCCTAAGAATCTAAACCGGACATTATGCTTAGCAGCCAGACACGCTAAACACCAAACTCTTACCCCAGCACGATATTTTCGCACCTGGTCATCCGTAGCTGTTATCGTAATCCACGCGGTGACCTTACAGCAAACTACACTACTGGCCATTAAAATTGCTACACCAAGAAGAGATGCAGATGATAAACGGGTATTTATTGAACAAATATATTATACTAGAACTGACATGTGATTACATTTTCACCCATTTGGGGTGCATAGATCCTGATAAATCACTACCCAGAACAACCACCTCTGGTCGTAATAACGGCCTCGATACGCCTGGGCACTGAGTCAAACAGAGCTTGGATGGCGTGTACAGGTACAGCTGCCCATGCAGCTACAACACGATGCCACAGTTCATCAAGAGTAGTGACTGGCGTATTGTGACGAGGCAGTTGCTCGGCCACCATTGACCAGACGTTTCAAATTGGTGAGAGATCTGGAGAATGTGCTGGCCAGGGCAGCAGTCGAACATTTTCTGTATCCAGAAAGGCCCGTACAGGACCTGCAACATGCGGTCGTGCATTATCCTGCTGAAATGTAGGGTTTCGCAGGGATCGAATGAAGGGTAGAGCCACGGGTCGTAACATATCTGAAATGTAACATCCACTGTTCGAAGTCCCGTCAATGCGAACAAGACGTGACCGAGACGTGTAACCAATGGCACCCCATACCATCACGCCAGGTGATACGCCAGTATGGCGATGACGAATACACACTTCCAATATGCGTTCTCCGCGAAGTCGCCAAACACGGATGCTATCACCATGATGCTGTAAACAGAACCTGGATTCATGCGAAAAAATAACGTTTTGCCATTCGTGCACCCAGGTTCGTCGTTGAGTACACTATCACAGGTGCTCCTGTCTGTGATGCAGCGTCAAGGATGAAGGCAGCCACGGTCTTCTAGCTGATAGTCCATGCTGCTGCAAACGTCGTCGAACTGTTCGTGCAGATGGTTGTCTTGCAAACGTCCCCATCTGTTGATTCAGGCATTGAGACGTGGCTGCACGATCCGTTACAGCCATGCGCATAAGATATCTGTCATCTCGACTGCTAGTGATCCGAGACCGTTGGGATGCAGCACGGCGTTCCGTACTACCCTCCTGAACCCACCGATTACATATTCTGCTAGCAGCCATTGGATCTCGACCAACGCGAGCAGCAATGTCGCGATACGATAAGCCGCAATCGCGATAGGCTACAATCCGATCGTTATCAAAGTCGGAAACGTGATGGTACGCATTTCTCCTCCTTACACGAGGCATCACAACAAAGTTTCACCAGGCAACGCCGGTCAACTGCTGTTTGTGTATGAGAAATTGGTTGGAAACTTTCCTCATGCCAGCACATTGTAGGTATCGTAACCGGCGCCAACCTTGTGTGAATGCTCTAAAAAGCTAATCATTTGCATATCACAGCGTCTTCTTCCTGTCGGTTAAATTTCGCGTCTGTAGCACATCATCTTCGTGGTGTAGCAATTTTAATGGCCAGTAGTGTAGTATAGCGGTTGTAACATGCGCTAATGCACACGATACTTATTAAAGCCTGTACTATGGTAAGTTGACGGGCTTCATCTTAAGAGTAAGGATTTTTGAATTGATTTTGACCGCGTGTACCTGAATGGAGGCAAATCAGACGTACACCCACTCAGTAATAACAATGATGCGTCAAGCAATTCCGGAGTGCAACCACACGTTAGGACGGACAAGAAACAACACAGCAGATGCTACCAAATTGTTAATAATACGGTCGCCAGCCTAATTAGGCATTAACTGAGTTTCTTCCCTGTACAAGTTGATGTACGTGCATGCAAAACAACACGTAATAACACTACGTAATATGGTAAATTTTAGAACCAGAAAATCTACTGAACTGCTAATTTCACTTTCTGTACCAATATGGACAAGCCATAAATACACAACAAAATACTATAATGTTTACTACGAACTTCGTACTGTCTATTGATCTGATTAAAATCGGGCATAGGTTATCCTAGAAATAGCACTTTCGAAACACACATACAATGTCAATTTTGAAAAAGGTAAAACACTGATAAATTTTGGTCTTATATTAACTTTAACTTTGCTGGTCAAATCAGTTCAGTACACTTCAGAATTCAAATGAATAGAAAAGAAAAGGGGGGGAGGGGAGCCTGAAACTGTTATGACCAGTGTATTGAAAATTTTGATTATTGAAATCATTAAGCACTCAGGATTTCCAATATACGAGTTACTACTCTTTTTAGCTTATTTCCTGCTCATTTAACTACCATTATTTTTGTCTCAAATTAATTAAACTTCATTACTAATTCAATTTCAAAATTATCTTCCAACTTTGTCTGACCTTTGTTATTTACCTATATATTCATTAACAACAAAGTTCTTTAAACATCATTCTAACATAGATAGGTCTGCAGGTAATTATTATTAACATAAACTTTAATTCTTCATCTCGGGACACTCGGATTGCACAACATGTGGAAAGGACGCTGTCTAGGTTAGTTGTGAGGATAATTAACTGATAGGACAGTTCTGGTAAAATTTAAGTTGTTATTGAACAGTATGGAACAAAGTAACACTGGTCCACACGAATACAGTACTAAAAGTTTCAACCTGTTTGTATCGATGTGGCGGTTGGCGGGCGGCGAGATGGCGAGGCACAGAGCACACATACAAGCAATGGCTCTTGATGTATCGGCACTTTACTTCTTCACAGCGTCGCAATACTTTTCCATGTAGTGCCTATGGAATATTGCCATGTTGTATAGGCGTCGGAAACGGCACATCCGAGGCTCAACGAAATCACGTTTTCCGGGAGAGCCTCCTCGATCCAGAGCGTGTTTCTCAGACCGATGCCCAATTCCGACTACTACTGCTGAGACCGTTATGCCGTGCAGCGCCCGTGTACATTTTCCCGTGCTCGCCTGCCATCCACCTTTTACCGCTCCCCTACAGACAGGGTATTCACCCGAGGTTTTGCATTCTACATATCCTAATACATTGCCTACGTATGGACCAGACGCACAATTACAACTTTGACATCTTACAATAGTTCCAACGTTTCTTACATTTCAATTCTGTTATAATACTGCTTGAAATTTCACATAAACATTAATATTCACATCGAAAGTTGTTTATAGTTTCCTTAACATAATGGCATGAAACAAAAAAAAAGAAATGAAATCAGAACATCGATTACACTAATCTATCGAAATTCAGAAGAAAAAATTATCATATGTACAATTGTACAGCGTTGTTGTTGTTACACGGTGACTAAGGAAAACGTATAGCATTGTGAATTATTTCAAGACAGTTTTGCAAATGCTACCAAGTGTTTCAGCGTTTTCTAGTGAAATATCACAATAAAGACTCGCGATAAGCCTATCGAAGCACCCTCACTCGCAGCTGCAATAATATCGTTGTCGGCTAGAGAGGCGGACTCAGGACTAGACAGACTACCCGTAAATACGGCCTGACACTCTGAAGTAATTATTCTGTCACCGTTGTCTGAAACGAAGGACCATGATAGAAATCGATCCGCTGTCAAACACGAGCCCCAGGCATCATCGCGTGCACAGATATGCCTCCTCCTCTGACAGTGATAAAGCGTTCGACTTCCTTTGATTTCGGCTCTCGGCGTTTTGGGTGACTAACACAATCAACAGGAATAAATTTCACGAGGCGTTTTTCGGTCTGCTAGTCCCATGGGTAAAGAGAATATCGTATTGCTACAGATCGATAAGAAATGAGTCTTCTGCTTGTAAAACTTCGGTTTTATATCTTCGTCAAACTATAACTACTACAGTTGACAGTGTGGAGTGACGCTGTAGCATCAATTTCTGAAATTCTTGAGAAATCTGGCAGACAATCATTTATCAGAATATTCAGTCAAGTAGAGAATTGTTCTACGAGCCTTCTTTCCTCTTACATTCATACAAAGCTAAAGTAGTGACCTTACAAATTATTCATAGTTAAACCATTTTATCTCATAAATGCACCCATGAACCTCAGGAAAATACTAACTTATTTCTTTTACAGAAGCCTCGATTTCACGATGCTACACTTTTATCTGTCGGCTCTGTGACAAGACAGTCAATCTAGGCATCATCCTACACAATCTGAATGACTCCTTACATTTATTTGCCACCATGTTAGTTTCTCATCCATGTCATCAACATCTTTCTCGTACAAAAGTACAACCCGCACGTTTCAGTGCGTCAGTCAATATAATTTAATAGGTTTATCTCAGAGGTTATAAACATCAACAAAAGCAAAACGAGCATAATGGAATGCAGTCGAATTAAATCGGGCGATGCTGAGGGAATTAGATTAGGAAATGAGGCGCTTAAAGTAGTAAATGAGTTTTGCTGTTTGGGGAGCAAAATAACTGATGATGATCGAAGTAAGGAGGACATAAAATGTAGGCTGGCAATGGCAAGGAAAACGTTTCTGAAGAAGAGAAATTTGTTAACATCGATTATAGATTCAAGTGTCAGGAAGTCGTTTCTGAAAGTATATGTATGGAGTGTGACCATGTATGGAAGCGGAACATGGACGATAAATAGTTTGGACAAGAAGAGAATAGAAGCTTTCGAAATGTAGTGCTACAGAAGAATGTTGAGATCAGACAGGTAGATCACATAACTAATGAGGAGGTATTGAATAGGATTGGGGAGAAGAGAAATTTGTGGCACAACTTGACTGGAAGAAGGGATTGGTTGGTAGGACATGTTCTGAGGCATCAAGGGATCACCAATTTAGTATTGGAGGACAGCGTTGGGCGTAAAAATTGGAGAGGGAGACCAAGAGATGAATACACTAAGCAGAATCAGAAGGATGTAGGTTGCAGTAGGTATTGGGAGATGAAGAAGCTTGCACAGGATAGACTAGCATGGAGAGCTCCATCAAACCAGTCTCGGGAGTGAAGACCACAATAACAACAACATCTCAGAGGTTGGTTTCTCTCATTCTCTTTCATCGAACAGTTCACCTACCTCTATATTTCTTTCTTCCGACGTCCCTTCACTCTGCAGTAGTAGATACACGTTAGGCAGTGTAAAACAGCGTTGATGGAACCACTCCCTAATACCTGTCACACAGAGGCCGCGTATCTCAAGCTGCAAATCAGTTCCTGTAAGTTCATTTTCACAAATTTCGGGCGGTAGAAGAATGCAGTTTAATTGCAGCAAGCATTTGAAAATTCTATGAACGTCTTTTTTATTCATAAGGAAGCACATGAAATGGCTATCAAGTCCCTGTTCAATAATGCAAATGCTTTATCATTCCAAGTTCACTGTTTACACAACATATTTCCCACGTAAAAGCAGCCAGAATTCCTGCAAGTCCGACCCGATTAATTTTTGCGATCTAACAGTCACTGCCCCACCACTATTAGCGAGTTGAACATTCAGTCATTTCTGTGGTCTTCTATTTTAGAAGTGCTCGCTGAAGTATTCCATCAAGAATTGTCTCTACGACCAAGCGATCACACGCTTATAAAACTTTAACTAAATAGTTCTGAAACATCACACTTTCCTCAAAGTTTTCATAACTTAAACCGTTTTAGTCACGACGCGTTTTAAACGCAATGAACTCAGTAGCCGGCCGCTGTGGCCGAGCGGTTCTAGGCGCTTCAGTCGCAGGTTCGAATCCTGCCTCGGGCATGGATGTGTATGATGTCCTTAGGTTAGTTAGGTTTAAGTAGTTCTAAGTTCTAGGAGACTGACGACCTCAAATGTTAAGTCCCATAGTGCTCAGAGCCATTTGAACCATTTGAACTCCCTAGTTCTTCATTTTACATATTATTATGAGACGTCTAACATGGAGTTACTCGGAAGCAGATTAACAGCAACTATCTCGATGCTCCTCTCCTCTCTGCCTATCTAATTATCTGCGCGTGGGAACCGCTTAATTCTGATTGGCTAGTGATCTGAATGACCAATCAGAATGATCCTTCCAGATCATTCTCCCGGCAGAACTGACCTTAGCCAGCCACTAATCAGATAGTCATTTACGTCATTACAATTTCAATTTATGATATATTGTTTAATAACACAGAATGAAATGCAAAATATTCTTTAAATTAATATAGAAACTTTTTCCGCTTCAGACTTTTATTCTGGCTGCTCTCTTACAACACAAGTACACTACGTCATACGTCATCAGCATCGTGGTTGCAACACAATTTTCCCACGGTTCAATTTTGTAAGTTTTTATATAAAGTGACATTAAGTTTTAACGTATGTCCCGCATACTCTCTCTCATTCATCCCCATGTATTCACACAAAAAAATAAGCAAATAATAATTTTGAATGATTTTTATACTACATAATGTAGAGTAATTGAAGGTTTCAAAAGAAAATTCCAATTAAGTGATTTTATATACTGTGAGCTTTATTATGACTTCAGATGATAATAAAAGACATTTGGTTACTGTTCCTAACTGAGTTTTGAAACATAAGTGTCGGTTTTAGGACAGTTAAGTAATTTTCTCAATCTCCGTAACTATAACAGTCAAAAATCTGAAATTTTGACAGGGTCCCTTCCTTAATAACAAAAGATTGTGTACCAAGTTTGAACAAAATCGGATGATTATTACTATGGTTGCATGGGGACTTAATTAAATAGAATGCAAATATTTTTAGTTTTAGTAGCTGTATGTCCGGCTACGAAGTCTCGTAACCGGTTGGCCCTGACTAGTATTACTCCGCAATCTGACTGCATAGAATAACAACAAAGAATGAAAGGAAATTTCCGTTAACACAATTAATTAATTAAGTCCCCAGCAACTATAAAAGCTACGAAACAAGTGTAACTGTTCTGTGTGTGGAAGTGTGATTCAACGTACACATCTGGCACTGTTCTTCCTCAATACGACAAGATGCTTTAAACGCCATTTACAATGAAGTAATTTAAAAAAAACAGAAATACTATGATTGCACATAGAAATCAGAATTACACTCTAATACATGAACACAAGCCAGATGCTTTGTTGACAGAACCTGTGACCAAGAGACATTGTTAGTTAGGAAATAAGGAATAAAAAAAAATTTTTTTTACCTTTATATATATTGACGAAAAATACACTCTGATCATTACAACAGCCCCATTCGAACAACATCTGCTGCCTAGCCCATCAAAACAACTGCACACGACATGGCCTCAACTAGTACAGCTATCGACATCCTCTCAGCAGGCACTGCCCACGGCAACTTCTGAACTACCACTGCCCACGGCAACTTCCGAACAAACACTGCCAGTGGAGGCGGCTGAATAATACTCTTTGGCTCAATCTCTGGCGCTGTGACTCAGTGTGCCCACCTTTCATATGCCCCTCCTCCACGGGCTAGAATTTGATGGTATTTTTGCCAGCATTGGTGGTGAAAATAGCACCAAATTCGTCCAAAAAAATACAGACAAAAATAAAAGATAATATTAATAAGTAAATATCACACAACTAGATAAATTTTGGTTTTGCACTGACCCTTCAATAACCTAATATATAAAACACAGTAAGGAATACAAAAGCTTGTATACATGTGATTGTAGATAATAGTTTACACAAGTATCATGTGGTTAAACAATTCAATCAATAGCGTCAGCAATGACGAATATGTGCAGGTAAGAGTCTCATAACATTTCATAAACAGTAAATACACAAAAAATCTGTTTATACAAATATTCACATAAAATCCTTTCAATAGTGCAATAAACAAGTAGCACTCCTCAGAGTAGTTGACAGTTCCAACAGTAGCACCCAGCAGTGGTCAACAGGTGCAAATAGCAGTCTCATAACATTTCATCAGCAGTAATGAAACAGCTCCAACAGTGGCATCCAGCAACGGCGACCAGCCGCGGACACCAACAAGTGACATCATTTCAGTAGAAACAGTTCCATCAGTGGCACCCAGCAATGTTAAACAGGTGCAGACAGCAACAAGTCACATTATTTCAGTAGAAGCAGTTCCATCAGTGGCACCCAGCGGTGTTGAGCAGGTGCAGACAGCAACAAGTGACACCATTTCAGTAGAAGCAATTCCATCAATGGCACCCACCAATGTTGAACAGGTGCAGACACCAACAAGTGACATTATTTCAGTAGAAGTAGTTCCCACAGTGGCACCCAGCAATATTGAACAGTGCAGGTAACAGTCCATAATATTCACTATCACTAATCAGACAGTTCATCAGCAGTAATTAAACATTTCCAAGTGGCACCCACCAATGTTAATACGTGTAAGCACGAACAACAGTTTGAACGCACACACAATTGCTTTTACAAAATTATTATCAATGCTCTTCCACTAAACATACGAACTACAACAAACACACAAATGATATCAGACAATTGTCATATTAACTATTACAATACACAAATAACAGTAAACCTATAATATTTATGGGTGTCAGTGCAAGCCACAACAAACAAGTAAAATAATATTTAGGAGGTAGGTCAGTACCAATTATTTGGGATTAGGAAAGGAAAACACACAAAACACACTCACTCATCTTTCATCCGCGTTTAAGTACTACTGTGTAATTGAATAGTGTTAACTGTGTAAATGCAATTCTGTCAAAATTTGATGTTCAATATGTGTATCAAGTAGTAGTGGCACAGTGTATAACAGTCAACAATAGTTAGTCAACGTCATAGTCATCATTTCAAGATCAATGTTTGCCAAGCCAAATCAAAATGTACACTTGCTGAACGACTGTCAGTGTGCCAAGATATGCAAATACTTCCTCTCTCCAAAAAAAAAAAAGTATATACTGCTTATTGATTTAACAAAGTGAGTGTGTAGACAATCTTCCTTCTACTTGAGTGTTCTAGTCTGCCATCTTCATCCTCCTTGTTCCATATAAACCAACAAAAAAGTATTCTCCTCACTTACTTTACCTCTTATCCACCAAAACTCCAATAATCATCAGCATCACATAATCTTAATTCTTCAATAATACCTCTTACGTCGATACATATAAAACTTATCATCAATATCATTTACCTTACCTCTTGTCCACCAAAACTCCAATAATCATCAACTTCACACAATCTCAATACCTCAATAATACCTCTTCAGTACGTCGACACATATAAACCTTATCGCCAATATCATTTCACTTCCATAACAACTCCTTCCTCTAGTCAGTCTCCTCGAACAAGTACAGATAAAATCCTAGTGCAAACTTCAATTCATCATCCCATACAATCCAAAGACACAATGTCCACACACAGCCCCTGTGTAATCCATCTGACCCAAATCTTCTACTCATTATGAATTATAAAATACATTTTGGTTACCTTGTCCATCATTAAATAAAAGAAATGCATACATGACCTCAAACAGCCTTTAGTTTGAATAACTTTCAGTAAGTAAGTACGAGTATGAAGTGTGAATGATCATAATATTTCACAATGTGTACACCACTTCAAGAATCATGGCAAAACAGAAGCAAACATGTGGAGTATTTCTAGTGTCAAGTGTCACTTGCTATTTCAATTGCTCACGAAGAATGCAGTGTAATAACTGTCAATGGTCTAAACCTAGTGTTGGTATTTCATGTCGTTGGCTCCCTTTCTATCAGCACAAATTTATACAGCTTCCATAAAACCTCCAGCTCATGTGACTTCAATGAAATTTCTTGTACCAATGTCGTTCGTAGCATTATAGCAGTTCATTTTCTTATCTTAAAATATAAAGCACTGAGCTTAAGCAAAAGATGCAACAGCGATTAAATATACCAGTAGAGAACATAATGTCAACAAATGGATGTAGCACAATCCCTACAACGAGGCTCTGCCAAGCGAACAATCTATAATTAATATACCATAGTGCGACCTAAACTCCATGTTCGTACGCAGTATATCAGCATTTCTATATACCATATTAAAAAGTAGTTATGACAACAAAACAAAAATGTGTAAATATGCAATCCATACGCAAAGCGGCAAATAATAAACAGGTCATTAGCATCATATCAGCATAAGCAAATAAATGTTCATTGTTGTTGTTGTGGTCTTCAGTCCTGAGACTGGTTTGATGCAGCTCTCCATGCTACCCTATCCTGTGCAAGCTTTTTCATCTCCCAGTACCTACTGCAACCTACATCCTTCTGAATCTGCTTAGTGTATTCATCTCTTGGTCTCCCTCTACGATTTTTACCCTCCACACTGCCCTCCAATAATAAATTGGTGATCCCTTGATGCCTCAGAACATGTCCTACCAACCGATCCCTTTTTCTGGTCAAGTTGTGCCACAAACTTCTCCTCTCCCCAATCCTATTCAATACTTCCTCATTAGTTATGTGATCTACCCATCTAATCTTCAGCATTCTTCTGTAGCACCACATTTCGAAAGCTTCTATTCTCTTCTTGTCCAAACTATTTATCGTCCATGTTTCACTTCCATACATGGCTACACTCCATACGAATACTTTCAGAAATGACTTCCTGACACTTAAATCAATACTGGATGTTAACAAATTTCTCTTCTTCAGAAACGTTTTCCTTGCCATTGCCAGCCTACATTTTATATCCTCTCTACTTCGACCATCATCAGTTATTTTGCTCCCCAAATAGCAAAACTCCTTTACTACTTTAAGTGCCTCATTTCCTAATCTAATTCCCTCAGCATCACCCGACTTAATTAGACTACATTCCATTATCCTCGTTTTGCTTTTGTTGATGTTCATCTTATATCCTCCTTTCAAGACACTGTCCATTCCATTCAACTGCTCTTCCAAGTCCTTTGCTGTCTCTGACAGAATTACAATGTCATCGGCGAACCTCAAAGTTTTTATTTCTTCTCCATGAATTTTAATACCTACTCCGAATTTTTCTTTTGTTTCCTTTACTGCTTGCTCAATATACAGATTGAACAACATTGGGGATAGGCTACAACTCTGTCTTACTCCCTTCCCAACCACTGCTTCCCTTTCATGTCCCTCGACTCTTATAACTGCCATCTGGTTTCTGTACAAATTGTAAATAGCCTTTCGCTCCCTGTATTTTACCCCTGCCACCTTTAGAATTTGAAAGAGAGTATTGCAGTCAACATTGTCAAAAGCTTTCTCTAAGTCTACAAATGCTAGAAACGTAGGTTTGCCTTTCCTTAATCTTTCTTCTAAGGTAAGTCGTAAGGTCAGTATTGCCTCACGTGTTCCAGTATTTCTACGGAATCCAAACTGATCTTCCCCAAGGTTGGCTTCTACTAGTTTTTCCATTCGTCTGTAAAGAATTCGTGTTAGTATTTTGCAGCTGTGACTTATTAAGCTGATAGTTCGGTAATTTTCACATCTGTCAACACCTGCTTTCTTTGGGATTGGAATTATTATATTCTTCTTGAAGTCTGAGGGTATTTCGCCTGTTTCATACATCTTGCTCACCAGATGGTAGAGTTTTGTCAGGACTGGCTCTCCCACGGCCGTCAGTAGTTCCAATGGAATATCGTCTACTCCGGGGGCCTTGTTTCTACTCAGGTCTTTCAGTGCTCTGTCAAACTCTTCACGCAGTATCCATCTTACCCCTAGTGAGATAGGCCTCTACATCCTTACATTTGTCCTCTAGCCATCCCTGCTTAGCCATTTTGCACTTCCTGTCGATCTCATTTTTGAGACGTTTGTATTCCTTTTTGCCTGTTTCACTTACTGCATTTTTATATTTTCTCCTTTCATCAATTAAATTCAATATTTCTTCTGTTACCCAAGGATTTCTACTAGCCCTCGTCTTTTTACCTACTTGATCCTCCGCTGCCTTCACTACTTCATCCCTCAAAGCTACCCATTCTTCTTCTACTGTATTTATTTCCCCCATTCCTGTCAATTGCTCCCTTATGCTCTCCCTGAATCTCTGTACAACCTCTGGTTCTTTTAGTTTATCCAGGTCCCATCTCCTTAAATTCCCACCTTTTTGCAGTTTCTTCAGTTTCAATCTACAGGTCATAACCAATAGATTGTGGTCAGAGTCCACATCTGCCCCTGGAAATGTCTTACAATTTAAAACCTGGTTCCTAAATCTCTGTCTTACCATTATATAATCTATCTGATACCTTTTAGTATCTCCAGGGTTCTTCCATGTATACAACCTTCTTTCATGATTCTTAAACCAAGTGTTAGCTATGATTATGTTGTGCTCTGTGCAAAATTCTACCAGGCGGCTTCCTCTTTCATTTCTGTCCCCCAATCCATATTCACCTACTATGTTTCCTTCTCTCCCTTTTCCTACACTCAAATTCCAGTCACCCATGACTATTAAATTTTCGTCTCCCTTCACAATCTGAATAATTTCTTTTATTTCATCATACATTTCTTCAACTTCTTCGTCATCTGCAGAGCTAGTTGGCATATAAACTTGTGCTACTGTAGTAGGTGAGGGCTTCGTGTCTATCTTGGCCACAATAATGCGTTCACTATGCTGTTTGTAGTAGCTTACCTGCATTCCTATTTTCCTATTCATTATTAAACCTACTCCTGCATTACCCCTATTTGATTTTGTGTTTATAACCCTGTAGTCACCTGACCAGAAGTCTTGTTCCTCCTGCCACCGAACTTCACTAATTCCCACTATATCTAACTTCAACCTATCCATTTCCCTTTTTAAATTTTCTAACCTACCTGCCCGATTAAGGGATCTGACATTCCACGCTCCGATCCGTAGAACGCCAGTTTTCTTTCTCCTGATAACGACATCCTCTTGAGTAGTCCCCGCCCGGAGATCCGAATGGGGGACTATTTTACCTCCGGAATATTTTACCCAAGAGGACGCCATCATCATGTAATCATACAGTAAAGCTGCATGCCCTCGGGAAAAATTACGGCCGTAGTTTCCCCTTGCTTTCAGCCGTTCGCAGTACCAGCACAGCAAGGCCGTTTTGGTTATTGTTACAACGCCAGATCAGTCAATCATCCAGACTGTTGCCCTTGCAACTACTGAAAAGGCTGCTGCCCCTCTTCGGGAACCACACGTTTGTCTGGCCTCTCAACAGATATCCCTCCGTTGTGGTTGCACCTACAGTACGGCTATCTGTATCGCTGAGGCACGCAAGCCTCCCCACCAACGGCAAGGTCCATGGTTCATGGGGGGGTTCATGTTCATATGTAATCTTAATAAGTAAACATGAAGACGCAAGCAGATAAATCACAAAGTATAGCCTACACATAACCATATCAGCACAATTAATCAGGTGACAATCATAATTTAAATAAATAAGCACAGCAGGCACATAAAAAAAATATGGCATCAGTGAAAAAGCAGAGCAGTCAAGCGATGCTTAATATACATAAGTAATAACCCTGTTCATTAATAAAACATTGTCAAAATCAGCAAATGTACGCAAGCACGTCGCTTCACAAGTAAATTCATAGAACATAAAATTTAGCACAAAGTATAAATCACGTAATCGCGAGCAGCAAATTACGTCTAAAGCACGTACCTAAGTGGAAATATGTTACCTGAAAAATAAACTCAATTAATAGTTACCTTTTTAGTTTATTAGTTTCTTCTTCGAAATTACATTCTTCCTGAAAATTTCTCGATAGCAAGTTCTCTTAACGTCGGACACACACAGAATTTACCTGAAGTTCTTAAATATTTTATACAACCGTATCCTGAAGAAAACTGAAAGTTAATAACATAATTTATCAAGTCACTATAGCTTTATACTGAATTTATCAGAGAAATTAGACTGTGTATTTGTTTACGGCTGTCAGTGCATTCGCACTGAGCGCTCGATCAGCTGTAGGTAGGCGTGACGTAGGAAGTAATTGTTTGCGGTCAACGACTGCCTTGTGCGGCGCGCAGACTTCACTGTTGCTTTGAGTATGCAATAATACTGCCGGAACACGGCGCGGTATCCTTGTACTCTCCGTGTGTTTACGTATAACTGTTTGTTTCTCAAAAGTATGTCATTCCACAAAAATTTTAACGTTAGATATATGATGTATTCCCCTAGAGCGCCGAGATTTAAGAGTTTCTACTTCGACAGTGTTATCATGAATAATTTTGCGAACTCTATATGGACCATTATGAAGCAGAAAAAATTTGCGACACAAGCCTTTTCCTTTGTGAGACAAACGGTGAGACTTAATTAACACCCTTTGACCAACTGACAAGGTTTTTAAACGACCAGGACGTTTAGCTGATTTCTCTCATCTAGCAGTCGCAGATGCAATATTTTGTAAAGCCAGGCTGACAACTTCAGAATGCCGCAGTTTCCGTGAAGGCGGAAAAGGAACAATTTCAGAAATGCGATTTGTCGGTGCTTTATTTTTTAATATCTATATAGGCGGTAAAGATGTTGAATCATTAGGGAGTTCATTCAGAATGTTTTGAAAAATATGAAGATACTGATCCCATGTTCTGTGATTATGATGACAATAAAGTCGACACAATTTATTGATTTCCTTCATCCATCTCTCTGAGGCGTTAGATTGAGGGTGAAAAAGTGAAATGAAAATTGGTTTAATCTTACGACGCCGTAGAGTACGAAGCCAAATTTTAGAGCGAAACTGTGATCCATTATCTGATATAACCTTATCAACAAGTCCCACTTCTTTAAGAAAATGTTTGATGAAAGCATTAGATACTGAACGAGCTGTTGCTTTGCGTAAAGGTGTAAAACACACATATTTTGATGTCAATTCCACTGCTACCAAAATGTACGCAAAACCATTAGTAGAACGAACCACTGGACCGAACAAATCGACTGCAGCCATGTCCTTTAATTTCGCTGGAATGATAGGAAACAACGGTGCTCTGTGAGAAATAGTTGGCGGCTTAGCCTTTTGACATAATTTGCATTTGGCAAGAACAAATCGAATACGTTTTTCCATATTACTGAAGTAGCAGTTTTCTCGTAATTTATGAAAGCATTTTCTGGGACCAAAGTGTGCATAACTGAAATGTGTATACCAAATGAATTTATTAACCCACTCATCAGGAATGCAAACTAACCAAACAGAGTTGTCGACCGATTTTCGTTTAAAAAGAATATCATTGCGAACTAAATAATACTGTCTAATCGCTACGCTTTCCTTTCTTCTCCACTTCTCCTTAGTGTCCTTCCAGATTGGATCCTTATTTTGCTCCTTAGCGATGTCCTGGAGCGAAGAAGAAATAAAATTTTCAAACGCAACACCATTAATATACATCAAACAATAATTGTTTTCCTTGCAGTCCTCCTCAGCACTTTGTTTCAAACCCATAGGTGCACGTGATAAAGCATCAGCAATAATATTTGAAGAACCCTGTATGTAAACAATACTAAAGTCAAATTCCTGTAGATACAGCACCCATCGTGACAATCTTCCATGAGTTAATTTTGTTGACATAAGAAATTCCAGAGCTCGATGATCGGTGTAAACCTTAGTATGTCTCCCATACAAAAATGTCCGAAATTTTGTGAAAGCCCAAACAACAGCCAAGGCTTCAAGTTCCGTAATCGAATAATTCTTTTCTGATTTAGAGAGAACGCGACTTCCAAATGCATTAGTTTTCTGTACTACAACGCCGTTTTCTTCTATCTCTTGGAATAAGTGTGCACCTAGGCCTTTGTATGATGAGTCCGTCGCCAAACAAAACTCTTTAGATAAATCCGGATGTGAAAGAAGTGGAGCAGCAACTAAAGCATCACGAAGTTGTTCAAATTCTGATTGAGCTTCCTCATCCCAACACCAATTAGAATTATTTCCAGATAGTTCACATAAACGAGGTGTGGCCAAATCGTCCAATCTAACAAAGCGTCTAAGAAAATTACAGACACCAAGGAAACTACGAACATCACGGTTTGTAGTAGGAACAGCATCATTACGAATAGCATCTAGTTTCTCTGGATCAGGAAGAATACCTTCTGTAGAAATAATGTAGAAATAATATGACCAAGAAATTTCACCTGAGAACGACCAAATTCAGATTTTTCCAAGTTCACTGTAATGCCAACTCTTGCAAAAATACGTAATAATGAAACCAAAATTTTGTTATGCTCACTCCAAGAACTTTTAGCAATACGAATATCGTCAACATATGAAGTAATATTGTCACGAAGATAAACAGGTAAAATTTCGTTTAAACTACGAATGAATGCTGCTGAAGATACAGTAAGTCCAAACGGTAATTTCCGAAATTGATAACAGTTACCAAAGGCTAAAAAGGCAGTGTATTTTCTACAATCAGGGTGAAGTTCTATTTGCCAAAAACTTGCGCGCATATCAATCGTGGATAAAACTTTAATTCCATGGAACTGTTGAAGAAGTTCATCTAGATTTTGTGGACGGTCAGTTTCAGGAATGATGATATTATTTATCTGTCTGGAGTCCAGAACCAAACGATTGACCCACCCTTTTTAAGAACGACGTGTAATGGGCTGGTATAAGGACTGACTGCTGGCTCAATAATGCCTTGATCTAACATGTATTGAAGGTCACTCTTAACCCTGTCTCTGTAAGCCAAAGGAATAGCGTACGTTTTCCCCCGAAATGGTGTGTGTTCTTTTATTTTAAATAAATATTGTAAGCCTTGTATAGTTCCTGTGTGATGACTAAATACAGTAGCATGTGAAGTCAAAATTTGGTGCAGTTCTTCTCTTGCAACGTCATCTGGCACTTCAGCTTTCTCAACCTTTTCATTAATTAATTCTTCGCTATTAATTATATCATCCATCGCGTCTCTGTATCTATTGCCGTTGTCATGAATGAACACATTGTCGTCATAATGCTCAGCGAAAACATCAGAAGTAAGAAACCTTAAACATTTTGTGTCTGATTCAGAATTTGTTAAACACTCGAAAAATTTCAAACATTTAGGCATTCCGGCAACAGTCAAATTCACACTTCCTTCTTTAAAGTTTAAAATTGCCTTATGTGTGTTAAGAAACTCCATACCTAATATAATTTGTGTAGTGAGTAATGGAACAATAATAAAATTAGCAGAAAATTCGTATCCTTGACAAATGAAATTTAGGTTGGTCTGTTGTTTGACTTCCACCTTTTTTCCAGAAATAGCTCCTCGAATTGTAGTTTTAGAAACAGGTAACACAGGACAAGCAACAGTTCTTGCACATATACGAAAAACTGATTCACTAATAACATTCAATGGGCTCCCAGAATCTGAAACCGCAGTGAACTTATTCTTACCCACACATACTTCAATAACAGGATGTAAAAATGCGTCTACATTATTTTCCTTTTCGTCTAGCAAAATGTCTCTCACGTCTTCCAGGCGTACGTAGTGTAAAGTCGTAGTGTCATTACTTTCTGAACCGTCTATATTGCTGCCAGAAGCCGAAGCTATAAGTCATTGTCGATTGTTTGCGTCACGTCTTTGATTATTCGCGTTATTTCGCGGATCAATTTCTACGATTTGCACTTGTCTCTCGGAATTTCTGTCACGCGGAGGATGCCAATTAGGTCCCTCCTGTCTGTTAGATGTAAATTCTTGGTTGTGTTTGTTATTAAAATTACTATTTTCCTGTCTGTCTGTGTGACTGCTTCTTGTGTAATTTCGACTGTCACTTCTGAAATTATTGTTGTATCTACTACCCTGGTTATTTCTGTAGTAAGAATTTCTATTATTGTGTGAATAATTTCTGTCTTGATGATGCCGATTACTGTTTCCGTATGATTGATCATTCCGGTAGGAATTTCCGTTCTTATAATTGTCTGTGTAATTTCTGTTAGAACGTCTGTTATTGTCATAAGGCTGGTATCTATTGTCCTGTCTGTTTCGTCTGTCATTCTCAAAATTACCCATATAACGTCCGTTCCGTCATTATCCCTTCTCTCTGAGAATCTATTGTGATTACCGTTACTGAAAAAATTACAAGAAGTCCCGTTGTCGTTGTCATACTCAAGTTCTTGTAGCAAAGTCTTAAAAGTCTCAATGTCGTCTTTACATCTTCCTGCTAAAGCAATTTGTCTTATCGATTGTGGCAGCTTAGTTAAACAAATGCGAATTAATTCAGTCGGGCTATAAGGGTTCGAAAGGAACTGATTCTTTCGAATCATGTCTTCAAAGTACTCTGCTGGCGTGCGGAACTCAGACTGTTTAAAATTACGCTGCATAATAAGACTATGTTTGACTCTGTCTTGCGTGTTTTCGGACCAATATGCCGATAGAAATTCATGATAAAAATCATTTAAATTATTACAATCTCTAATAAGTGCGCGCATGCGCGTCGCCGGTTCGTTTTCTAAATATCCACACATGAATTCCAGTTTGTGATTTAGTGGCCAATTTGGTGGAAGTGCGTACATAAATTGATCTAACAGTGAACATGGATGTATGTCATTCTTAGAATTGCGAAAGATCTTAAATTTCCGAACAGTTAAAAAGTGTTTATAGTCAAAGTTTTCGCCTCGTGGCAACAAAGACCTACCGCGTCTGTCCCATTCCCAATGTCGATTATTGTCAAGTTCGCGCGCCTGGCGCTGTCTTGTTGCTTCTCGTAAATGAAATAAATTATTTTCTTCAAAGCCCTCTGCTATCTTAGATTCTAAATTTCTTCTACTGTCCTTTCCTACGATTTCACCTTCAATTTGTTTGACTTTCTTTCGTAACGCCTCAAATTCCCTTTTAACGCGTTCATTAAATTTTCCCTGATTTTCAACATGTTTATTTATGTTCTGGTACTCTTCTGTTTCTGCAAATTGCAATGGAGCTGTATCATCTGAATCTCTGTCCCCATTTAAACTAAGACTTGTCAATTTATCTGAAATCTCCTCAACTCTTTCCGATAAGTCACCTATCTGTTCTTTCTGTTTATTTACGTCTTCCGTGAGTGTCGCGACTCGGGTTTCAGTATTGACACATTTAGTAGTTAACTGTTCATACTGTTGCGTTAGGTTATTTATTCTGTCAATTGGTACTGATTCCTCGATTCTTTCAAATATTTATTCCTTATCGTGTGCACGTTGTAAATGTAACTCTGAAAATTTTTGTACTATCACGGGATCTCTTTCTTCTTGTTCTCTATCCTGTTCCTTTTGTCTAATTTCTATTGAAATTAATCTATTATTGTGAGCATTCAAAATTGGTTGTATTTCTTCTCTAATTTCTTTCTTTAATTCATCTTTCATGTTTTTGAAACATGTCCCTATTCGTGAGTCTAACCATGTTTCCATTGTTTCCATCTCTGTTTTAATTGTTCCTATTTGTGAGTCTAACCGTGTTTCCATTGTTCCCATCTCAGTTTTAATTGTTCCTATTTGTGAGTCTAACCGTGATCCCAAATTTAATATTGCACTCATCAACAGATGCGCAAAACTATAGACCTATATCTCTTACGTCGATCTCTTGTAGAATTTTAGAACATGTTTTTTGCTCGCGTATCATGTCATTTCTGGAAACCCAGAATCTACTATGTAGGAATCAACATGGATTCCGGAAACAGCGATCGTGTGAGACCCAACTCGCCTTATTTGTTCATGAGACCCAGAAAATATTAGATACAGGCTCCCAGGTAGATGCTATTTTTCTTGACTTCCGGAAGGCGTTCGATACAGTTCCGCACTGTCGCCTGATAAACAAAGTAAGAGCCTACGGAATATCAGACCAGCTGTGTGGCTGGATTGAAGAGTTTTTAGCAAACAGAACACAGCATGTTGTTATCAATGGAGAGACGTCTACAGACGTTAAAGTAACCTCTGGCGTGCCACAGGGGAGTGTTATGGGACCATTGCCTTTCACAATTTATATAAATGACTTAGTACATAGTGTCGGAAGTTCCATGCGGCTTTTCACGGATGATGCTGTAGTATACAGAGAAGTTGCAGCATTAGAAAATTGCAGCGAAATGCAGGAAGATCTGCAGCGGATAGGCACTTGGTGCAGGGATTGGCAACTGACCCTTAACATAGACAAATGTAATGTATTGCGAATACATAGAAAGAAGGATCCTTTATTGTATGATTATATGATAGCGGAACAAACACTGGTAGCAGTTACTTCTGTAAAATATCTGGGAGTATGCGTGCGGAACGATTTGAAGTGGAATGATCATATAAAATTAATTGTTGGTAAGGCGGGTACCAGGTTGAGATTCATTGGGAGAGTGCTTAGAAAATGTAGTCCATCAACAAAGGAGGTGGCTTACGAAACACTCGTTCGACCTATACTTGATTATTGCTCATCAGTGTGGGATCCGTACCAGATCGGTCTGACGGAGGAGATAGAGAAGATCCAAAGAAGAGCGGCGCGTTTCGTCACAGGGTTATTTGGTAACCGTGATAGCGTTACGGAGATGTTTAATAAACTCAAGTGGCAGACTCTGCAAGAGAGGCGCTCTGCATCGCGGTGTAGCTTGCTCGCCAGGTTTCGAGAGGGTGCGTTTCTGGATGAGGTATCGAATATATTGCTTCGCCCTACTTATACCTCCCGAGGAGATCACGAATGTAAAATTAGAGAGATTAGAGCGCGCACGGAGGCTTTCAGACAGTCGTTCTTCCCGCGAACCATACGCGACTGGAACAGGAAAGGGAGGTAATGACAGTGGCACGTAAAGTGCCCTCCGCCACACACCGTTGGGTGGCTTGCGGAGTATCAATGTAGATGTAGATGTAGATCAACTGCTCCATATTAACTTGTTCGAAATTCTTTTCGCAGCTAACATTCCCGTAAATCTAACCTCCTTCGTCATAGGAGTAAAGCTATACTATTCCAGAATCTTCTGTCGTTAATCTCGTATTCTGAAAATTTCTTGATTGTGAAAAATTTTGAACTGGTTCCGGACTATTTTCCCGACTTATTAAATTGTTTTCTACTTCATTATTCATCATACTGTTCTCCTGTGTTGGCGAGTTCGCCATGTTAACAATTTCGTCATTCTCACTATCCATCATTTTTGCCTTTTTCATCGATCGCGTAATCATTTGCAAAACGTACGAAACTCGTCACTATACGAAAATTACACACAATACAACACTTTATCACCAACAATACCATTCACACGAAATGCTTCCCGACAAACACGCCTAATGAACAATTAAAATCTTAATAATTCCACAAAATTGTCAAACCCATATACAAAACATCAAAAATTAAATTCTGCAAAAATACCATTAGAAGAATGACAAGACAACTACAGATGTTCAATTACCAAATCTATGCATGCAATATAGACTACAATTACTAAACTACAGATTACTACAACAATCCTACTGTCTGCTATCTTTACTATCAAAAGAATTCCAAGGGACGATCCTGGCAGGGTTGCCACGTGCATGGGGGCTTAATTAAATAGAATGCAAATATTTTTAGTTTTAGTAGCTGTATGTCTGGCTACGAAGTCTCGTAACCAGTTGGCCCTGACTAGTATTACTCCGCAATCTGACTGCATGGAATAACAACAAAGAATGAAAGGAAATTTCCGTTAACACAATTAATTAATTAAGTCCCCAGCAACTATAAAAGCTACGAAACAAGTGTAACTGTTCTGTGTGTGGAAGTGTGATTCAATGTACACATCTGGCACGGTTCTTCCTCAATACGACAAGATGCTTTAAACGCCATTTACAATGAAGTAATTAAAAAAAACCAGAAGTACTATGATTGCACATAGAAATCAGAATGACACTCTAATACATTAACACAAGCCAGATGCTTTGTTGACTGAACCTGTGACCAAGAGACATTGTTAGTTAGGAAATTTGAAATTAAAAAAAAAAATTTTACCTTCATATATATTGACGAAAAATACACTCTGATCATTACAACATCCCCATTCGAACAACATCTGCTGCCTAGCCCATCAAAACAACTGCACACAACATAGCCTCAACTAGTACAGCTATCGACATCCTCTCAGCAGGCACTGCCCACGGCAACTTCTGAACTACCACTGCCCACGGCAACTTCCGAACAAACACTGCCAGTGGAGGCGGCTGAATAATACTCTTTGGCTCAATCTCTGACGCTGTGACTCAGTGTAGCCACCTTTCATGGTTTATTTAGATTCGTAGTGGGTATGAATTTGCGTACCGACTGAATGTTACTTGAGACCGTTCTCACGGCTGGTAGCGTCAGCTGTGCTGTGAGTCAGAGCGAAGGAAAAACATAGCCGCCCTGAAGCCGCCGTGCTACACGGCTGCGTGCCTTACTGCATCGAATGTTAACTCGTAATAACTTGCTATGTAACAAGTGATAAATAATTTACAACAGAACACGCAAAAATTAATATCCATTATATACTTCTTGTACCGGTATTACTAGAGTCATAAATAAAGCTCGTGTAATACATTAAAAGATACTTCAGTCACTGTTAATGTCGTTCAAAAGTGCAACAAAAAAATTGATTAGTCCATATATTTTATTTACTCGCAGGATTTTGCTTTCAAGTGCATCGTCTCTTCTGGCACTTTCTTGGCATTTGGAGCACAATATCTCCCAGTTAACAAAATTCCATCAAATTAGCACTTTATTTTTGTTAAGCTCACATTTCGCAGAAAGGAAAAAGGAAGATCGCGGTTTAGCACACCATCCGCAACGAGGTCATTAGAAATGAAGCAGAAGGTCACATTGGGGAAAGATGAGAACGAAATCATCCGTGCTCTTTCAAAGGAATCATCACAGCAATTGCCTTTAGCGATTTAGGGAAATAACGGGAAAACGAAATCTGGTATTGCACCACAGTCCCATCTGATGTAATAGCAGACCCCTATGACTGTCTGAATAAGAAGACCTCATAGGAATGTTGGTATAAGAAACCTTAGTAGTACGTGTTCTTGGGCAGGATGATGTATTCGGTATACTGACTTTGGACACTTGATTGACCCGTGCTTTGGAAAGGAGACTTTGCTACACAATTACAGCACTGCCAGGACTGTGAAGTTGCTGACACTATGGGAAAGCTGGGACAATGACGTCATGGGTGCACAGTGGCCACACTTTGCACTTTAATCATGTTGTGACTTACAGAGCGAAACCAGTAGTGTTTGAAACATAATAGCAGACCAGGCTTGCATATATACAGCGAGTTGTTGGTGCAGTTAGCTGCGAGGGTAGTTTTACACTGGCCTATGATTTGAGATGGGTCAGCAAGCTGCTGCCTCCAGACTCAGCCATCACTTGCTGCAGGTCTGCCCCCCCCCCCCCCCCCCATACTAAATCTGAGTGCTGCCGATTTGGTGCCCTCCAACCAGTGAACCACCTGCTGGCTAACCTCCATCTGCTGTTGGCCGCCAATTCTGGGAGTCCACAGTTCATGCCCAGGACTTCTAGCTGCCTGTTCAGCAACGCCTGTGTTGGTAAACACTGTACCTGTCCATCATCACCTGTGCAGGTATACGTCATCACTGTGAGCCGCCATTGTCCATGCTGGGGACCACAGTTTGATGGTCTAAGTGCCAGTGCATATCGCACCTAGTTGCACGTTTGTACCTAGTCTGCTCGGCTGCCTTCGCAGGCTGTCGCTCACTGCCTGAGTCAGCATCTCAGAGATTGTGGGCCATGCTGCTGCACCAGCTGGTTGTCACCTGCTGCCTGAGGCAGAATCTTATAATGGCCATGACAACAGGGCATTGCCGAATTAAGCACACTACATCAAACCCGTCTTGGAGGCCTCAGCCACTGTCTGCTACCATTATGACTATTGTTCACTGCAACGAACCAGTTCAGTTAAAGAGCCACAACATGGAGATTCGTGTGCAGCTAGCTGCTATTAAAGAAGATATGGCCTCATCCACTTGGTCTCTGAATCATTAGATTCGGCTGCTGCCAGTTTGGTTAATTCTGCAAGGCAGATGCAAATCTGAGTTGATGCTTTTCCCCATGTCCCAGAAGCAGTCGCTTTAAGGCACATGCATATCCATGTCAGTTCTGTTAGTTAGAACGACTGGTCATTTGTTACTAATAAATAAAACTCAAGTCCCAAGGTATGATACAAAGCGCTCTACTGTTTGATAGCTACATGGATGACATGAAAATCAGGCTACCAAGAGTTATTCAAGTACTGCCATGTGCATATGGAACATGAATAAATACTTCTCCTGTGGCCCTTGAAGAAATGACAGGAGTAGTAAGTTCAACAACGTGTTAACTGCAAAGCTTGTGGGCATCTAAATACTTAACATCATTAACCCTCAAGCCTATTACTGTTAAGTATGGCATTCGAAAGATTTCACAGGGACTAACAGAGTGTTAGATGACCCATGGACTTTCATGCATGAGATAACACAATGACAGTACATTTGTTTAATTAACTTTTTTATTCTGGTCCTCAGCTGTAGTACATCAGAAATAGCTTGGTGAGGCTTAACATGGCGTTATTCGTATGCCACTGTTAGTGATGTCTCCAGCTGTGACTATGATGACAGCATGACAGTGCAGCTGACAATTCCACAGTGGGGGCTGTGACCTCCCTCCAGCGAGAGGGCGGCTCCTTGCTCCAGCAGTTCCATGACCCAGGGAAGGTTGCCCTGCCCCATGGTGAAACAGCAGACTATGCATTGCGGTATATCACTCAGGAGGTCATAGGCTAGAGGTGTAGGCTGTGATACTGAGAGGAGAATATTTTTGTAAATTAACGGATGAGTACTTATAAACTCCAGACTCTATTCGTTTATGGCTTAAGGTTCTACTCTAAATACTTCTGTGGTGGCAAGTGAGGAAAGTCTTCCATCCTTCTGGTAGCATACTGCAGCATAGGCTGTTGCTGTACCAGGCCCAGATGGCTCTGTTTCGCAACACCTGTCAGCTGTGTTTTGCTTCACAACACATAACACTCTTGCCTGCGTGCTGCTGTGTCTGTTGCAACTCACTTCCACTCTCGTGTACTTTTTGACTGAACATGGTTGATATGCTACATTGGCCTTCTTTCTATCAAGACCCCATCCCTTGAGTCGACCATACTATTATATCCTTTACACTAGAGTTTCTACTGACTGGCCCTTCTAGGCCTGTTTCACTTCCTAAGAAATATCCTAACAATCGGTTTCCTTAACCCTATCACTTAATCTTACACATTTCTACAGGGCTCCTTGCCGTGCTCTGTAACTCAAACACCATGGACTTACTTCAGATTCTTACACAATAACTTCTAACTCTCTATTCCAAACTCACAAGCTAAAAATGAATAAGTTATCCTTAATACTACTCCCTTGTGCATTCATCTTCCTTTTGCTGCTTTCATGCTCGGGGTATCCAATCTGAATGACGGCTAGATCAGAACTCAGTCTTGTACTTTGTCTTCTATGTACAAAAACAAGGACTACGCTCAACAGAACAAGTGCCGCTGCAATCGCTGGTATAACAATAGTCATTGTGTCGGTGCGGTACTGATTTTCCCAATATAAATTTACATGTTGCAATAAGGTTTCCATGGAGACTCATCCCTCCTGCTGGTTAAGAAGCGTGTTTATAGACTGCATTAATTCTGGCCCTAGAGTTTGATTTAAGGCAGTTATATTTGCGCAGGTAACACTTCCATGGGTTGCTTGGGCCAATACAAACGAGACTGAGAAATATGCAGGTGACTTTTCCTTGAAATAGTGGTGGGCAGATGGGAAGTAGGCCCCATTATCTTGAATGCACTTCCATTTAATAACAAACCACTCGTTCTAACCTCTTTGTCGAAACAACCAGCCACTACTACCATCTTGTCAAAGATAGAAGACAACAAATGAGCCTCGACCTGCTGAAAGTACCATTTCTGTTCGATCACTTCTTTATTGCAGTCTCTTACCACCTTTCGTCCCATTAACAGTTTCGCTGTGCAGGAATCATGCCCTTGTCTTATTAGCATATTCAGGCACTATGATTTCCTCTCGGTAGCATTTTTGTAACTTTGCTTCCTCCATTTCTACATATCTTCCCTTGTCTTCTGCAATTAAGAAAAGTCGCTGAGTTTTTACTCTTACAAACTTCTTCGGTATCCACCACTTGACAGGATACGCTCAAACTATGTAGCACTCATAAAGTGCTTGTATCCCTGTTACTGGTATAGTAACGTAAACTTTTGCCCCATCAGTTCCATACTGTGGTTTCCTTTAAATAAGAAGGTAAGGTTTTGTGTTGAAGTTCTAAAACCAGCTCCAACTCCACTGGTAGTTCCTTCTGTACTTTCCTTAGTCGATCTAAATACTGCTCTGGCGACAACAAGTTTATCGTTAGCTGACCTCTTACAGCCTGTTGGATAGCCTCCTGTACTTCTGTTACTTTCTCTTGTGCTTCCCAAACAGTATCTTCTACTGAATGCAGCCATTACTGCTTCTCTATCTAAGACTTCTATTCGGTCGCAGTTCCCTGATTTTCTGTTTTAACTGCCTCTTCTGTAACTGTAGCGTGGCCGAGCGGTTCTAGGCGCTTCAGTCTGGAACTGCGCGACCGCTACTGTCGCAGGTTCGAATCCTGCCTCGGGCATGGATGTGTGTGATGTCCTTTGGTTAGTTGTAAGTTATAGGGGACTGATGACCTCAGATGTTAAGTCCCATAGTGCTCAGAGCCATTTGAACCATTTTTGTAAATGTAGCATACTGATTTCGTTCTCCAGTAAGTTGTCGTTGTAGTTGCGTGTTATTCAATACACCCTTCTCTAAAATTATCATCTGGGTGGTATGCCAGTCACACACGGCTGTGCCTCTAACTGATTGACTTTTCCTTGTAGTGCAGTTTCCAATGGCATTCGGCGACTGACCGTGGCTGACACCTCTCATGCACCATTCTTCTTCCTCCAGGATATCCATGTTAGCGATTAACAACCTCTTCGTTAATCCAATGTCCTCTGCGCTAAAATTATCCATAAAAACAGATACCTCCTGTTCACACTTTACTTCTTGATGCATAAAATACTACTTTTAACAAAGTTACCCACCTGATCGAATATTTCATTCTGTTGTAGCAGAAAATTCCTACTGGCACTGTAAATTCCTACTGGCAAGCTAGACTCAACAATGACCTATAGTGATTTCCCGCTGCCCTCAGGTACACAATCATGCAAATCAACCCTTAGTGTAATCGTTCATAGTTTAATCAGTTTGTCTTTCGTAACAGTCTCCACTTTCGACATTGCTACACTGCCAATGGCTTCATCTAACTGAAATATTTTTCCATCAGGTTCCACCTTCTGTTGCTGAAGGTCGATTGTGGCACAATACTGACATAAGAAGTCAAATCTTAGAATCATGTCGTAGTCCTCACTCATGTGTGGCACAATCTCTACACACTGTGTAAATTGAACTCTCCTCACACTATACAGCTAACCGCACTGCTGTGCACGAATCGGTTGAACCCCCTGTCCACACACGTCTTGACATTTCCGCATGCAACCTTCTTAAAAACAGCGTCGAGCACCCTCTGCTCAGCTTCTTGCAAAATAATTTAATTGACTACAGCATCCTGTCTTGATTCATAGGTACATTCATTAATTTTCCTGAGCCATTCCGCAAATTGTTCCACAGTTTCCGTATTTCTCTAAGTTATTACCACTGATTGTTTCCTGTAGTGTCTGGCACTATTTCATATATCTCCGAATTAACCCTTCTTTAAATCCTTCGAATTTTGTGGATTCCTTAAGAGCTTCTGTGTATCCTACATAAGTTTTAGCTTCTTCTGCTAGTCTCAGTTTTTCGACACTCAGTAATTCCTTATTAGATCAGACTTACATATCAGCCAGATTTCCGAGGTCTCCCTACAAGGGCCTGCACCTACTCGGCTGCCTTACCAGAAAAAGGAGCAATTAAACTTGTGAGTGACAAATCTACACCATGTCGTGACAATCGCGATTCTACCAACCTGCACAGTTCTGCTTAACCGGTGTTAATTGTGCTAACTTTCCTAACAATCGTGTACTGTTTCCTGCTCTGACACACCTTATGTCTGTTTCTGTCGAAGTTTTGTCCTTGACAACACTCATCTTGATTACTAACAGTCACAAGACAAGGAAACAAAATACATTAATTAAATTCTTATACCTCTTAATGAGCCACCTCGACTCCTGGCATTACCTAGCCATATGCGCCCAGTGATTACTTGCGTAACATTTTCCTGGAATTGATTCTGTACAAGGCTCTGAGTGGCCCCCAAGGCTACACTGTGCACATCTAACAGGCACTAACCAATCGTGACTTCCATTACCGCTAAAACTAGACAATATCACTGGTTCCCTCCTTGCAAGAAAATCTACTTTACAAAATGCTCGACCTTCAAAACTTTTCTCCATGCCCAGAACACGAACCAAACCTTTAGAATTCACCATACCGTAGGCTATAGGTTCATAAATTGCTCTAAGAAGGCGACATCAGTAATCGGACACCAGTATTAGATGACCCATGGATTGTCAACCATGGAGAGTGAAATGACACACCAGGATAACAGTAGATTTGTTTAACTTCTTTATTCCAGCCCTTAGCCGAAGTACACATAATCTTACACATAGAGGGAAGGGGTGCAAAGCCTCTCAGAAATACTAGAAATTAAGAAACAGATGTGTGTGTCCCCACAGTAACAACTGAATGAGTAAACTCATTTCAGTTATTCACCCCTTTTAGACAATGTCATAACCTCTACATAGCAGAACCTTGGTGTTTACTCTCGTAAAGAGATAATGACACCAACTGCCACTCCTGTGAAGGCATCCAGTTGCCTCTCATGTGAAACAATAGATGCCTGGCTTCTTTGACAGCGCAAAGAGGGGGGCCTAGCGTGGCATCACTCGGATGCTGCTGTCAGCGATGTGTCTGGCTGTGGCCGTGATGAAGGCGTGGCAGCGCAGCTGACAGGACCGCGGTGTTCGCCATGACCTGCCTGCAGTGAGCGGACAGACACACTTCCGTGGTGGCAGATGAGGAAAGGCTTCTGTGCTTCCGCTAGCTTGCCGGCTATGTTTCGCTTCGCAGTGTATAACACTCCTGCCTGCGTGCATTTGCCTCTGTTGCAACTCACTTCCGCTCTGGCAGTACAAGAGATAAGATTACACGATTAGCTTTTCCCAGTGAAGGGCGACACTAAATTTCGAGAATCCCTCGTCTTCTTTCTATCACCACGTCCCAAGAAGACTATGACCAGGAACGCAGTGCCATAAAACAATAATCACACAGCATAATAAATTTCAATCCAACATTAATGGCAAAATTCTCAATAGATATCTGAGGAAGCAAGCCAGAAACCTACTGCATCCAGCGAGCAGAGTAAGTAGACGGAAATGGAAACTGTGTAGTTTACCTTTTATTGGTAAAATATCGGATAGGATAAGCAATATTTTAAAAGAAAACGTTTTTTTGTAAATTTTTTCTGTGTCCCACAGACAGTAGGTAGATGCTTCTCCAATTCAAAATGTAAACAAGCGGCCATCATGAAAAGTGGGAGTTTATAAGATCATCTGCTGAGATTTTCAGTCTTGCTATACTGCAGAGACTGGGAGCTCATTCTGCACTAGGCTCAGAGAACACCATAGATGCCGGAGATTAAGGAAGCCTGATTTGTCCTTTTCTGAATATTGCTTAAACGAAAACCACAAATGCATACTATATGAAAAAATCTTACACATAGAGGGAAGGGGTGCAAAGCCTCTCAGAAATACTGGAAATTAAGAAACAGATGTGTGTGTCCCCACAGTAACAACTGAATGAGTGAACTCATTTCAGTTATTCACCCCTTTTAGACAATGTCATAACCTCTACATAGCAGAACCTTGGTGTTTTCTCTAGTAAAGAGATAATGACACCAACTGCCATTCCTGTGCATATAGCTCTATTTTAATGTTTCATAACTATTGTAAGAACTGTCCTAATAAATTTTGTAAAGTATGTATGCAACTGTGTCAAAATAAGCTGCACAGCGGGTTTATCAACAACAATATCCTGATCGCCGTATCCTGCATCATACGACCTTTGCTGCTGTGTACCAATTTCTGCCTGAGACCGGGTCATTTAGCAGATTACCTGGACAGGGACGGCATCGCACGGTGAGAACGCTGCGATTTGAGGAAGCTGTCTTACAGCATGTGGAGCGGGCTCGTTCAATCATCACTCGTGCAATTGCACGTAACATGGGAACGAATCAGATGAATGTAAGAACAGTCCTTCGAGAGCAATTGTTACGTCCATTTCACTTACAGTGTGTCCACAACCTGGAACCAGTTGATTATCCACCCAGATCACAGTTTTCGCAGTGGTACCTTAACAGTGTGAAATGCATCCTACATTTCCATCCTCTGTGTTGTTTACCAATGAAGCAACGTTCGGGTGTGATCGAGTCTTCAACTTGCACAATTCGCATGTTTGGAATGAGGATAACCCACATGCCACAGATACTAGCGCTCATCAAGTGCAATTCTTCGTTAATGTGTGGGTCGGTGTTGTTGGGGACTGTTTAATTGGGCCGTATCTGCTACCTAGGCCATTAAATGGCAGGCACTATTACAATTTTCTCGCCATAGCATTGCCAGAATTGCTGGAAGACGTGCCGCTCCCTACAAGACAACGCATGTGGTTCCAACATGACGGGGCGCCGGCACATTTCAGTCACCGTGTGCGTCAATTCCTGGACCGACGGTTCCCAGAGACGTGGACTGGCAGAGGAGGTCCTGTACCATGGCCTGCTCGATCCCCAGATATGTCCCCTCTGGACTTTTTTGTGTGGGGAGAGATGCGCAACCTTGTTTACGAAACTCCTGTTGCATCAGAAGAGGATCTGGTTGCCCGGATAGTAGCAGCAGCAGGAACAGTTCACGATACTGCTGGGGTTTTTGCCCGAGTCAGAACGTGATCCTACGGTGTAACCTTTGTTTACGTGTCTATGGAGATATTTTTGAAATATACTGTAATTGAAATCGAGTTGTGTTAATGTGTTGTATCTTGGTCATAAAAAAATGGAGAAATGTTTTTTGGTTTAATTAATTTGCCGCCAGAGAAATCTTCCTCTACCGGTTTACATACTCCTCATAGGAAAAAATGACATTAGGGAAAAATATTTGTTTTGATGTCCCCTACAACCTCCCAGAGTTTGTCGGTTTAAATACTTTTCACCCTGTATAGAGCATTTCTCAAAGATACATTAAAAATGGAAACTGCTCAGTTCAGATTTACAGTAAGCAACACACAATTGGTTCAATATACCTAAATAAATGAAAAACATTAATATCTTATTATGCCGGCCAAAGTGAATCATATAATTCCGGAAACATACCTAATCAATCAGGGAACGCTATTTGGCTTATTCAAGACACTGGGGTGGAAACTTAATAAAATACCATTTAACAGGTGAGCGTTATATCAACATTAAAAATATTAGGTTAAAAAAACAAACTTCAGACAGGGAAACCACGGAAGGGGCAGGTGGGTCAGGCCAGATGGAAAAATAACAGCCACTACTGGGTAAATTAACGCCCAGTTGCTACCGAATAGAAACTCAACTTTGAGGGATGCCTTAGCAAGCCAGACGGCCGCCACGTCTCAGAGGCTGCGGTGAGACGGGAAGGGGGCGCCGACCGCAAGCACGGACTCAGCCGACGCGAACAGGCTCTGCCGGGTAGATTTTGTGGTAACTCCGGTGGGACCAAACTGCTGAAGTCATCGGTCCCTAGGCTTACTTAAACTAACTTACGCTAAGGACAACACACACACACACACACACACATCCATGCCCGAGGGAGGACTCGAACCTCCGACGGGGGGAGCTGCGCGCACCGTGGCAAGGCGCCCCAGACTGCGCAGCTTCGCCCTGTGGACCGGTGAGTAACAAGTAAGACCCCGGATCAGGGCCTCCAAACGCCTTGAACAGCTCAGAAGGCCGAGAGAAAACAAGCAAGCCTATGAATCATGCATAACAGTGGTGGAACATATGAAAATGCTCAGAGCAAGACAAAAGCTCAACGTGAGCGTGGCCCCAAGCCCCATACGACACTCATATGTTTGTAAGCACTTTGTATGTATCAAAACATGTGGTGCATGTTAGAAATCTATTCTGTGACAAATCTTAAGTGTTCAGTGAGAAAAATTTACGTGTGCAACGATAAGAATGCAGTGGGAATGTATTCATATCTGTTGGACGATAACTATGAAAAGAAACACTCCAAACCGGCATTTCACGACAGTTAATCTGAAAAAAAAACCGCAGCACATGTCGTAATGAAACCGTGAAAACCGTCTGAAGATGAATCGTAATGATTCGAAACCGGTAACGGTACCTTTTGAATAAAGGAACTGAAAATAAATTTGTGGCTGGTTGCTGTCTCACCACCATCAACATTTGTCTAGAAAAAAAATATTGACACAATGCGCAGACCCAAAGTCCGTTTTTTTCGCCGCATTCGAAGAATGAATTACTCCAAAACATCTTGAATACGAAACGGAAGACAAGAATACCCTGATACATAAACGTCCATAAAAGCTACACGAAATGACTGTAGATCCAGAACAGACACCGCAACAACACGACCAATGGATTGGATTACATTAAAAATTCTTAAGAGTACGACGTTAATCCTAAAAACTACAAATCACCAAACAAGAAAAAACCAGCTGTAAGAACTTAGACATGTACAGTCAACTGACACCTCTCGTATTCTTTTTAAATCGCTGCATTTACGTCTCTGCTGGATAACTTCTCTCAATCCTCATCAACGAGTATTAAAAATTTGCGTCTTCACACATTTCGTATTGAAAACCTTAAACGTGCCATTGCCGGCCTCATCTTTATTATAAAGAGGACAGTAAAAATAACTATATATTGTACTGTACCAATCTGTGACACTGTGTTTAAAAAATAAAATTTAATGTATCCTTGAGTAAATAGGTGAAACATTGCTTAGACTTTTCAAACAGCGTGGGAACCATCGATTAGTGACGCTAAATTTTTAGCATGTTCTTCGCAGTCGATATTAGGACCGCTGACCGTCTCTAATTATCTCACCGTCTACAGGACTTTCCATTCTAACGTGCCTTCTTTGTAATGCTGGTGTCGTCACAGAAGTAAATAAGCGGAGCCAAATTGTAAGAAATGTTCTCGAGTGTCGGGAACCAACGTGTAATAAATATTGAGCTTTGTCCCTTCGCGTTACAGCAGTACTCAAATGAAGAAGGTTCTCTTTTTTCCCTCCACAGAAAACACCCTACTATGACAACCAGTAACACATACGTTCCTAACTTTCCGTCTGCGAGGATGGAAACATTGGCGGATTGTAGATGTGAGGCAGGCTTTTGTGCCAGGATAACATATTTAGCGCAATGTCGGCCCGCTTTGGCCGATCGGTTCTAGGCGCTTCACTCCGGAACCGCGCTGCTTCTACGGTCGCAGGTTCGAATCCTGCCTGTCATTTTACAGACTGGGCATGCTTCCAACCTCTGCAAGAGTAAGAAAACTTCATCTTATCGTCTATCGGTGGTTTCACCATCCATCAACGATTTTCCATAGATGCTCACAATAGTAGTTCGTGAACAGCGGGCCATTATCGCGGTTTCCGGAATGTTTGTTCCTAACCGCTGGGCCACAATAATCTGCCCTTTGTTCAATTCACTTATGTCAGCGTATTTCCCTATTTGCGCTCACTGTCGTCGCAGGAATGTTTCCGCATTCGTCTTTGCTGCGCTAAAAAACTTCCCTTACCATTTGACGTGTTCGTAGCACCGCCAGGCGACATTCATCGTCGCGATGGACAGTGCCCATATTGTTTCAGCCCTTCGAAATATAGTGAAGTGAAATTTAATTTATACGTTTCTGAAACGTCGTCGAAAACGACTTTACAACTTTGGAAATTTACTGAGATAGAAATTTACTGAGTTAACATACAGAATCAGTAGATGTATCATTTTGTAGCAAACAACCTGAGGTTCTACACAAAACTGTCAAGTGTCGTTTCTGTTCGATGTGACTACCATTCGTGATGTGTCAAACATCCCACTGGTAATCAATCTCCTCCCACATTCGTTGCAGCAAATCGGGCATAACTTGTGCAACGTCAGCGTAGATTCGAGTTTCAGGTCAGCTTGCGTGGTAGGGGAGGGGCATACACACAGTCTTTAATGAAACCCCAGAGAATGAAATCCAGCGGTATAAAGTCTGGGGAGCACTTCTCGGCCAATCCACAGGCCCGGGAAGAGATCATCGAGCAAACCTCGAACTTCCGGGGAAAATGAGGTGTTAAGCTGTCTTGTTGGTAGTAAACGATGCGATCTCGGTCAGTATTCATCGATCTGTGGAATTAAAAAGTTTTCAAGCATACTCAGGTACACAATACCTCATACTTCTCCATGAAGAAGAAAGGGCCGTACACTTTCAATCTGCTAAGGGCAGTGAACAATCAATGTCTACAGAAGCCGGCCGGAGTGGCCGAGCGGTTCTAGGCGCTGCAGTCTGGAACCGTGCGACCGCTGCGGTCGCAGGTTCGAATCCTGCCACGGGCATGGATGTCCGTGATGTCCTTAGGTTAGTTAGGTTTAATTAGTTCTAAGTTCTAGGCGACTGATGACCTCAGAAGTTAAGTCGCATAGTGCTTAGAGCCATTTTGTCTACAGAATGCTTGTGCCAAGAGTAAATTGTAGGTGTGCTGGGCGGTTCTGTAGCCTAATCGCTGCGAAATTCACGCCGAACAGTTGTTGCAGGAACCAAAATGCATAGCGAGCACGCTCTGAACCAGTGAAAGAAGCCATTTTAACAGTGCTCTACGCTGGCGCTCCTGTTACCTAATTGGGTATACCGATGCGCTACGTGAATCAAACTTGAGGTTGTTTGCTACAAAATGACTCATCTACTGATTCTATAAGGTATCTCAGCAAAATTACAACATCACTGCAAAGTTGTTTTGACTCACCCTGCATATCTGGCTACAAAGAAAATTTTGCAGGGTCTAAGAGCAGATATCGTTCAGGACTCTTTTTTTTTTGCCATGGCACGATGACTCATACAAAGCCCACATTACATAGCCAATCAGCTGATAACGGCAGTGTCAAATTGATGTCCGTTCAGATATTAACGTGTGTGAGATAAGATAGGTAACGTCCTAGCGAAATATTACTCGTCATCGTCTGCAGGTAATCAATCATTAACAACGTGTAGCCACGCAGAAGTGGAAGAGGAGTCATGAACGGGTGTGGGGGCAACAAATGAATATACAGTTATGCAACTGAAATTGTTCGTCATTTGCGGGTTCCTCTTCGTCGTCACAACGCATACATCGGAATTACACCGTCACTAAGAGTTGTCATGCTCTTTCCTTACGTTACTACAAAAGCCCAGAAAGACAACGCAGTCGACAGCAAGCTCAGCCACTTCTCTCACACTGTAGTTTTTCTTACAATTAGCCGCACGAGTGATTACATGTGTCTGAGCCTGCAAACAAAACAAAAATAAAATCTGTTGTTGAAAACAATTAATTTAATTTCCACTTTCCAGCTACGATTAACATCGTTACGAATTGTTTACTCTCAGTGCATCATGTAGATCCAAAGAGTGCATCCTACCTAGGTCTCCAAAGAACTGCTAGGCGAGAAGGTCGACGGGCAACTTCCTCACCACCTTTGTCGTTCTCAAGGTGCGTGATCAGCTGGACTTAAATTTGCGGATCCCTTTGGTCCTTAGGATTGCAGATCGTTTCTGCCCATCTTTTCCTCACCAAAGTCCTCTACCCGCATCATCCTCCACAAACGACTGGCGTAAACATATTCCTGTAGATGGACGCTATCATCGAGTCGGAGTTTCTGGACGTATCTTCGGTTAGTGAACTTTGTCGAAGTTTTTGGGCAGGATTTCTGCCGTTTCCTTTGAAGGCCTTTGGCCATTTTCTGCTCTCGTCTTAGTGCCTAGAAGAGATCCCTCCAACTAAATGGTTAATTAGCATTTGGCAGCGTTGTAAGTCACTAAGTTAGAAGAAAATGTACAAGTTTCTGCGATTCAGAACCCTGCCTTTTTTCTGTAATTGGTTTGAAACTCATCGTAGCTTCTGCACTTACCGACATTATGTCGAGCTGACTATGGCAGTCCCAACACATTTCGCAGGCAGCCTTTGACGGGTCTCAGCAATCGCTTCTACCTTTCTCCCCATCAAAGTGCGTGTAACAATGAATTTCCACATGATATTGCTGAGAACGGTAGCGGAAATTTTATGCACACAAATCACAATCATTTCAGTTCAACATATTTTACATACTCCTAAGCGTATTCACTGAACAGCACACAAAGGCCCGATAAATGAGTAATCATCAGCTTCAGAACATAAAGGCGAAGCTGTCAGCGCGCCGCACGTTATTTGACACCTCATCGGTTAATTTACATGGTTGTTGCTTTTAGAGCCTACCTGTTGCACTAATAAATAGGGAAAAACGTGGAACTTCCTGGCAGATTAAAACTGTGTGCCGGACCGAGACTCGAACTCGGGACCTTTGCCTTTCGCGGGCAAGTGCTCTACCAACTGAGCTACCCAAGCACGACTCACGCCCCGTTCTCACAGCTTTACTTCTGCCAGTACCTCGCCTCCTACCTTCCAAACTTTACAGAAGCTCTCCTGCGAAACTTGCAGAACTAGCACTCCTGAAAGAAAGGATATTGCGGAGACATGGCTTAGCCACAGCCTGGGGGATGTTTCCAGAATGAGATTTTCACTCTGCAGCGGAGTGTGCGCTGATATGAAACTTCCTGGCAGATTAAAACTGTGTGCCGGACCGAGACTCGAACTCGGGACCTTTGTCTTTCGCGGGCAAGTGCTCTACCAACTGAGTTCTTTCAGGAGTGCTTTCATGAGTGTTAGTTCTGCAAGGTTCGCAGGAGAGCTTCTGTAAAGTTTGGAAGGTACGAGGCGAGGTACTGGCAGAAGTAAAGCTGTGAGGACGGGGCGTGAGTCGTGCTTGGGTAGCTCAGTTGGATTTTGCCGGAACGGCAGCTCAGCGTGTTCGGTCAGAGGGTTTAGCTACCCTTTGTAACAAAAAAACTGAGTAACCGGATCAACGAACAACCCGAACCAGTGTCATCAGACGTCCGTCACGATCAAATTCAACGAACAAAGTAGAACACAATGAGATAAAAAAAAAGTTGGTAGAGCACTTGCCCGCGAAAGGCGAAGGTCCCGAGTTCGAGTCTCGGTCCGAGACACAGTTTTAATCTGCCAGGAAGTTTCATATCAGCGCACACTCCGCTGCAGAGTGAAAATCTCATTCAGGGAAAAACGTGTCTCACAAGCACAGGATATTTTCTAGTGTTTATTGTCCAGGTGTTTTTCACATATTTCTAATATGATCAAAGCAAGATCAGTTTTCAGCAGACACTCTTTGACTTACAAGAATCACAAAATGTCTGTCGCCTACACTGTTATCTTCAAGCATATTTCGTTATACTGGCAGAATCCTTCAATTTTAATCATCTATTCTTTTCGTGTGAGTGGTATTGCAACCAGGTAATCGCCTAGTGCAAGAATTTTAGCAAGCTGAAACATCAGCTTCACGCTAACATCATCATAACCCCAGCGCAAGAAATTAGAAAAACATATAGAATATTAAATATTTAGGTGAATGGATTGCAGAAAATTGTAATGAAAAGAAATCTGTCAGATCAAGAGTTCAGAAAATGGAGACGGAGTTTCAGTTAACAAAAAACGTTTACAAAAAAAAGAGTCTCTCGTGGAACTGCAAAATAAGACACTACACAACAGTAATTAAACCCGAAGCTCTCTACGCATCTGAGGCACTACAGCTTCAACACAGAACACTAAAGGGGGAATTAGAAGTGAAAGAACGTAAAATAGTGAGGAAAATCTTAGGGCCAAGAACTAAAGGTGGTGTGCATTATCCAAAACCCAATGCAGAAATATATAAAAATATCTCCAAAATAACAGACACAATGCGCATGAGAAGAATCGAATTCATGAGACATTTAGAAAGAATGGACTCAAATAAGTTAACACACAAAATCCATACGTTTTTAAAGAACAAAACTACAAGACCGAACTGGTACAAATAGGCGGAAAAAGACCTGAGAGAAATAGGGTCTCCAAATCTACATGACAGAAATGAAATCAGAAAAATGGCAAACACACGGGGTTTTGAGGAAGAAGAGAGAAAAACTAACCGACATACGTGGTCTACGCAACGAAAGCTAGCCAATTCGTTGTTTATGAAGGGATAGTGGGCGAAAAGAAAGGCCAACAAATGTTGATTATGCGTGGTCCTAAGTGACCCATCCGCGAAGAAGACGAATTAAAGACTTTTTAAGACATTATAACCAGCAGCTATAATTCATTGTCAGTTCCTGTCGACGGATTATGCACAGCTTCATGGACTGCCTGTCATATCCATGTATTGTTTAATCTTCACCGTATGCAGTATAAGATTATGCATCAGTTTCATTATAGTATTCTTTATCTTCTCTTCATTTAACAAAATATACGTGTTGCTAGTTAATGAGACACACGCTGACGGGAAAAAATCACAACGCCAAGAAGGAGTTGTGCGACATAAACAAAAGTTCGTAGGCACGTTTCTACATCTGAAAGATGATATCTACTCAAATTTAAGTCCAGCCGCGGAAGACTGGCGATACTAGTACTACTATGAGGATGCAAATCACATTTGCTTTAAATACGCGCTGTAACAGTCGTTAGCGTTAATTGTCTTTGAGACGGGACGTGGAGAGCTTTTGTTACTCCATTATACCTTTAAGGCGACAATGACGCTATAATCAACACCTCTTTGAGTTTGAATGAGATGGTGTAACAGGGCTAAGAGAAGCTGGATGTCGCTTCTGCAGTACTGCAGAAAGTCTTGGCAGGAATGTAGCCACTGTACATGATTGCTGGCAGCGGTGGTCACGAGAATGTACAGTCGCAAGAACGCCGGGCTCCGGTCGGTCACGTGGCGCTACGGACAGGGAAGACCTTCGTGTTCGGTGTATGGCTCTGGCGCATCGTACTGCATCCGTGCGAGCAATCTGAGCACCAGTTGGCACCACAGTGATACAACGAACTCTTATATGTCAGTTACCTCAAGGAAAGCTCCGAGCCGGACGCCCTATAGCGTGCATTCACCGACGCCAAACCAACGCCACTTGCGACTTGAGTGGTGTCAGGCGAGAGCTCATTGGAGGGCAGGTTGGAAGTGTGTTGTGTTTTCTCGTGAAATCTGGCTCTGCCTCGCTGCCAGTGATGGCCGTGTATTGGTTAGGAGGCCAGTTCAGGACCTGCACCCAACTTGTCTGAGTGCTAGATACGCTGGACTTAAACCTGGAGCTATAGTCTGGGGCGGGGAGGGGGGGGAGGGGGGGGGATTTCGTACGACAGCAGGAGCATACTGACTTCAAATTTGTGCGTCAGTCTGGTGATTCGACCGGTTGTGCTGTCGCACATGAACAGCATTTCAGCGGCTGTTTTCCATCAGGATAACGCGCGCCCACATACTGCTGTTGTAACGGAACATTCTCTACAGAGTGCCGACATGTTGCCTGGAATTGGTCGATCACCAGATGTGTCTCCAGTCGGGCACAATGGGACATTATCGGACACCAACTCATACGCCATCTAGAAACAGACTTCACCATCCCTGCACTGACTGAACAAGTCCAACAGACATGGAACTCCATTCCACAAACCAGCATCCGGCACTGTACAGCACAATGAATCCACCTTTGCATGCTAGCTTTCAACATTCTGGCAAGTACACCGGTTTTTAATGTACCAGCATTTCACGTTTGCCATGGCTTATCTCGCTCTTACCTTAACCTGTGATCTTGAAATATTAACCATGTTAGCTAGTCACATGTATTTCCGAAATTACATTACTCTACCTTATTTTTTTTTAGTTCTGCGATATTTTTCTTCCGTAAGTTTATTATTACATTAGTATGTGTACTGTCCTCTCTATGCACTTCTGTAAATGTTTTACTAATGAGATGTAGGCCCTATGTAAACGGTTATAACAGCATTTTCCTTACCGTAAAGGTCAATAAATGTGTATTGCTTATTTATTTATTGCCTGTTTAGCCTGACCAGATCAGGGAGTCAAGTTCCTCTCTTACATCTGACGAATAACAGATCCAAAAGAAATTACGTAACAACAGCAGTGATAATGGGTAGTATCATTAAAAAATAATCATTGACAGTAATAATAATAATAATAGCAACATTAATAGTAATGATAAAATAATACAGGCACTGAAAATGATATTGATTGGTTATTACAATGTGAATAATATAATCATTTGCATTACTAATAAAAAAGAATAATTGGCAAACGATGATAATAATAATAGTATTAACATTAATAATAAAATAGTCGAGGCATTAAGAATGGTGTCGATTAGTGTATCAAATTAAAAGTCTGATTTGGTAATATAAGAAGTGGAATGGATAAATAAAACGAAAAAGAATGTAGTGTTCAATTTATCATAAGGCTCCGCCCTTCAAGTTAATTAATTGATGTGGGGTTTTAACGGCGTCTGTGCGAAAACTACAAGACGTACAGAAAAGTCGCAGATATGAGTGTACAGAGCGGCTTTCCAAGTTTCGATCCTAAATACATGCCATGAGATACAGAGTTTACCACCAGGAGGGCAGGCGTCTCAGAATATTTAGACCAGGGGTCTCCAACCTTTTAGCTTACCTGAGCCACATTGGAAGGAGACAAGTGTTTTGGGCCGCACGTAATATACTTAACACTAACAATCTAACAATAACCACTAAGAACAGAAAAAAATTGATGGACCAATGAGAGAATAGCGTCTTGAGGCGGGCGTTTCAAATTGAAAATGTTAAGTTTAAGGTAACTTTTAATAAACGGAATTTTGTAGATTTTTTTCATTGCTTTGAGCTTTGGGCGGCCCATTGGCCGCGGTTGGACACCCCTGATTTAGGCCAACCATCTGCTCCGTACTGTCGCATCGAACTGGTTCGCACCTGAATAAAGGCAACCCAATGAACAGATTTGCAAAGCAGGCTTCTATTGCACCGTCGTGAGCAGTTCATATCACCGATTTCAATGAATTAACTCATTTATTGACGTTTGCCGCATCACAAACTGTGCCCATACTGAGCTGTAATGTGAGGTAAAAACATTGAGAGCTGCTCTGTTTACAGAAATGCCATATGCCCTTTTTCTGAAAGTCTTGTAGTTTTCTCCCGGTTCTCTTCTGAAATCGAAGAGGTACTTATGAATAATCCTGTATTATTTACATTTTTGACTATAACAATGTGCAGTTGACGCTAGTGTTTCTAGTCAACATCAAATAAAATGACTAGGTACACCAGTAGCAGGAATGTGACTAAAATATATAATGATTTAGTTTACCATCGGAAAATTCCTCTTGTTGTGGATCATTGAATGCAGTTTGCGAGAACCCTGCCCTCAAGGGGTTACAACGAATCCTCGCATAAAGTCCAAAAACCCCGTCGATTATCTTCCATTGTCTTTAATTGAATATAGGTGAAACAGTTATAGGTCGTTAGAGCTAGCGAATAACAATAGACTAACACAGGCTTTTAGTTAAAATAATCAGTTATTCGACTCTCCTAACCTGTCCTAAAGTGTTGGCGGTCGGAATATCAGCGAATGTTCTCAAACCTAGTGCAATTCCTATGCAACAACGGATGTTTATTTCAACATGCTGGGTGACCAGACGTTACCTTTTCTTGTACATATTCATAATCAGTACGCCATGAACACTTCTGTTTTCCGTAATGGCGATAGCTTTGTTCGCATGGCTGCACGTATACGTTTCAGGTCTGACGAACACCCAGGCATCTTATCGCAACTCGATTGGCCACAATCCCATAGAAAATGTCTGAGACAATTTGGAACAGCGGATGAAATGTTGCAATCAACAGCCTCATATTTCGATACCTGTACGGCATCTAATCATCTCTGAGTGACTTCAGTTGGGTGCCTAAGGGAACTTGTGGTCTCCCTTGAGGTCACTGTCAAGACTCAAAATGGTGTTGCAGGGTATTAATCTGTTGTCTACTGGGGCGACCAATTTTTTCTTCAGCGCGCTTATCGTTCTGTGCAGCTAGAGTATCTAACGTGTCCAGTGTTCTCATCTACAACTGTCTGTACGAACGACGCTCTTGTCTATGCAGTGCGACGCCGAAGTTTGAACCTGTGAAGCAAGCTCACAAACCTGATGCTGTAGGTCAAACGCAGTGTACCGAATGAACCGCCCAGTTGAAAAGCGGCCATCAGTAAATCTGACTGACGCACAACCAGGAAGGTCTGCGGTAACAATTGGTGGCGCTCGTATTCAGGATATGACTGAATCTGGCATTCGGAAACCATCGGATTAGCGTGTAGAAGAGATTAGATCAGTTTATTCGTATCGTGGGATTCTTAGCGCAACGTTATACATGCACAGAGCTGGTCACACTTCGCTCATTGGTTCTCTTCTGAAGAGAAGAAGTAATACCGAGAGAAAATCTACAAGGGAATAATTGAACAGTCTGATGCTGGGGAAACATTCACGCAAAGGACTGTTACAGGAGAAGATTTTTACTTTACATGAAATGTATTCGTAGTTGTGAATATGAGCCATGTCCAGCTGTATGATGGAATGGAGATAATTAAAATTTGAGCCGGACCAAGAGTCGAACACGGATTTCCCACTTTACGCGAGCTGGTGTGTTAACTCCTTCGGCTATCGAAGAGTAACTCACGACCATATCTAGATTTCCATATGTCGTCGTCTATGTTCCATACCTGTACTCATGTATCCCATTAATGTTATTCCCGTACAGGGGGTACATTTTATTTGTAAGTCGTAGACCCGGTATTGACCGATAAACACGAAATTCCGGTGCCTGTGTGTGAAGAACGCAATTTTTAGTTTGCGGCTGCAGTGTTGAAACGGAAGTTCTGTCTTCACAGACAATTGACAAAGGCTGTCCATGTGACAGTCGTCGGAAGGCGTGGAAATGTTGACCACAGCTTATTCGACGTCAGTAGAATTGCGCACTTAGAATTGTTTGTGTCAAGGCCAGTCAATCAACAGGCATTGTTGTGCAGGTGTATAATGGGAGAGAATTAGCACAAAGTGATAACCGTTGTGGCAAGACAACTCCTGGTTTCTTTACCACGCAACGCATATGTTCCCGCAGCTCTGTCAGTTTTAGAATTAGGTGCAAAAATACAAACGACTTTCCTCTTCTTACTTCCCTCAACTCAAGGCCTTAGTTCCAAAATTAGAAACAATTGCGAAAAGGCGAAGTTTCGACGTTGTTGATGATATTAAGGAGGAATCGTCAGGGGTACTAACGACGTGTTTCAAAGACTGCATGCCGAAGTGGAAACACCGCACAAGGGCTAGTTCGTCAATAGAAGGATGGAGTACTTAGACAGGAATGTCTGTAAGTCGACTAAACTATTATTAAAATGTAGTTAGTCATCTCAACCTCGAATTTTCACACCGCCTAACATACATCACAAGCTTCGTGCCTTAGAGTACAGATCTTGGAGGCGGTCATAGAAAAATTACTCGACGGTGGAAACGTAGACTACAGAGCATGGACTTTCATAAGGACTCGCTTGGAAATCGCAGTAACCTCCTCATTGTCCTTGTTTCTGTCAGTATCGACATTCTCCATTTCACCTTTGTATCCCCAGCAGATACGTCGTGGAAATTACATACTCCCCCATGAAAATCAAGTCTCATCAGCAAAATTTGATGATTTGCTTTGCACTTCCTTCCTTCACCAGTACTTTCTTGGTGCATTTCTTTTTTTAGACAAAGTCTATCGCGTAAGATGTATTACCCATTTTATTTAGTGAATTGTTCGAGATATCGAAACGAAATTTTCTGTTAATTACAGTACGCAGAGCGATACGTAATTTTGTTGCACGCTTAATCCTTTTAACTGTTGTACCAGCCTAGATATTGAAACACGTATTGTTTCTTTATATTGAATTATATACTTTTTAAAAATACTCGGAAGGTCTCGAAGAGACGAATACAGTGATTTAATGCATATGAATGTTGACGTTGAAACTAACAAGAGGAACGCACCTACTTGTCACAGCGATTTCGTTCAAATGCTATACTCAGGGCTTGGCCACAAACGAAGGTGAGGGAAGCGAGTGCATCAGCTGGCCAACCGTTTAGAAAAATAGATTTTAGGCGAGCGAGACATGAGATATATATGTTAGCGTAGCCTCCAGACTGCGGTTGGCACAGTGGCAGAACAGAAGAATGGTAACTCGAGGGTATTGGGGAAGACTGCCCGTGCAGAAACTTCAGTTATTATTTAATCTTCAGTTATTAATTACTTACACCGGAAATAAGCACAAATATTGCTCAATATATTGTATTTACTAATATTTTCATAAAAGGCAAAGGAAAATTTGAGATTGCAAATAAATTTCCTTTATTTTCTACTTTCTTCGGTTTCCTCACAAACCATATTTTCCGCTCATTAGACTGCTCATTCCTTTCAACAGATCCTGTAGATGTCTCCACATTCACTAACGATAGCAATGTCACCAACGAATCTTATCATAAACATCCTTTCACCCTTAATTTTAATCCCGCTTCAAGAGAGCATCCATGTTTAACACTCTTTTTAATCGTAGGAATTCGTTCTCGGTCTTCCAGTCTTGGTTCTTGTACATATTGTGTTACCAGTTTTTTCCTACATTTAAATTCCAAATAATTTTTCATATATCTTTCCCCCTCCCCCCATGAACCATGGACCTTGCCGTTGGTGGGGAGGCTTGCGTGCCTCAGCGATACAGATGGCCGTACCGTAGGTGCAACCACAACGGAGGGGTATCTGTTGAGAGGCCAGACAAACATGTGGTTCCTGAAGAGGGGCAGCAGCCTTTTCAGTAGTTGCAGGGGCAACAGTCTGGATGATTGACTGATCTGGCCTTGTAACATTAACCAAAACGGCCTTGCTGTGCTGGTACTGCGAACGGCTGAAAGCAAGGGGAAACTACAGCCGTAATTTTTCCCGAGGACATGCAGCTTTACTGTATGATTAAATGATGATGGCATCCTCTTGGGTAAAATATTCCGGAGGTAAAATAGTCCCCCATTCGGATCTCCGGGCGGGGACTACTCAAGAGGACGCCGTTATCAGGAGAAAGAAAACTGGCGTTCTACGGATCGGAGCGTGGAATGTCAGATCCCTTAATCGGGCAGGTAGGTTAGAAAATTTAAAAAGGGAAATGGATAAGTTAAAGTTAGATATAGTGGGAATTAGTGAAGTTCGGTGGCAGGAGGAACAAGACTTTTGGTCAGGTGATTACAGGGTTATAAATACAAAATCAAATAGGGGTAATGCAGGAGTAGGTTTAATAATGAATAAAAAAATAGGAGTGCGGGTTAGCTACTACAAACAGCATAGTGAACGCATTATTGTGGCCAAGATAGACACAAAGCTCTTGCCTACTACAGTACTACAAGTTTATATGCCAACTAGCTCTGCAGATGATGAAGAAATAGATGAAATGTATGACGAGATAAAAGAAATTATTCAGGTAGTGAAGGGAGACGAAAATTTAATAGTCATGGGTGACTGGAATTCGTCAGTAGGAAAAGGGAGAGAAGGAAACATAGTAGGTGAATATGGATTGGGGCTAGGAAATGAAAGAGGAAGCCGCCTTGTAGAATTTTGCACAGAGCATAACTTAATCATAGCTAACACTTGGTTCAAGAATCATAAAAGAAGGTTGTATACCTGGAAGAATCCTGGCGATACTAAAAGGTATCAGATAGATTATATAATGGTAAGACAGAGATTTAGGAACCAGGTTTTAAACTGTAAGACATTTCCAGGGGCAAATGTGGATTCTGACCACAATCTATTGGTTATGAACTGCAGATTGAAACTGAAGAAACTGCCAAAAGGCGGGAATTTAAGGAGATGGGACCTGGATAAACTGAAGGAACCAGAGGCTGTAGAGAGTTTCAGGGAGAGCATAAGGGAACAATTGACAGGAATGGGGGAAAGAAATACAGTAGAAGAAGAATGGGTAGCTTTGAGGGATGAAGTAGTAAAGGCAGCAGAGGATCAAATAGGTAAAAAGACGAGGGCTAGTAGAACTCCTTGGGTAACAGAAGAAATATTGAATTTAATTGATGAAAGGAGAAAATATAAAAATGCAGTAAATGAAGCAGGCAAAAAGGAGAAATGTGGAAGGAGTATAAAGAGGGTCTCAAAAATGAGATCGACAGGAAGTGCAAAATGGCTAAGCAGGAATTGCTGGAGGACAAATGTAAGGATGTAGAGGCTTGTCTCACTAGGGGTAAGATAGATACTGCCTACAGGAAAATTAAAGAGACCTTTGGAGAGAAGAGAACCACTTGTATGAATATCAAGAGCTCAGATGGAAACCCAGTTCTAAGCAAAGAAGGGAAGGCTGAAAGGTGGAAGGAGTATATAGAGGCTTTATACAAGGGCGATGTACTTGAGGACAATATTATGGAAATGGAAGAGGATGTAGATGAAGACGAAATGGGAGATAAGATACTGCGTGAAGAGTTTGACAGAGCACTGAAAGACCTGAGTCAAAACAAGGCCCCGGGAGTAGACAACATTCCATTAGAACTACTGACGGCCTTGGGAGAGCCAGTCCTGACAAAACTCTACCATCTGGTGAGCAAGATGTATGAGACAGGCGAAATACCCTCAGACTTCAAGAAGAATATAATAATTCCAATCCCAAAGAAAGCAGGTGTTGACAGATGTGAAAATTACCGAACTATCAGTTTAATAAGTCACAGCTGCAAAATACTAACGCGAATCCTTTACAGACGAATGGAAAAACTGATAGAAGCGGACCTCGGGGAAGATCAGTTTGGATTCCGTAGAAATGTTGGAACACGTGAGGCAATACTAACCTTATGACTTATCTTAGAAGAAAGATTAAGAAAAGGCAAACCTACGTTTCTAGCATTTGTAGATTTAGAGAAAGCTTTTGACAATGTTAACTGGAATACTCTCTTTCAAATTCTGAAGGTGGCAGGTATAAAATACAGGGAGCGAAAGGCTATTTACAATTTGTACAGAAATCAGATGGCAGTTATAAGAGTCGAGGGGCATGAAAGGGAAGCAGTGGTTGGGAAAGGAGTGAGACAGGGTTGTAGCCTCTCCCCGATGTTATTCAATCTGTATATTGAGCAAGCAGTAAAGGAAACAAAAGAAAAATTCGGAGTAGGTATTAAAATTCATGGAGAAGAAGTAAAAACTTTGAGGTTCGCCGATGACATTGTAATTCTGTCAGATACAGCAAAGGACTTGGAAGAGCAGTTGAACGGAATGGACTGTGTCTTGAAAGGTGGATATAAGATGAACATCAACAAAAGCAAAACGAGGATAATGGAATGTAGTCAAATTAAATTGGGTGATGCTGAGGGAATTAGATTAGGAAATGAGACACTTAAAGTAGTAAAGGAGTTTTGCTATTTAGGGAGTAAAATAACTGATGATGGCCGAAGTAGAGAGGATATAAAATGTAAACTGGCAATGGCAAGGAAAGCGTTTCTGAAGAAGAGAAATTTGTTAACATCGAGTATAGATTTAAGTGTCAGGAAGTCGTTTCTGAAAGTATTTGTATGGAGTGTAGCCATGTATGGAAGTGAAACATGGACGATAACTAGTTTGGACAAGAAGAGAATAGAAGCTTTCGAAATGTGGTGCTACAGAAGAATGCTGAAGATAAGGTGGGTAGATCACGTAACTAATGAGGAGGTATTGAATAGGATTGGGGAGAAGAGAAGTTTGTGGCACAACTTGACTAGAAGGAGGAATCGGTTGGTAGGGCATGTTTTGAGGCATCAAGGGATCACAAATTTAGCATTGGAGGGCAGCATGGAGGGTAAAAATCGTAGAGGGAGACCAAGAGATGAAGACACTAAGCAGATTCAGAAGGATGTAGGTTGCAGTAGGTACTGGGAGATGAAGAAGCTTGCACAGGATAGAGTAGCATGGAGAGCTGCATCAAACCAGTCTCAGGACTGAAGACCCCAACAACACATATCTTTCCCCAATTTACATTGCCGAATGCTTTCTCCAGGTCAACAAATCCTATGAAAGTATGTTAATGTTTCTAGATCTTGCTTCTAGTAATAGACGCAATATCAGGGCCGTCTGTCGGGTTCCCTTACCTTTCCAGTAAGCCGAACCGATCTCCATGTAACAGACCCTCAATTTTCTTTGCCATTCTCCTATATCTACATCTACATGGATAGTCTGTAAATCACATTTAACTGCCTAGCAGAGGGTTCATCGAACCACCTTCACAATTCTCTATTATTCCAATCTCGTATAGCGCGCAGAAAGAATGATCACCTATATCTTTCCGTACGAGCTCTGTTTTCCCTTATTTTATCGTGGTGATTGTTCCTCCCAAGTAAGCCGGTTTCAACAATATATTTTCACAGTCGAAGGAGAAAGTTGGTGATTGGAATTTCGTGAGAAGATTCCGTCGCAACGAAAACCGCCTTTCTTTTAATGGTTTCCAGCCCAAATCCTGTATCATATCTGTGACACTGTCTCCCATATTTTGCCATAATACAAAACGCGCTACCTTTCTTTGAACATTTTCCATGTTCTCCGTCAGTCCTACCCGGTAAGGATCCCACACCGCGCAGCAGTATTCTAAAAGAGGGCAGACAAACGTTAGTGTAGGCAGTCTCCTTAGCAGATCTGTTACATTTTCTACGTGTCCTGTCAATAAAACGCAGCCTTTGGTTAGCCTTCCCCACAACATTTTCTATGTGTTCATTCCAATTTAAGCTGTTCGTAATTGTAATACCTAGGTATTTAGTTGAATTTACGGCTTTTAGATTAGACTGATTTATTGTGTAATCAAAGTTTAACGAGTTCCTTTTAGCACTCATGTGGATGACCTCACACTTTTCGTTATTTAGGGTCAACTGCCACTTTTCGCACCATTCAGATATCTTTTCTAAATCGTTTTTTTGTTTGTTTTGATCTTCTGATGACTTTATTAGCCAATAAACACAGCGTCATCTGCAAACAAACCAAGACGGCTGCTCAGATTTTCTCCAAAATCGTTTATATAGATAAGGAACAGCGAAGGGCCTATAACACTACGTTGGGGAACGCCAAAAATCACTTCTTATTCTTGTCAGCAGTCGAGTATCGTACCTGAACAATAGGAATACATCGCCTTTTAAAGGAAAGAGCTTGTTGAGGTTAGTGGAAGCGGTCAGAGTGCGCGTTGCTGGCTAACGTAGCTCTGAGGCTTCAGGGAGGAAGCCGGTAAAAAGCACCAATCTAGCCTGCGACGCCGTACCGGTATGGCTTCTTCACAGAAGTACACTGGTGGTACGAAGGTATTGGATCAGACTGGACGTGAAACCGCCGCTCCTATACCAGGACGGTGTGGAAACGGCTTCCCAATAGCAGGAACTTCCGTGAAGCAGTGCTACATGCTCAGATATACTCTGCGACACCTAAAATAACTAATTTATGATGCGCGGCGCAGGATATGCTCTACCACTGCCAGTCACTTTGTTTCCTGTTCCACTCGCAAGTGGATCAAGCGAAAAACAGTTATCTATATGCCTCCATTCGAGCCCTGTATTCTGTGACCTTGACTTCTCGTTCCTTACGCAAGTTGGTGGCAGTAGAGTCGTTCTACAGACCGTCGCAATACCGGTTCTGTAAACTATCTCAATGAGGTTACAGTAAAAGAACGTCGTCTTTCCTCCAGGAATTCCGTTTTGAGTTCATGGAGCACTTCCGTGTGTTCAGCGGACCCACTGGCAACAAATCTAGCAGCGTATCTCTGACTTGCTTCATTATCCTAGAAGAACTGTGCTTGAGGTTCACAAAGATACGAGAAATTAGTGCTCATACGGAGGCATATACATAGTCGTTTTTCCCTCGCTCTATTTGACTTAGCAGCTTACATTTTTCACACTGCCAAGGGGCCATAGACCTTGGTATCTGACATAAATTTCATCTTGATACATCTACTCGTTCCTGACGAAAGAGGTTTTCAGCAACCGGACAGAGACGGATAACAAGGCGACCCTATAAGGGTTCCGTTTTTATCGGTAGAGGTACGGGACCCCAAAATGAACTTAGTTGTATAGTGGCCATGAAAAGACTGAATACATTGTAAAGACATACTTTAAATCCATTATTCATCACAGGAGATGTGCAGCTTCAGGCTTCTTATTGTGGTAGACGGCCATCGCTCCAACGGATACTGCATACGGCATTAAGTGTAGCATTAAGTTCTCCCGGTTCTCTGCAGTCTTCGTGTGTAAGGTTGTGGGAGTTTTGTTTGTTTTTGCTTATTCTTGAATTGAGAACAACTGTGCGAGGTGAAACGACAAGTTTAATGACGCAATATTTCTCACCAAATTACAGCTTTTCACACAGTATTCAACTCGACGACATAAAAACAGCGCAATAGATAACACATCTTGCCAACATCAAAAAGTGAAATAAGTTTATACACAACAATGTTAAATATTAACTATCTGAAAGAACATTAATCTTAAGCACAATATTATGAAAATTTAATTGGAAGTTTCTTTACATTAATCCTAAGCACAATAATATGAAAGTTTAATTGGACGATTCTTTACAAAATCGCTCCTACATATACATTATGATGTTGGTCAGTACTACCAATGTCGTCCGATTCCGGTTCAAAGTTCGGTACTATTTACGATGACAATCCAGTCGACGGTGGATGGTTAGTCTAGTGACAAATTTGAGCGCAAGATTACCCAAGGCCGCTAGAGTTTACAGTGGACGCAAGCTGGTGAACCAACAAAGTTTACGCCTCTGCACGCGGTATTTACCTTAAGCTGCAACGAGCTGCTGTCTGCTAGACTGCTCTCTCCCACTGAAATTCCTACAAAACTAATCTGGCCTTTGCTGAACTTTCCAGCAGAAACTTTCACTATGTTTCTCGTTACGTGAAAAAACATGTACCCAGCCCTAGTCTTATTATGTGGCGATAGACACTCGCATGGTTGGAGCAGCGTGCACATTATAGTGCCCTCTCAGTTCTCGCAAGAACAATTAACTAATTTGGCTGGTTCGTTTCTCCACAGCTGGAGCTAAACGTTGCTACAGCTAATTTTAGCTGGAGTGCAGCCGCTGTGAACGCAGTGTCCACACCAATTTCTTCTCTGCATCGTATGGAGCGTTAAGCGCTCCGTTCTGCAATTGACGCCAGTTCAGAGAAGAGTCCCACATGAAATTTCTCTCTGGTCCTACTCGTGGCAGAACTGCCTCTCTCCACTTGGGTTCCTTTTTCACGTCACTGCTTTTTTCGACCAATAGGAGCATTCCTCTCATTTTGTACAAACACCCTCTACCAATCTCAACGTTCCTTCTATCAAACTGCATCGAAACTTCAGTAGTTTTCTCCTTCCTAGTGCATTTCCACCAATCGGACGTTTTGTACCCATTCCAGACGCCTGAAGTACATTGACCTTTCTGTGTGTCGCACTCGCTGGACGAAAATGCGTCACTTGCTTTTGTTCATCCCCTGTTGGAATTTCGAAACACAGTTTTCTAAAGCTTCTTCTCTGCCCTTGTACCGATGCCCTCGCTACAGGCGGCCCTCCAGCTTGAATCACCTGGCCTGGGGGTCGCTCTCCTCTTTCCTTCCACCCCTTTAAGTGGGAGCGGTTTTGCTACGCCATTGTGGAGCTGGCTTTTCAGAACTAAAAGCGACTCGACTCGTCTTCCCTGTTCTACCTTCAGCTCAAAGACATGCATTGTATAGGAATGGTGTGTTAATTACCGTCGATTGACTGCCACTCCTATTTGCATTACATATTGATAGGCAAATCTTCTTATAACTGTCGATTTACGTTAGGTGTCATCTTCACCTTCTCATTGCGATTTGTAAAGGTCTCATGTATGGTGCGAATCTGACCATTTATTCTGCCACTTTACATGTGTAAAGAGTAAAAGCAAACAAATCAATTTGCAGCTTTCATTAAACATGGGGTACCATACGTAATGTACACGCAAAAGCGTTTTGAGGTTTTGCGCAACTTCAGACCCACTACAGACTTCGTTTTATCTGTTCCTTGTACTATGCTTGTAGGCTTAACTTTTTTTTTCATGGACGTGTTAATATTTGATGGGTAGTAAATAGTGTAACCGTAAATTGTTTTGTTTATTTATTTGCTGTAAGTTACAGAAAGCTTATACACTGAAGAGCCCAAGAAACTCCTACACTAGGGCCCCCACAAGCACGCAGAAGTGCCGCAACACGACGTGCCATGGACTGCACTAATACGTGAAGTAATGTTGGAGGGAATTGGCACCATGAATCCTGCAGAGCTGTCCATCAATCCGTAAGAGTTCGAAGAGGTGGAGATCTGTTCCAAACAGCATGTTGCAAGGCATCCCAGATAAGCTCAATAATTTTCACATCTGCGGAGTTTGGTGGCTAGCGGAAGTGTTGAAACCCAGAAGAGTGTTCCTGGAGCCACTCTGTAGCAATTCTAGACGTGTGGGGTGTCGCATTATCCTGCTGGAATTGCCCAAGTCCGTCGGAATGCACTATGGACATGAATGGATGCTGGTGATCAGACAGGATGCCTATGTACATGTCACCTGTCAGAGTCGTATCTAGACATGTCAGGGGTCCCATATCACTACAGCTGCACATGCCCCATACATTACAGAGCCTCCACCAGCCTTAACAGTCCCCTCCTGACATGCAGGGTCCATGAATTCATGAGCTTGTCTCCATACAAGTACACGTCCATCTGCTCGATACAATTTGAAACGAGACTCGTCCGACCTTGGAACATATTTCCAATCATCAACAGTCCTCGCCCAAGCTACGTGTAAAGCTTTGTGTCATGCAGTCATCAAGGGTACAAGAATGGGCCTTCGGCTCCGAAGGCCCATATCGATAATGTTTCGTTGAATGGTTCGCTCGCTCACACTTGTTGATGGTCCAGCATTGTAATCTGCAGCAGTTTCCGGAAGGGTTGCACTTGTGTTATGTTGAACGCTTCTCTTCAGTCGTCGTTGGTCCCGTTCTTGCAGGATCTTTTTCCGGCGATGTCTGAGATTTGATGTTTTACCGGATTCCTGATATTCACGGTGCATTCGTGAAATGCTCGTACGGGAAAATCCCCACTTCATTGCTACCTCGCAGACGCTATGTCCCATCGCTCGGCGCCGACTATAAGACCAAATTGAAGTTCACTTAAATCTTGATAACCTGCCATTTCAGCAACAGTAAGCGATCTAACAACTGCCCCAACACTTTTGTCTTATATAGGCGTTGCCGACGGCAGCGCCGTATTCTTCCTGTTTACATATCTCTCTATTTGAATACGCGTGCCTATACCAGTGTCTTTGGCCCTTCAGTGTGGTTTCACTCCCTGATATCCACTCATTTTCGCAGTTATGAACGTTTCTTGAGCAGTTTGTGTGGAACAGTACGTAAGGAGCACTGTGTTTACTGGATCATGGCGTTTTGCCAGCTGCTTGAGAGCTCTACCCATGTCCAGGTACCGGCTGGTGTGCCTCTGCGAGGTGGTGGATAAGAGAGGGCAGACGGCGGCACATGGGATGCGATTCCTCTGGGATGCCGAGCGGGACAACTTCGCCTGCTACACAATTGAGAAGAACTACTACTACATGATAGTCACCGTCTTCGGCATCTACACCGACTGAGGAACACCCTCAGATTTGCTACGGAAGTATTCTGTGTCATTTTATTTTTCGAAAATTTTTTGCCGCTTCTTAAAATATACACCTGGTATTTTCTGTCTGTGTTTGAGCAACTGAAATGTAAGCTTTCTGTACAATGTATTATTATTTTTTAAAAAAAATCAATCAGTAGAGTGAATGAGACTTTCACAGTTTTCATTTACGTTAACTCAGAACATATCTGCAGCGATTATTGGTGTGTAGGGTCTTTCATTTATATATGAATATTTAAGGGAGACTGACATTGTCATGTACGCCTTGTAAATAATTCTAACGCTTATTACATGAAAGGTGATGGAGTGTCTTCATTACAAAAACGGCGTAGTGAATGATTGCCTTTACTAGTAGAGGTTGGAACGCCAGTAGAGATGAAACGGCAGGCAGGACTCAAGCTCTGGGTGGAAGGCCCGCACAGGTGTTGGGCCTGCTTAAACACAGGAAGTAGCTAGACGGACGTCGTGGTACCTGAGCTCTGGAGCACAATAGGGTGACGGCTAGCCGCTATTGTAGTAGGGCCGGAAGGATAACCGGATAATACTTTCTAACTCTGCAAATTTTGGACGCAGGTGAGAGGAACGAAGAAGCGGCACCTCGGAAACCACGCAGGCTGGGTTATTTCCAAGGATTTTTACTCAGAAGCGTACCATTGTACGAGTATAGGTTTTTTCTCGCAAACTTTCCGCGCTGGACGACAACAGACTCAAATATGGTTGTTCGGCGTCCGGAAGAATCTGTTGAGAGGGAGAATACTCCATGTTTCGGGAATATGATTCGTTTTCGAAATTACGAGAGTGGGGAACTGAGCCTTGCTGGGAAGCCAGCGGGGGTAGAGACGAGGTCTTCCGTTGTGAGCGCCCGTGTGTGACGGTCGCTCGGTATTTTCTTTGATGGTACAGACGGACTTGCTGTCTCTGCTCTCAGGAAAGTTTATAGTTAGAACAGTTAGGTACTTTACTGTTGTGAACCTATACGATTCTGTACTTCACCTCCGGGTTGGGAGTCGTCGTTGAGTACGCAGCGTTCAGTAATTGAGGGTACTCCTTCTGTCTATACTAACGTTAAGACGTTATCTGAGCTCCGTCCTTGTGGCTGGGAGTTCGCGTTTCTCGTCTGTAGAACACAGAGAGGAGAAGACAGTATTAGAGTATATTAGTCAGAGGACCGTCTTCTACCGTCCTAGTGTTTGAAAGAGTTTTTATTTTTGTGGCTGGAGTTCTTCCATCGATGCAGACGTGTACGAGAACCAGCACGCCGACGCACCAGACGCTGTACGTACAGTGATATCGCAAATTGCCTGTGCTTATTAGGGCTATAAATCTGAACAGCCGTGATGACGTTAGTTCATTTCCACTGAGGTTCCACACCGCCGTAAATCATCTTTGAAAGTAGTGTCTTCTAGTGCTTGTTACGTAGATGATGTCATTCATTTCGCGTTATTCATATTAAATCGCGCAGTCATAATAAGGGGCAGA